>NW_027280395.1:0-572500 GCF_046629955.1 Centroberyx affinis
TTCACTAATGATGAAGATCAAGATTGATGATGAATCTACAGGCAAGTGAATGAAAACCAATACCAACTTTGGATTACTGAAAGGCCTATCTTCATACTTATATAATACTAGTCACCTTTGATTACTTAACATACTGTATGCTAAAGCATTAGCATGTGCACCAGGCAGAGCTATTTACAGGAGACACAGAGATAATTTTGGTACCAAATCCTCTCATCACATTGGATAAGTTGACAAATGGGCCAAACTCAGAAAAGTCTATGTAATCCTTTAAGTGAAGGAATTTTGCTGGAAGAACAAACAGTGTTCTTGTTGGATCAAGTACATGGTCATAAAAATTGTCAAGTTATTGTTTGTTTGCCTCTGATAAGCTGTAGTAGCTGTGAATTGCATCCAGAATTTCCATATTACATTTGATACCCTATTTGGCAGCATCTACTGTAAGCACTACAGCAGCGAAAAATATTGTTTTGAATGATGTTTCACTTGTTTGTCTTTAACAAGTGATAACATCTTGAAATATGGCCGATCACTCCAGCTGTATGCAAGACAATTCTGCTGTAGAAACAAGCTGATTTGCAGTGGAAATGATTGCAGTTATCTCATTAATCGGAAGATACTTTTGCTTTAAAAAAAAAAAAAAAGAAAAAGAAGTGAGTGGTCAGTCTGGTGTTGGGCACACTGAGACACAGGGGGAATTGCTCTGCCATTGTTTTGTGTCTTTAACCTGGAGCTGTAGCAGGAGATGATCCTCTGTCTATGTCATGATTCCCCCATGGTCTTGTCATTGTGAAAGGTTAGCATTCGCCCTTTGACACATTGAACCACGGATCAAATGAATTGTGCTGTGGCTTTGGAAAGGTTGCGGCCTAGGCTGCAGCTGAGCGATGGAGCTTTGGTCTGTGTGTGTGTGTGTGTGTGTGTGTGTTTCTGTCTGTGTATTTGTGCATATCTGTGTCTGTTTGTGTGTGGTGGTCCAGCAGAAATTGTGGTAAAGGAACCAGAATGCACAGGTTAAAGCAAAGCACATCTGTGTCTGGATATGCGTGCATGTGTGTTTGTTTGCAAGTATGTGTGTGTGTGTGTGTGTGTGTGTGTGTGTGTGTGTGTGTGTGTGTGTGTGTGTGTGTGTGTGTGTGAGCATGCATGTGTGTGATGTGTGCAGACTTGTGGCTTTTGTGTTCACAGACTCGAGTCAAATTGTCAGAATACGTACTCCATTCATCTGTCTGTCAATCACCTGTCGTACGTCATAACGATCAACAAAGACGACCGCTAACGGTTCTGTTAGTTCAAGAAGCTTTCAACTAGTGTCTCACTGTATGTCAATCAAACCAATTATCAATCAATGAGCTGCAATTATCACTAAACCAGATTAAATTATCAGTATTTCTGCACTTGTCTTGCACAGGAAAAACATGGAAGGGTGAAGCATTATTATTAAAGCTGCACTAGGCAGGACTTTTATGTAAAAATACGCCCGTCCTATCAGTCTAAATCACAAAGTGGGGCTGCGATAGATAAGAGTGTCCCATCTGTCCATTCACCCTATTTGCCCAAATTAAATTCTGGCGTTGGGTATGCAAACAGGCCACAGGACAAACAAAATGCCAAACTGTCTCCTAAACAGCAGCTAGCAATTCTGGGTATTGAAGTTCCAATTTTTAAAACAGTCACCTTTCACTGTCATTTGGAGCCATCAACACTGCAGAAAATCTCCATCTTAACAAGACTAAATGACTTGTTAAGATGGACGTTTTTTGCAGTGCACCTAGTGCAGCTTTTTAATTTAGGCGTCTTGCTCATCAGCGTCTTGCTCGCGGACACTCTGACAGCTCACATGGCTGTTGATGGACACACACTGGCTGTAGCGGGGATAAAATCTTTTATGGGACTGCATCTCTAACCACCCTGCAACCCCAGCAGTAAACGTGCGGCAACATCAGTCTTCCCCGTTCGGCACACACTCGTACAGCTAACCTAAAAAAATGAGCTTGTCTTGATTATAGAATCCCCCCTTGACTTCTCTAAAGATCTCATTCCCCCGGTGGAGCAGCAGTGTGGCAGTAGAGTGGCTGCGCCCATTACAATCACCGCTTTTACACCAGGTGATGAATTCTAATATTACCTGGAACTATGCTTACACTCCCATTACCTTACCTCACATTACACACACACACACACACACAAGCACTAAAACCATGTCTTCCCAGCTCGCCTCTGTCGCCCTATCTTCATAACTCACACAAGATAGATGTTTCCCCTAGACTCCATATTGACACCTCACGCTCATCGAGTGGGCGGCAATGATTTCACTTGATAATAAGTTGCCCTTCTGAGTCCATTTTTTTTTTTTTCTTCTCCGGAGACGTATATATATTCCACGGTAGAGCTGCCGGGGGATGATAAGACCATAGAGAGATATCGGCTCGCGCTGTGCCCCGCTATAGCAATAACACCCGAGAGGGCGTTCTTTACTGTGATTATGGGTGCGACATTTATGATGCTGCGAGGTATCAGGTGCAGCCAAGTGTTGTCAGCAGTCCGAAAAAGCCCATAACAAGAACGTCCTGAAGGCTATTATGACTGTTATACAAAGCTTACCAATGCATGTGGACCGGCTGAAAAGAATTCTTCAAAGTGGCAATGCACACATTATGGGAGAAAACAAGAAAGATCGCAAAATAGCTCCCTGGTTACCACAAGAGTTGGCATAGCAACCGGTAGCGCAGATGGAATGCATCTTGGCCAAACAGACTGCTTAGAGGGAAACTGTGTATTAAATAAGGGTTGCTATGTTTTACTGTAATGTGTAATTGTGAGGTGAGTATGGCAGCGCGTACTCACTGCTTTTAGTTTGTGATGCACATACACACATACACACACACACACACACACACACACATACACAGGTCGATGCTGCCATTCAAAATTTGTTGTGAAAGCAAACAGATAATCACACCAAATAACTCGCATTGAAAATATCCTTTCTGTTAATCTGAGGTGTTAATATGAAAATTAACGGTTGATCAATTAAACTCCCATGCAGTGTCCAATCACACCATCTAACCACCACCAGTATTATTCTCAAAGGACCAAAAAAAGGAAAAAAAAAAAAAAAACCTTTCAACGCTTGCAATATAATTACAGCCCCTTGCAAATTTCTGTCTGTCATTTAAAAATGAGTGTCTGGGAGTCGGATAATGGGAATAATCCTGCTGTCCATTTTCAAATTAAATTTCAGTGTTCATGGTGAGAGAAGTGTGTGCTCATCTCTTGGAAGCAAATCCCCAGTTTGAATAACTTCCCTCAAGGCTTGATGGATGTGATACAGATATTAGATTTCCATCAATTCAAACACTGAAGCTTCTGCCACTGGGTAACTAAATAATTGAAGACTTTTTCCATTTTGGGAAAAAAAAATGTTGCTTCCTCAAATTCATGAGTCAATATTTCAAAAGTAAAGATGATTCTATTCTCCAAAGCATAACTATTCTGTAAGCAAAGGTCTTAACTTGACTTGTAACTGTAATAGTAACCCATGTGTGAAGAATAGTCTAGTATAGTCGGGGTTTTTTATAGTCTTTTCTATGGCATAGGTCTTTTTTAAAACTTTGACTGTCTAATTTTGAAATGAAACTCAGCAACTCTGTTCATCATTGTCAGTGAGTGTTATATTTTCTACAAAAATGGATATCAGTAATGACAGATTCACATAAGTTAATTACTTCCTTGCATTAGGGAGAGCTTTTGAAGTTTGACACCCATCCTATGTTTAACAGGTTTGGAGATTGGCTGATATCTTACTGGATGATCTTTGTTTGAGGAGGCTTTTTCCACATTTCTTCCTTGCGACCAGGCGATTGTAAAGGTCAAGTCTGATGGTGAGAAATTGTGGTATCTGAGTTACGGAGGGACGTATCTAGTTGTTCACCTATGAGCCTTCAGGTGGAAGCTTTTCCCACGGGTGAGGTTTGAGATTTGAGAAAATAGTTCTCTGAAATCTCTCTCTTTAAAGGTTTTTTAAAGATCTGTATTATACAGATTTTAGTAAGAGTAGTGTGTCCTGTGCACATTTGTACCTCTTTGAGGCTCTGGCAAAGTGCAGGAAAACAGTGTCCAAAAATGTTGTGGGTTTGCAGCATAATTACTCCCAGAGAATCAATTATTTTGGTTATTTATCTTTTTAGTTTTTACTAATGCAAGTAAAAACATTGGGAGTGAAGCATTCCTTTATAGATTTCTCTGGACATGATCCAATGTGTCTTGTTCACCAGGCACAGCACAGTTTCTCTCCTCCAAATTGCTCCTACTTGAGTTGCAAATTCAAAATAAGAGTAATTAGACAAACTGACCCTCCCTCGGTTGTTTTTTTTTTCATCCCTCTGACTGATGAAGAGTAATTAGGAGAGCTGTTCATTAATTACACATGTGAGTCTATGGCCAGACATCAGAGCGTAGCCGGGGCAGGTGACCGAATCTGTCAACTGAATCCAATTTTGCCAACTTGCACAACGCTCATGATTTGTTCAATCAAGACGTCACAGACAATTTGTCTGCCGTCCCTCGTCCCTCGGCCGCCGCCAAGCTCTTCGCAGAAAAGAAAATTAGAGTATCCGTCAGCCGTCCCAAAGGGTCCTGCCTTTGGGAGATGTAGCATCCTCCCCCTCCGTTGACAGACCTGGTGCCCGCCTCACTTGTCACTGTAATTAGTTTTGTTTCGCTGCCATTGTGTTCAGCAGCCTTGCTTTATTGCTGCATAGCCGCTCGTGGTAGGGGCCCATTCCAGTGTTGTATTAAAGCCGACTGGGTTAAACCGCCTGGCCTGGACAAAAAAAAACAAGTATTCTCCTCAAGCATTGATCTCTCCCGCTCTCAGCAGCTTGTAATAAGCAAACATACTTCCTGTGTCCAGCCCCCACCTACTTGTATCTCTCCACAAAACAACAATTACAGGCCACTGTTCCATTGATGAATCATGGATGGCTTTAATTAATCAGCTAGATAATACTGCATATGGGCTTGGTGCGGATGAAAGAGGTTATGAGGGGCTTGGCTCATCATGGATGGGAGAGCAAATCTCAGAGATTGATCAACAGCGGCAGTGTTATTTTATCAGCCCACGCCTGGTCTCTCCGGAAATACTTCTTATCTGGTGTGCACAGGAAACTGAGTTCAGGACATGGAACAGGACCTCTCTCTCGCTCTCTCTCTCCCTCTCTCTCTCTCTCTCTCTCTCTCTCTCCCTTTGTGTGTATGTGTGTGTGTGTGTGTGTTTACACTGTATCTGGTAGCAACAACACTACATGGGTGTGCCAAAAGGACAGCAACAGCATCTGACATTTGCACCATGATGCACTTCCAGGGAAGGTTATATTAGGGCATCCTCTTCCTCATATGAACTAATCTGTTGGACCTTTATTACATGCCTGAGCTTTTTTAGACTTCACACAGAAGGCATGCTGGCACTAATTACTAGCGCTCGACCGATATGGGTTTTTGAAGGCCAACACCGGTATTTTTGGATTGAAGCGGCCCATAGCTGGTATTTTTATGCCAGTATTCTGCATTTTTAAATTTGACAATTTTCATGCCAAAAAAAAGACAAGTATTCAGTGTTTTCCCCTATAATTTTATTCTTTGCAGGGTGGAAAAGCCTCTGAAATAGTATTTAGACCATCATAGGACACTGACACTCTCCATTGAAAACCATATTAATTAAATTATTTTAGTTTGGGTAGCAGCTCTTTAAGGCAGAGTGAGGCAGGTTTCATTGCAGATTTTACAGGCTGCCAACCTGTTGAGCAAAATCACATTCTCACTTTCATGATATTGGCGGTGGGCAACACAGACTGGATTTTTATTGAAAGACCAGTATCGGCCTGATATATCAGCCAACCCATATATCACTTTAACCCTACTACTTACTGGCTTCAGTGGAAAAAAAATTGCTTGTCCAGGGAAGGGACACACTGTTGTTAAAAGTGGTGAAGAAGTATGCATCTCTTGGGAGGCGCTGCTTTTGTTCAGCTGAAATGTGCTGCTTCCCATCGTCCCTAAGGTCTGATGTTAAGTGCATACCACAAAAACATGCTCTCACCCGCCTAAAGCTTATATTTTTTGAGTTCAAGTGTTCAATGAAATATTATCTTTTTTCAAAGGCATTTTTTATTTTTTTTACTTCCAAACAAGATACAACCCTTCCACAGCCTCTCACCAGGTTGTGCTTGTGAGCCTCTTCAATCCAAGGCTTTGCTTTGCGGCGGTTCCACTCCACTCCTCTGCCATGCAGGTATCACATCCTCCAACAACAATAACAACCGTAATGAACTGACTGGCAAGTGGCAGCTGCGCTCTGACCGCCGCTCTGGCCTAATCTGATTCACAGCAGCCCATAATGGCTTTTACTCCCAAGGCCCCGGTGTTACCAATACCACACACATGTTGCGGGTTCATTTATAACCTAGGACAGCCTTTTAGTAATCAGATAGTGGTTCGATAACGCTGAACTGCTGACTCCCTCGAGGAAGGCTTCTGAAGGGCGATTTACCACCTCAGTGCTGATGTGATGTGTATCCTCTGTTGGCTTGTGTGTGTGTCTGTGTCTGTGTATGGGAGGGGGATGTGTGGGGGTTCTCTCTCTCCCTCTCTCTCTCTCTCTCTCTCTCTCTCTCGCTCTCTCTCTGTCTCTCTCTTTCTGTGTGTGGGTGTGTGCCCCTGTGTGCAGTCCTTTGTGAAGGGATAGACAGTGTGTGACAGCAAAACAAACTGATAGAGCCAGCATCCCCCTTGGCACCTGCGGATAAAACCCTCTTCCCAGTAGACGAGCATCTGATGATGTGGCCTGCTTCTCTGTCCAAACCCATGGCATAGTTTGCACCTTTGAAAAGACATGCAACGCAGTAACATCCATGACATTTTCATATAACTAGTCCATTTTGCTGCTCTCTATCACCAACTGACGTTAACACAATAGTGATTCAACCTAGAGCCGGGTCATGAAAGCTTTTACCGTTGGGGTAAAAGGATCTGGTGCACAGGAAGTGATGCGTTTTACATCACTGAAAGCAGCAACAGCAGTTTGTTTTGAATAAAGAGAAGAAGAACTGGGTCGCTAGCATGCCCACTTGGCCCATACTGTTTGATTGACAGGTGATCTCTGGGAAGTGCAGTGCAGAAACACCACAGCAATGAGCGCTTAGCACCAAAGATGTCACCAAAATAAAAAAAAACTTAGTATCAGAGTTTACTTCCAAATCACTGTGTATCCATTTCGGTGGGAAAAAATCTTTAAAGTTCTTCATTCAATATTTCTAAAACTGTTGAGTAAACTACTATCCTTTTAAAAGTTCCGTAATTTGTTTTCATTTTCTTTCCCCCATCTGTTTTTTTCTTAGAGTATAGGCATCACCTTTTCAAACGGTGGATATCTTGTTTTGGAAGCAAACTCTCTGCAGATCTGCTCACTACACAAGTTATGCATAATGTAACCTCATTATAGTTACCTCATATAACCACATTATTTCAGCGCTGTCGTTCAAGTGAAGAGAGTAAGAATAATTTAAACTCAGCGTATGGCACGCCCGCTGCGGTAAAAAGGTGCTTCTTCCCTCTTTTTGATCCCTTCCTCTACAGCATAGTATGAATAAATCTGTGTATGTTTGTGTGGCATCTCCAGTTTCTGCCGGGTTTAGCTCTTTTAAAACACGTAGAGGCAGGGAAAGGGCTGTGTGTTATTTTCCTCCTTCCCTGTTCCCCTTTCTAAAGATTATGGCCGCATGATGACAGCAGCATGACATTCGACAGAGACAAGAAAAACTTGTTTAGCACTAGTTACAGGCTTGACAGGGAGAAAATATATATAAAAAATACAAACAATACAATGAATATTTATACCTTCAAAATCAGTTCTGGAGAACATCGCTGCTATGGAAATAATTAATCAGGCAGAGAAGTCTGTTTACACAATGTATTATTTATTTTCCTTATACAAAAAAAGCAGTGAGAGAAGAAGTAAGTGAAATGAAGCTTAGTGTTAGCTATAATTACTGTCATGATGCGTACAATATAACATAAAGGATACAATATAACATGAAGTAGTGTAATGGCGTGGTATGAGTTTTTGATGTGTTCAAGCAGACAAATACTGTAGATTCAGCTGGATTTGGTTCAGGCAAAGATGATTTATAAAGCAAATAAATACAAAGTTTAGCTGATTTGTTTATGTGGATGTATGTAAATGTAGTTGTTTTAGCATGTTGAGCGTGTGTGAAAGTGTTGTTGTGTTTGATCTGTAGATAAAAAATTCCTTCAGTGTGTAGTCCCATGGTCATCTTGTGGACTTGCTCTTAGCTGTCCATCACCTGAAACATAACAGTAAACATCATTAAAGTTTGGTGATAAAAACATATTTTGCATGCAAGCAAAGCTGAAGTATTGGTTGTGCAGTGTTGCTGTGTCATGTTTGAGGTTTCGTTTGTAATACTGTGTGAAATAATCATCATCATTTTTGTCCTTACTCATCAGTATTGCCATGATGATGCTGTCTGCTGCTCTGCCTCCATTAGTATTGCCAGCTTGCCTTGGGTCTTCCTGATTGTTGTTGTTGTTGTGTCATGTTGTCATCAGCTTGGCCCAGATGCTGGGAATTATTGGAAATAGTGAGTGTGCAATTGATATACCGGAGTTTGATACTTTAAGCAGTTATGCAAGTCAGTTGTAAACATGACAACATATGCATATAAATTTGTGTTGATGAGTACTGTTGCAAATACAAATGTAATGCAAATAGAAATCCATGCAGCAGCTTTTTGATATTTATGTGAAATATGTAACTCACCTCTCCTCCTCCCTGCCCTACAACACCCAACAGCTAGTAACTTAATGAATGATTTAAAAATTGAAAGAAACACACAAAAGCTAAACATAACCACTGAGAAGAAACTGCAACAAACAAACTGATATAAAACTCATATCTTATATGGGCAGCATGATTCTCTCCCTCTTTTCAGAAGGGCTTCTGCGTGCTCCAGGTCATCTTTCCAACCAATCGTAGCAGTGCATTTCTTGTTGGCCAAAAGTAAATGGGCAAATATGAAGTGGTTAAAAAGCCACCCATACCAACATCTAGAGGCTATTTGTTGTGTCAAGCCAAAAAAAAGAAAAACAGCTGTCATGGGTGTATGATGCCACATGGGAAATAGACACTCATACAGTTAAATAAATATAAATAAATTCATTCATTCAACCTTAGACCCTCAATGAACAGGGAAAAACTTTTTCCGTTGGCCACTGAACAGCTCCACTGTAGTCAATCAAAACATCAATTGCAGTTGTGATAGGTGGTGAATGAAAAATTAGGAACACTGTGCCTTAATTTACACACAACTTGGAACCAATCTACGACCTACACAGGAGATAAAATGAAACAAAACAACAAGATATTCATGAGAATCAACTTTCACCATCAGTAAATACAATAAATAGCATAACATAGAATGAAAAATTGCAAAATCAACCATTTAATAGCATAAAATAACAACTTGTCTCTCTGGATACCCATGGTGTACCTGAGGGACCATGTATCCAAACAACAGCAAGAAACATTCAGATAGCTAGCTAGCTAGATAGATAGATAGATAGATAGATAGATAGATAGATAGATAGATAGATAGATAGATAGATAGATAGATGGTGAACCTTGAATCTTGAATAGGAATAAACCCATAACTCCCTTAACTCCTCGCTCATTCTTGAGGTAATCCACCAACTTCAGCATCACTCTACCAGTATTTGATCACTTTTTCTAACAATTATTATTAATTATTTCATGAATCTATATTATATTACACCTTATGGAGTCATAATATGGAGTCCAACATGTTATGTGTTTTGCCATCAAGGGCTTCTGCTGCAGCGCCTCCCACAACAATGCTTCTGTAGGCTGATTACTCTGGTAATCCACACTGGGGAATGACAATAGCTTCAAAACAATTTCTATTTACATGGCACTTTTGTCACACGAGTGAGTGAGTGAGTGAGTGAGTTCACACACCTGCCAACCTTCCACCTGTTGCGGGGGCGGAGCCCACTGTGAATGTTTCCACAGCACCGGTTGTCACCTGCTGCTGTGTAAGTTTCCTGTCTCAGTTCCATCTTAAATTTACTTGACAGCAGATGTAGGATTTTTTCACTGATAGGCGTACAAATCTGTCCTTTCCGTGGTGATGGCTGGTTGCGTTTGAATGATGGGCTGCGGGACCAGCAAGGTTCTGCCTGAGGCGTCCAAGAAAGGCTATGTAAGTGTAGTGCAATCGATCGTGGCCTTCAGTAAGGCGCATAATGATGATGAGCCAAAGAAGCGTATGGAGAAGCGGAGGGGTCCGTGGCTCGCCACCGGCAGAGCGAGTCTGCAGCCCCCGACAAACAGCAGACAGCAGACACTCAGAGACGGACAACAGCAGGACACAGTTGCCAAGTACAGGGCCAAGTTTGATCCCCGTGTGACAGCAAGGTAAAGTTTAATAGTTAGGATTCAAGATCAATATGAACGTACTGCAAAAAGTCTATTAATCTAGTATTAAGTCTTAAAAACTTAAGTTGTTTCAAATGCAAATCAATTTTCTTGAATCATGTGACACATTACAGGTATATTGATTAGGCCAGTAGTGAAGGCCAATAGTGCTGATATTTTGGGATTGAAACTGTCTATAACTGATATTTTGAGCCAATATTCAATATATTTCAATTTGACATTTCTGCCAAAAAATTCGGAATAAATTGCAACTATTCAGTGTTTCCCCAGATTCTCGGCACGGTGGAAGAACCTCTGAAACAGATTTTTGAAACATTTAGACCATGGGACACAAACTGTTTGACACCCAGGACAATAATAATGATAATAATAATAATAATAATACATATTCATGTATACATGAGTGGAACCTGATCAAAATATCACATTGTTGCATGAAATGTTGCATCAATAAGGGCCTCTCTCAGCCAGCCAGTGTAATAGTGATCAATTATACAATAAATATGTAATCATATCTATCACATCAGAGGTGGACAGAGGTGGCTGATTTATAATACATTTTATTTTACAACATTTGCCCGATATGTCTAATGAACCTGAATCTTGATACTGATGGAGTGATCTGCAATATTCTGCCTGATTACAAGATATTGTCACAGATTTCTCAAACATTACCGAGCAACTGGCGCTGCACTGAAAACAAGTGAAATCATCTCACCTCATCAGAACAATTTTTCACATTTTCAAAAATAGATTTTTTTTAAGACTCAGTTCATGATGAAATTACTTGTTAAGAACTTTTGCAGTGTTTATGGGAGCCTTTGAATGTCACAGGCTTCCTCGTTCTACTTACCTACAGCTGCCTTTGTCATGCACTTTAACGTGTTTAGTGCATAGCAGTAATAAGGGTAGACATTAGTTTGAGAGGCCTAGGCCTTATTAACACCTGGAGACTGTCTTCCTGTACTTGTCAAATGAAAGCGCTAAAATAACCAAAGAAACTGTTGCTATTATAAGGAAAAGTGTATGTCTCCCTCCACATCTTCTGAATATTCTCAGCCTACATACACTAAAGTCAAAAGTTTGGACACACCTGATTTAATGTACTATGTTTTTCATTCTCTTAAAGCCATTTTGATGTAAAGGCTTCTGCTTAAATGTTTGAAATTTGCTTTTTAGACAAATAGGCTATGAATAGTGAAGTTGATGCCTATGTATGAATTTCTTTCCAAAGCCTTTGCCTTTGCATCAAGGCAACGGGCGGCTACTTTAAATAATCTAAAGTATAAGATAGTTTAGATTTGTTTCACAATTCAATTTGTGTTATTTCATAGTTTTGATGTCTTTACTGTTATTCTAAAATGTGGTAAATAGTAAAAATAAAGAAAAATGCGGTGCGGTAGTGTATATAGACTATTGCCCTGTACATCAGTGATCTAAATCAGAATCATTTCATTTGCGTCTTGACAATATTAGTACAGTGCAAGACAACAATAAGAAAGACTATATGAGTGTACATATATAAATATATATATATATCAGCATTCCACCATTATTAGCATACAGCATGGCTGCAGGTGTAGAGAAAGATGCTGCCCTATAAAGGTAAACAGCGGTAACTATGTTTTGCGTTTTTCAAAGGTCAAACATAACTCATAACTCATAAACATAAGTTAAGATTTCATTTTAACAAAAAATAGACCCATAGGTGCTACTAAACAATATATATACTGTACATCCATTTCTCTACCAAGAATACTTTTGTCAGGACAGGAGATAATGAGGTGGAAGACTTTTTCTCAGTTTCACTCTGTCTTGGTCTTATGCCCTATCACGGTGAGTGCTTTGAAACAGCATATCTTGAGGTAGCTTCACTCTAATGAGCCATCATCGCCCTTCTGTCCTGTCAGATACGACATCAAGGCTCTGATCGGCCGCGGCAGCTTCAGCCGGGTCGTGCGCGTGGAGCACAGGGCGACGCGCCAGCCCTTCGCCATAAAGGTGACGGAGGTGGAGGCCCCCGAAGGTCGCGAGGTGTGCGCGTCCGAGCTGGCGGTGCTGCGGCGGGTGAGCCATGCCAACGTGGTCCAGCTGATCGAGGTGCTGCAGTCTCCCCAGCGGGTCTACATGGTGCTGGAGCTGGCCACGGGCGGAGAGCTGCTGGACCGCGTCGTCGCCAGGGGGCACTTCACGGAGCGGGACGCCACCCAGGCTCTGCGGATGGTGCTGGCCGGGGTGGGATACCTCCACGCCCTCGGTATCACCCATAGGGACCTGAAGCCGGAGAATCTTCTGTACTATCACCCCGGTTCTGACTCCAGGCTGCTGGTGACCGACTTCGGACTGGCCTCCTTTGGCGGCAGAGGTCCCGAGTGTGAAGGTTTGGGAGCTGACGCAGGTGGGAGCGGGGAAGACTGGTCCCTGAGAACCACCTGTGGAACCCCGGAGTACCTGGCCCCTGAAGTGTTGCTGAGGAAACCCTATTCCTGTGCAGTGGACATGTGGGCGCTGGGGGTGATCGCCTACATTGTGCTGAGCGGGTCGATGCCCTTCGAGGACGACAGCCGCACGCGGCTCTACAGAGCCATTCTGAGGGGGAAGTACAGCTTCCATGGAGATGTGAGTTTTCCAAGTATTTAAAGTCACACTGAAATTAACAATGAATGAATGAAGAATTTATGCCACTAAAGTCACAAAAAAATATATTTTCTTGTATTTTTATATCAAAATCTCATTACTTTTAGTTCCTGGAAAATGGAAAATCTTAAGTGATGACTTCATCGTGTACCAGGAGGCAACAAAAAATTCCAACCAATAAATCCATCACAGATTTTTGAGTTATCCCGCCCCTCTGCCCCTCCCATCAAATAAAACTGTTTTCTCTCCCTAAATGATATCCCATTTACACTTTTGAACGATCCCTCTCCGCGTTATGTCTCGCCCCAACATCCTGTTTCAACAGGAAATACCACATATTAAGGAAACAAGATGCTCTCAAAATGTGGTTTAATTGTGACTTTAAGTGCAGATTGGAGTTTAGTGATATAAACATTTTTTTGGAGGCAGAGGTGCTCTGGAACCAGAAATACTCTTATTACATGAGCTAAACCTCAATGGGCGGAGCCAAAAAACACAGTTTTTCTCAGTGCTAAACCTGAGCTGCAAAGAAGGAACTCTGGTGAAAATACAAATAAAAATATAAATAGCAATGACTTATTTTTTTCATCCATTCATGACCAAAGGGATCCATGGTCTTGAGAGGTCAGCAGCTAGCTAACTATCTTGCCTAGACAGCTATTGGCTAGTATAGCTAGTTTGAACTTGGAACGTCAGCTAGGCTAACTAGCTAACCAGGTTAAATTAGTATGGTTAGATTGCAGTTTTACAGTTAGTAGCAGAGCGCTAGGCTTAGCTAACTCTTCTCTTACCCGTTGGCTTTTTCACTGGGATTCAGTCTTACAGCACAATAGAGATGTGTCACATTTGCGCAGCAGTAATGCACAGTGTCAGTGTTTTACCTGCTACACCAGCAACATACCTGTTCCATAAGGGGCATGGCTAATTTGGGTTGTTGTCGACACAGCTACGAGGATTAATTAGCCGACAGTAGGGCTGTTGTTTTGTTGCAGCTTCTGTGGCTGATTTAGCAGCTTTCATTGCAGCTTTCATTGATTACAGTTGCACCACTGAGAGTCACAGTACTTTGCCAGAAAAACTGTAGTTCTTTGGCTCCGCCCACTGAGGTTTAACTCAACCAATGAGATTATTTCAGCCTCCAGAGCAGCTCTGCCTCTGAGAAATGTTTGTGTAACTAAAACTCCAATCTGCCATTTCAGCTTTGATATCCAGCCCGTTTTCCCTACAACACAATCTGTTTGGGTTGATTGGGTATGATGTGCATGCTATGAAATTATCCAACCTTAACACCACATATGTTCAGATGCCGGCTGTCATATCTACTTGCTACACAAATATGATTCACAAGTAAAGCATAATGTTAGAGTTACCATATATAGCCACGTTATTTCAGCCCAGTCATGAGAAAATAGAGAGATTTCAACTGAGCATATCGCAGTCTAGGTGTGGTAATAAGGTGAGTTTTCCCTCTCTTTCATCCCTTCCTCTACAGCATTGTAATGCACATGAATGGATATACGAAAGTTTGTTGTGGTGTCTCAACTTTCCGCTTGGTTTAGCTCTTTGAGAATGCTTAGAAAGGGGGAAACGGGGGCCCTGTATGTTATTTTTTCCCTTTCCTCTGTCATATAACTGAAGTGGGTATTTTTAACAGCCTATTCTGTCGAGCTCAGTGGTGAGTTCAGGCTTGTTCTTTCACGCTGATTACACCCAAGGCTGGATTATTCAATGGGCTTTAAGCCTGGCCTGATTCTGAGGGATGCAGTCTGACATTTTAGTCCGCCATACAAGAGGCTCCCTTACATAGGCCCTGGACTATTATCCCAATGTTTACCGCTGCACTGACCACCAACTGAACAATAGTGCAAAATCCTTCCAGAGTTTATGCAAAGGCTTATTTCACGTTTTTCATGGTGGCTTTCGATGTAGCTCATATGTAGGCCACACTGGTGGAGGAGGGAAATCCTTGGGAACAAAGCTGGAAGCCACATTTATATAGGACCTAACATTGTCCCAGAGAGTTTCAGTGTCAAGGGAAAACACTTTGTTCCATCCATATCAATCTGGAATTCATACGCGGACAATATGAAGACATCATACATGGCTGAGTAGCAATCCAGGCCTCTGTCGCTGATGGATGAGCCATCAATCACCTTCGCATGTTGACAAGAGGGCGGGTGACACTTGTTCACTGTCATGTGCAAGTATCCGCCCTCTCCAATTGACTGACAAACACGCAGTTATACATAAGCACACTGTGATAATGATGGAAATTAGATGACATCTCCATCACTGTAAGTTTCCACATATACATCACGAGTATCCACAGAGTATGAGCCTGTGTCATCAAAAGGGTTCTTCATGTGATTGACAAGAGTGCTTCACTTTGGGACAAGCATGATCTCAAAAGCCTCAGCAATTCTTTCACATATTAAAGTTGACTTGAAGAATTTAATTCCAAAGTCAGCTATCCGCTAATAGAAAAAGGTAACACCTACATCTATAAAATGCATGCAATTAAATACAATTTATGGTACTTTTCAAAGGATTGAGAGTAACTTAAGTCCTTGGTTGACAAAACGATGACACAAACTGGATCCTCTATACTTTAGAGACATGTAAGGGGTAATGAACTGGTCATTGCTGCAAAATTATTTTGCAATAAGGACTGGCTCCCTGTACATGATCCTGATTATTACACGGCTACTTATTAAAGACATTAATCATCTGACACAAAATATTGATTTAAAATGATTTTATTACAAGCAAAAGTAATTTACAAGCTTCAGACAAAAGTAAAACTGTAACCACAGAAACATTTGTAGCTGGGGCTGTATTGTGGCAGAACTGTAACTGTAGAAACATAAACAAATCTGACAAATCTGACAAGATTGACGTTCCAGCAATTAAACGTTTCATGCTCTCTGAATAAATTAAATGTAGGCTAATATTGGAAATGTCTTCTTCCTAACCTCTGCTAACTGAGTATTTGTCTGAAGTAACCAAGGAGTAACGTCTTTTTCCCACCGGGTGTCACTAGTTAAATTAACTAACTAAAATTGACTAATATTGACCAATCTTCATGACTGCTGAGTGATATAATTAGATGTGAAACAGCAGTCAATCATTTAGAATTGAGTGTTCAACAAAGCAGAATGCCTTTATTGGCCAATCAGAATTGAATATTCAGCAAATCAGTGTAATAATGAATGATAAACTTCCAAAGTGGATATATAATGTTTTGGAAAGGAACTCTTCATAAGCAATACACAAGGGCCGGAGGTGCACACATGCTTCCAAACGCATCAGTAACCCTGTCTACTTATTGATGTTGACTTGAAGCAGTGCAAATAAGGTGTGTGTGTGTGTGTGTGTGTGTGTGTGTGTGATGGGGGGGGTCGAGGGAAGGAAGCAGCAGACTGATGGCCTGATGTCATCCTGGGGCTAAACGGTGTGATGGAGGTGAGATTCACTCGGCAGTGCAAACAGCCCCCGGCACCTGCCCCTGAACCAGGTCCCTCTGTCTCCCCGAGACCCCCCGCCACCTGTCCCCACCCCTAACACACACACACACACACACACACACTGCACCCATCCCCCTCACAACACACAGGTGTGACAGCCTCTGCCCCGAGGAGCTGTAGTACAGACTCACACTGCGTTTACTCAACTGTAGGAAGAGGGGGGAGGTGGGTAGGGGACTTGGGGAAGGATGGAGGGGAGGGAGGGGTTGGAGGGGTGGGGGGGGTTGGAGGGGTTGGGGGGGGCAGAGGACGAGCAGGGCAGAGGGGGGGAAGGATGTAGCCCCGGGGCCTTTCGCACCTTATCTCTCAACCTGTTCGCCGCACGAAGGACGGAGTGTTTCGTTCACACTTAATCTGGGCATCTCATCTGATGTGTGTTTGTGATGGTGGAAAGTGTGTGTGTGTGTGTGTGTGTGTGTGTGTGTGTGTGTGTGTGTGTGTGTGTGTGTGTGTGTGCGCGTGGGCGTGACTTCTTCAGAGTAAAGCACAGATCCTTGCGTTAGCTCAGGCCAGACGGCAGCACAGTGCCTCCTCTGCAGTCTGCTGCTGCGTTTATTAAAGCCACACGTTACTGACCCAACCCAAACATCTGCATGTCTCAGCCACAGGATTAGCTGATCCTGGGTAATGGTTAGCCCAGTCTGCCCCCTAGTGAGCGTAACATGAATTAATTTAGTTTTCCATACTGAGTTCACTTGCCGCTGTGTATTGTACATGACAGTCCAATCTCTCCTGCATCCGGGTATTGATATTTTGATTATTGCGGTTTAGCTGTGACTCTCACCTGCATTAACAACAGGCTCACCTTTCCCATTTGGACTCATTATGACAGGAGATATTTAAACTTGGCTTTGCTGCTTAGGAAATGCTGTCAAGCGATCCAGATTTGTCTAATGAATAAATAGTGAGTGCTGGGCTAAGAAGCTTGCGTGGAGTTGTGCATTATTCAAAAGTGTTTTATCCTCATGATCACATTAGAGTAATCCAACCTTCTAGCGTTTCCTTCATTTGTTGTAATTATGGCTTTGTCAGGTAAGGATGTAGTGTGCTGCAAACACAGTCATTGGAGCTTCTCATCCACTCTAACAAGATGTTGCTCAATAAGCCAAGGCCCTGTAGGTTTCCCCGCCGCTTATGCCATATCCGCACTCAATATCTCTCCCCCCTCCTCTTCGACTAGCTCTCTGCTCAACAGTGATATATGGCATTGGCTCTCGCCCCCTTCCTCTAAACCCAATAAAGCCTTTGTGTATTTTGACGTGAAAAATGTTTGAAATAAGGGAGAGAGATAAACTTCCGCAGGTGGCCCAGTTCCAGGAAGACAACACAGATGCGTCTCTTCTTCTTCTTCTTCTTCTTCAGGTATACCACATTGATAAGGGGAGGGAGAGAGAAAGCTTACCAAAGTAAGGGTTGGTTCACATGCCGCGTCTTTTACGACGCGCCTTTTTTTCGAGGCGCACTGAGATAAAAACATCTAAACTTTTTGGAACGCCGAAAGCGCACCGCATGTCACATAGCCTGAAAGCGAAAGAGAGAGGGATGTACAGTATTCATGGCGAGATCTTTCTGCTCCACACGTAGATCAAGAAGTAAAGAAGTTTTACTGCGATGGTAATCCAGTATTTCAGATAACTACTAACAAACGTGTGAAGTTGAAAGTGAAAGTGAAGTCTTTGGTTGCTTGGCAACGGCAGGCGCAACCGTCCAAGCGCACTTGATTAACGTTCGGTGTTCACTGTCCACTCAGCCCGCCTTGCGTTTTCCAAGCTTTTTAGAGCACTGCATGTGAACCAGCCCTAAGCGCTCAGCTATGTCTCTCTCTCTCTCTCTCTCTCTCTCTCTCTCTCTCTCTCTCTCTCTCTCTGCAGCTTCAAAGAGGTCTCAGTTTTTTCTTAGTCATTCCCAGTTTGTAAAGCCTTTACCATCTCTCTCTCTGTAACCAAGATGCACTGAGGGTGATGCTGAGAAGCTGAACTCATGGATTGCATGCGTCCATGCGTCATTTCAGATGAAGGACACAAGGCACCTGCTAGCCATGGCTGCTATCAAATGTGTATTTCAGGGGCGGTAATGAGAAGCCTCACTGAATCACCTCCAGTGCTAGATGAAGAGGAAAGTCAGACTTGTTCATAGCTGTGAGAGCTCAATCAAACAATTTCTCTTCTTTCCAGGGAAACTGAGTCTCACTCCGCCCGCCTCTCAGGTGTGAAATAACAACACAATGAAAGAAAGTTGAGTTTGAGTGAGAAGCGTTTTTATGACTCGTTCGGCAGCTCTGTACTCTCTGCTCCGCTCACACACTCCTCTCCAGTCGGTGCGCTGTGAGAATGAGTGAGTCCTGCTTCTTTGAATTCCTCTCACCGGCAACAGTCTTGCGATTGTCAATTTCATGCTTGATTAATTGTCATTACTGGGTGAGAGACAAAAAAAAAGGAGAGAAATGCATTTCAGGATTAAAATGGAGAGCGAGACCTCCCTAAAGAGCGAAGTTTAGTCTGTGCAAGGTTGAGTTGAGAATGAGAGAATTTTGCATGTGCAGTTTTTCCTGTATTTAGCATTTATCCTCGTCCGCCAGACATGGTAGAGACATATTTGAACAAATAGATGGTTGATTGTGGGAATATTTTTGCATCTTAAGGACAAGTGAGTGAGATAAAATTGATTAAGGCAATCAGTCTCTTCTCAGCTCTGAATGATGCTGATCATTACTTGCCGCTCCAAGACACTAAATTAAACTATTGGGAAAAAGTGGCACTCATTACTCCAGTGAATAAAACACAGCCAGTGGAGTCAGTGGCGTAACCACCGCCGGTGCAGCCGGTGCCCACCGGGGCCCAGAGCGCCAAAGGGCCCATCAGCCTTTCAAGGAATCTGTGATGAGCCTCCAACTGGTGGAAACAGTCAATGAGACATCTATAATACACTACCAATACACAATCAATCACCCATACTATACACACAGTGCTACAGGATCTATATATAGCCTTTATTCTCCATCTGTGGTTGCAAACAGTAATTATATGTTTGTTGTCATTCTCAACCAATATTACTTGTTTTGTCAAATTCAAGTGTCAAATTATAATAATAATAACCTTATTTATACAGCACCTTTACAAACAGAGTTTACAAAGTGCTTTGACAGTCAAAATAACAGCAGAACACTCAAAATGAATTAAAAAAAAAAGCTATGGAACAGTGTGAAGGAATTAAATAGAGGACAGAGGTGGAAACGAGCAACATTCAAGTAAATAGTAGGATAACCGTAAGATAAAAAACAAAATAAATAGTAAGGATAATATAAAATAAAAAATTAAGATAAAAAGACCACATCTCATATAAGCAAGTCTATAAAAAGGGGTTTAAAGAAGTGATTTAAAAGAAGTCAAATTACTCCAGGTAACACTCACTTGATCAAGACACTTGATTAAGACTGACAAATCTCTATTTCACCATTTTCTTAGGTCATGTCAAGAGAAACACGCTACATTTCAGCCTGATGGCCTTCATCAGAGCAGAAGTTAGCATGTTTTTCTCAACATGACCCAAAATAAACTGGTGAAATAGAGATTTGTCTTGAAGATCATGGTGAGTGCTACCTGGACTCTTTAGAAGTTCATGGTTTGGTCTAGCACCACAAGCCAGTGAATACCAGTGAAGCACATCCATATAAACATCAGGATTACATCAGGATCTCTCCATCATTTAGCCAACAGCTAAATGATGGAGAGATCCTGATGTAAAAAGATCAGAGGAGTGCTGTCCGTGGTGCTGACAGGTTCCTGTTTGTGGAATTAGAGGCGGTGAAGTTCACCTCCAGGTATACCACCACTCAAAAGTTTTGACACATCACATTTCATTTTTCTTTATTTTTACAATTTTTCACACATTTTAGAATAATAGTAAAGACATCAAAATTGTGAAATAACACAAATAGTGACCAAAAAAAGTGTTAAACAAATCAAAACTATCTTATATTTTAGATTCTTTAAAGTATCCACCCTTTGCCTTGATGGAAAGGCAAAGGCTTTGGAAAGAAATTCACACATAGGATCAACTTCACTAGTTATATTTGTCTAAAAAACACATATCAAGCATTTAAGCAGAAGCCTTTAGATCAAAATGGCTTTAAGAGATTGAAAAACATAGTGCATTCAATCAGGTGTGTCCAAACTTTTGACTGGTAGGATAGTGATTATTTTGCAGTGATACATATGCCTGCTAATTTGTACGTGATGCAGAAGGTGGCAGTGTGTGTGTGTGTGTGTGTGTGTGTGTGTGTGTGTGTGGGGAAGCCAAAAACATTTGCACTGGGGCCCATCAGTATCATGATACACCACCGCTCAGAGCTACAACATCATGGAGAGAGAGAGATGAAAAGTCATTCTCTTTCTTTCTTTGACACTGATAAAGGTTATGTGTGATGGGTGTCAAGGTCTTTTTTTGTGGCATCCATTTTTTTTTGTAATCAGTCGTTTACATGCCCGTCATGCTTCAGCCAGTTGCCTTACCCCGTCTTTTTAATCTGATGCCACATTAATTTAATTCAATGACAATATCAGCAATATTTTATTTAAAGTAGGGTGGTAACACAAAGGTCATCATCTGCCTGAGGGAGGCCTACATGTTGTCTCTATGACAAAGAACCACAGGCGTTATGAATTATTTAAAGGATTCTTTAATTCTCTCCCATTGGAAACATAGCATGGTGTTGTATGATTTCAAAGTGTTCCTGAATGTCAGTTTGGGTCTTGACAAGGGGAATGATTTGGTATTTGAATTAACAAAGAATACAAAGATCCTAATGGAGCGTGTGTGTGGCGGCTGTATTGTGAAGCAAGCCAAGAATAAACATGGATCCCAATCCCACACACACACACCAGCGCTGTTCTGTCTCCCAGACTGCTTCCTTTTTGCCCAGTGACATTTAGCTGTGCTTTGAGTTTAGTTCTGGTTGTTAGGCCTGCAGAGCGCAGGGATCATAGTTTTATAGCTTTGTTAGAATGAAATCTTGCATCCCACTCTGAAGAAGCTTTGAATTCATGCAGTCGCCTCGCCTAGATATCCAGCCAGCATCCAGCCAGCGTTTCAAAGGACTGAGACTTCCAGACCTTCTGAGTGCGTAGGCAGAATTTATTTAATTGGGGGTGAGTGCTATTATATTCACAGTGCGGGTGATCGCCCTGCTCTGCTTCTTCCTATCCCGCAGCCTTGGCCGTCTGTGTCCAACCCGGCCAAGGACTTCATCCAGCGCCTGCTGGCGTCGGACCCGGCCGCCCGTCTGACCGCCGAGCAAGCCGTCCGTCACCCCTGGGTGGTCACCATGGCAGCCAGCTCCTCCATGAGGAACCTGCATCGATCCATCTCCCAGAACCTGAGGCAGCGAGCATCACGCGCCTCCTCCCGCTCCAGCGGCGCCGGCAGCAGCCTTTGCGCAGGACCGGGAAGGCTAATGACGCTGGAGAAGAACCAGGAGTCGATACAGCGGCGGGGGCAGGCGGAGCATCAGGACGCGGGTTCAGCCAGAGGGCTCCGGGACCGCCGACGCCTTCCAGCCAGAACATCAGATTCACAGGAAGGCTAATGAAGGGACGGAACCAGCTGCCCCGACTCAGCCTGTATAACTATCGCAGGCCTCAGAGCTGCGAGCGTTCGGGGAGCCAGAGCGCCTGGAACAGCTGTTGTGACAAAAAAAACAAGTTTTTCCCTCCTCTGGACTGCAGTCAAGCTTCTCTACTTGACTAATAACCCCGGTTCCCCTGAAGGCTCAGCTCCAGCCTCCATTAGTTTCTGTTGGTCGGATTAAGCCTTTAGTGCATTATAGTTGTTCCCAGCTTCAGGTTCAGGCCTATATTCAGACAGAGCTGTCCACCTCCACAAGGTCTCCAGCCCCTGGTGTTACTCACACAGCTCAAACTAATGGGTTGAGGGTCTCATCTAGATCATTATGAGTCACCGCATTAGCTGCCTGCGAAGAGGTCCATTCCAAAATGAGATATTTGTCATTTGAGGAATGTGAGCTAATCTTAGAAAAAAAATTGCAGGCGTGAAAGTAAAATTCACTATCCAGTGTTGCAAGTTATTGGGCATCGTAACGCTTTTCCTTAAAAAATGTCACGCTTTATATAGAGATATAGCCTTTTTGGGATAAACCCCTTGATTTGAAAATGACTGTTTTCTTACAATTTTGGACATTTATCAGGATTAATTTAAAATAAAGGCCTGTCACAGAACGTTTAGATAGTGGTTAGACTGACAGCTAAAGTAAACTTGAATGTTATCACCTCTTCCTCTCTGATCTTTTCCCCTCTTTCATTATATAATTTGAAAACCCTGCCACACAATGAGTCATTTAGTTTGTTTTTTGAGGGAGAAAGAAACAATAATGTGACAACCTCTCCTTTTGTTATCACTCCTCCAACATGGCAGCATGTCCCATGTAACCGTTGGTAACCACTTCCCAAACATTTCGTGACAGGCCTCTATCAAGCTAAAATGGGTTTTAAAAAGCTTTCTGTTCTCCCCAAACATGTAATTATGTAATCAGTAAACAACAGTAAACAACATTTTCAAAACACCCCTTTTTCAGTTGGTGTTTTCAAAAGTTGGATTTGCAATGCCAATGAGAACTTTTAAATTAAAATGGTAATATGAGCATGCGACAAGAGGGGGGAAAAAAATAACCAAATTTGCAAAAGTGCATTAAAATGCAAATAGGATGAGAAGCATAATTACCAATAAAGTCCAATCTTGTCTAGCATTATCACAAACTATATTCTGGATTTTTCCCCCTCTTTGTTTAATCTGGATAATTAATGCTCTCAGATGCAGATGACTGGTTGTCTTTCCGACACAGTAATCTGACTTGTAGAAGAAAAGGTGAAGGACTATTAGAGGACATATAAAGAGTTCATTTACAAAATACTATACATATGTTTTGAAAAAAATCACTGCCTGAAGTTCATCTTTATCATAAAACATAGAGGATCTAGGACTTAAGTCGCCACTATCTTTTATTCTGTTATTACTCTTGACTGACAAAGTGACAGAGTTTTCAGTTGTTTTCTAATAGAAGATACAGGCAAGTTGATCTAAAATTGGGTCAAACCATTTATTGCTGTAAAAGTAGTCGACACAATCTTAAAATGGATTCTTAAACTAACTGAAGGCTGATGGTAACGTGGCTAAAACGAGAGCTATATCATCTTGCTGCTACAAGACAAAATAAAGTCATGGATATCGTTCTCCATGTCATAAAACACAGAAATTACCTAATTTTAAATATTTTTCGTAACTGGTGAAAACAGGACTCCAGTCAAAGAAACAGAAAAATACAATGCAAACAACATTATCAGATGTATATTAAAAGCCACACCCAGCGCTCACATTAATAAGTGCCATTATATATTTTAATTTTGTGCGATCAATCATTTAATACGAGAAGGTGTTAGTTTTTTTGCGTGTCACATTTTCAGAATGAAATCTTGGGCCACATAGAAAAATACTTCATACAGCTCTCATCCCAGTTAAAGGCAGCCAGATGGGTTGAGTCTGGGAAGTTATTTCCATGTTGTTAATATTAATTCAGTGGCTGCTCCAGTAATGCATATTTAGGCTGGTTACCACGAACCACTGATGCTTCACTCGCAGATCCAACATGGTTCTGGATCAGTGCATTAATAAACTGTGAATGTAGACGATGAAATTTTGGAGACGGCTCATGCATTATTCCTCCAGCAGGGAGCATTGCAGAGTTGATAATGCCTCCTAATAGCTGCCCCATTCTCAATGACCTACGATCAATGTCCCCTTGGGGAGGAGATGAGAACCGCTTGTGTGTTTTGGAAACGAGTGAATTAGCGACTGAATTAGTCAAATATTTAATTTCATGACAGTTATTGTGGTGCCTAATTCATAGAGAAGCACCATAATGAAAGAGAGATGTTGGCGGGCATGGACGAAATCTCCTTAATGCTCAAGCAAACAGTTTATTTATGTGTTGATGAATACTCACCATTGTGCTCTCTGCCTTTAAGGCACAGCAACTTTCTTCTGCACATGGAATGATGTAGCCTCCTGTGCCTGTACAACAACTTTGTATTTTCCACTGATTGACTTTTTTGCATTGTACTGTGCAACTGACTCGTTCTCTGGCCTCATCAAATGATGTGTGTCTGCATGGTGTATGAAGAGGTGATTTGTTATGCATTTTTTATTACAAAGCCTGTCTACAAACTAAATTTCCCTTACAGAACTATGAAGATTGGAATTGAATTAAATTGAAATGAACCGAACAATGACGGACAATGTTTTTTTTCTTCCACTAACTATTATGATTCCATTCCCGCTGCCATTATCTTTTAAAAGGGAATACACCAACCAGCTGTCGCTTGAATATATTGGCCATCTCATTTCTGCGCACATACTAATTCCATTGTCTTTTGCAGATACAGTGGATTTAGAGTGGGCAGTGAAAGCCGCTTGATCTTGAGGAAATTCTCAGCCTATTTACTCCCAGTCTATAATTGAGTACCGTACATAATCCTTCTATTATTTTAGTGTGTGATGCTATGTGATCATTCGACAGTTTATTTCCACATAGTTCTGGGAAGCAGCTCGTCCGCGGCATAAAACTACAATCCCACCAGTTGGATGCAAATAAATCTGCCGTTTGCCGTGGATCATCTTTCCTATAATTTATTTTACTCCTCTATTTACTGTAACAAGGCATTGGATATGAACACAATGGTTTGAGGCAGCGGAGGTCCACCCTTTTTGCTAGAAGGGAAACTGATTTCTCTGCATATTTGAGATGGATTTTGAGCGAGAACTGTGTCCTCAGAAGGCTCAGAGATTTGCGATGCGGTCAGGTCAACACTGTCTTCCTGTATAGGCCTCAGTCTCGCACAGTGGGCAGCCAGGGCAAACAATCGAGCAGGCAGAGCGTATAGGAAAGATCATCGGTTGATAGCGTTTGTTTTTCCAGCATCAGCCCGCCGCTGAGGACAAGTATGACAGAGAGAAAGAGAGTTCCCCCTTTTTTTTCTTTGCTTTTCTTCAGCTTTCCTCAGCAGAAAAATCGAGGACTTATTCTCTTTATCTTTTGGCCTCACTTGAAGAGATCATTTGGTGCTCGGTTCCCTGAAACATAAGCTGGCAGATCCACTTGTGGCTGCTGTAAGAAAGAGGATGAAAGGGGGGTGGGGGTGGGGGTCCCTCCTCCAGAGAGGAGTGACACCCCCCACCCTCCTCCTCCTCCTCCTCCTCCCATTTCTATCTCCACATGGTTGAATCTGAGGCCATCACAGCCACTCATTCTCAAGGTAAGTGCTTCTCCTTCTTATTTTGATTGTGTAAACCAAACACCCATTGGTTTTCACATTGAGGTCTTTTGTGACTGGCCCCTTTGTAGAGATTATTTTCCTTAAACAACAATTACAACTCCACTCCACCTTAATGATTTGAAAGGAAAGAATGATCCACATTTTTAGTCAGTAATTTGCTTTCCTCTTTTTTTTTTTTTTTTTTTTTAGATGAGCCTGCTATTCACCGCTGTCCTGTTATTGTGCTGCAGATACAACGCTACAGGAACTCGAGGTAGGTCAATACTTTTCTCATTGAGGATGCAATAAAAGTAAACTGTCTCATTATTCTTTCCTATTCAGAAATTCTCATTTAGATTGTAGCCCGGGTCCTATACCGGTGGTTTGCCACTCTAAATTTGCACTTCTCGTCTCTGTAATGCTGAGCAGCTGTGTTTTAAAGTGCAATGTTGCAGTGGATTCAGACGTGATGTGACACTTCAGCAGCAGGTGAAAATGTGTTCCCTTCAGTCTGACATTTTAGCAGAGCATGTTGTCATGTTGATAAAATGAAACGGGTACGATCCAAACATGGTTTAAATTGTGAAAATCAGGATTATTGTGAGTTTGTTTTTTTCAGTACTGTGCTGTATCTGTACTGGGCCTACTATGGCTATTACGTTGGAATACCAAGTGCGTTTGGTGCTGTTTGCGTAGGAAAGGAACATAAACTTGATGATATCCCCTCAAAACACCCCTTTGAAAGTGATCCAGTACCAGATATGTTTTGGATGTCGCTTCCAGGAGGCCCGGGCAGGGAGACCTAGTGGCTAGAGAGACCGGCCTGTAACTGAAAGGTCGCAGGTTCGATCCCCACAACAGCCATCAACAGCTATGTGTCCTGTAGCAAGATGCTGAGCCCCCACCTACCCGCTCATTATAAGTCTGAGTGAGGCTGTGGTTATACTAATTTCCATGTGATTCTAAAGATCAGATTTTATGAGATCAGATCGCTGTGGATCCACACTTGGCCTGAAAATGGCCTTTAAGCATCTCCTGTGGCTGTACTTGTTAAAATCTGTGTCTGGATTTCCATGTCCATATCTGGTTTTGAAAATCCTATCTGCAATGTGACCAAAATCAGATTTTTGAGTGTTCAAACCTGTTACATACAGTGACGCTTTCTGGCGTGATGAGATGATAAAAGTCACAATGAAACAACAAGTGTAATGGCGCGTTCAGACTACGGGCTACAAAGCAACAGTAAGCCATTCATTTTCAATGGAAGTGACATGAAGCTACAAACACCAGTGTGTAAAACGTAGCAGCTACAAACTTCAGCTGGATTCAACTTTTTTTCCACACCCTGATGATGCGGTGAAGCATGAACCAATCAGAGTAGAGGGAAGGTAGGATAGGCCAGGTGCATTTATTTTATTATGTACTTGAGTCATTATTTCAATTAACAAGAACGATTATTTGCCAAATATAAATAAAAACGAGACAAAAACAAAGCTATGACAGTATGACAGTATTAATTGCTGCATCCAACGGACCATTTTGTAGCTTTAGTAGCCTGTAATGTGAATGTCCCATAACAGCCTAAGATACAAGCATCAGCTAAATGTCAAAAATGGAAATGAAAAACGGAGTGAACCCCTACCAAGAATGTTCACAAACCACAACAGAAAACAATACCGTGCTTTGCCTGTGTTAGATGTAGCATGGTTTTACACTCATGCAGTGGGAAAGCATAGCTGTTTGCTGGTTTCTATTCCACCTCCAGACCATTCAGATCACGAGTGCCAAAGTCGAGGGGTCAGGAGCTGTGGAGAATGCCTGGCAGCCGGGCCACACTGTGCCTGGTGTACTGAGGAGGTGAGAGAGTGCTGGAAAACACTCGCTGCTTCCCTCTGAAAAGCGGCGGTGTAAACACATTCCTGTGTATAGCCTGGGGGCGACGCACGCGTGTGATGCTTTTCAATGCAATCCTCAGTTCAATTACTTTATTGGCATGACTGTCAGGAGGAACACTGCCAAAAATATAAATTGTACATTTTCAAAAAACAGCACAAGCGTTTATACATATATATTGTCTGGCCTTTACTGAAATATTGGATATCAGTCAGTCATGTGTCCACTGCTGATATGATGGAGGTTCCTCCTTGACCACAGCTACATAAAAACAGCCTTTGTAGTCTCTTTATTTTCTTTGTACATTTTCTTTGTTCAGTTGTGATTCTGGATATTAATTCTTCATTTAAAGGCAGTGTCCCAGAGTTTCCCCCTCCCACTGAACAGATGCAGCGGGTCACCCTGCCTTAAAGAACAGCTGACCCTTAAAGTATGTGTAAATGAACTAAACCTAGAACCTGTGTGTCAAGAATTTCACAGAAGTGGGTCAGCACATATGGGAGCGCTGTGACACGGCCGGGGCGCTGCTGAGGCGGGGCTGTCCTTCAGACCGCCTGCAGGACCCCAGAGGCTCCGCCGTCCTTCTGAAGAACCGGAAGATCACCTTCCATCCCAGAGAACAAAGACGCCGGCCGCACCACCGGCATGTCACCCAGCTCCAGCCTCAGAGCGTCCGGCTGCACCTCAGGCCAGGTGGGTGTTGTGTGGAGGATAATGCAGTGGTTCTCAACCTGGGGGGTCGGGATACCCCAGGGGGTCGCAAGATCATTTTGAGGGGTCGTGAGATGATTTATGGGCTAGTAAAGAAACGTATTCTTTTTTGCCTATATGTCTTTTTTTTTATTTTACTAAAATTTTGGCTTTTCTCTTGTGAAATACTGAATAGCTTTCATCCTCTAGGCCTCCTCTGTTAATCAAATGAAACAACCTGAAAAGGGAAAATCATTCTTTGGTTGGGCCCTCTGCATATGCAGCCTGTGACAGGGGGTCGTGAGTAGGCATTACTTAATTTTAAGTGGTCAGAGAGGTTGAAAGCCACTGGGATAATGGGTCATGGTTAGTTGACATGGTTAGTTCAAGATGGATTTGTCTAGAATAGAATAGAATAGAATAGAATAGAATAGATCTTAATTGTCATTATACTCATGTACAATGAAATTTCGCCTGGCTTCTCTCGATGTAGTTAAAAATAAAACAAATAAATAAAAACAGTAGTAAAAGCAATAATGGCAGTTAAGTTAAATGTACGCAGTTAAATTAAATGTACACATTTCCAAATTTATATTAATAAACAGATGTGATGAACAGATGAAATAGTTGTGTTTAAATTGTGTCTGTGGTAGCAGTCAGATATAAGATTATAAGACATATTTTGAGCCAAGGCCACAGGTAAATGTAGATGTCTATGGCAAGTCTGACGTGTAGCATTTTGACATCAATAAATCATTACCACATTAATTCTGAGACATTAGCATAATTACCTTAAACAAACAAGACCACTGCTGAGAAGAATGGCAGCATCTACCCGCCTCTACTCATTTTACATTGTGTGCCACCGGGTCGGATTTGGCGGGAAATCTGCTGGATTGCTTTACGGCACAAAACAGGAAGAGGGCGCTGTTCTTCCAGAGCAAACAGAGCTAAAGCTTTCAGAGTTTCTGGCAATGGCAGATGGTGGAACAAGTTAAAGGCCGATGGAAAAATCACTAACAAAATGTTTATCCTCAGTAAAGCAAAAGAGAAAAGCTTTGGCCTAAGAAGCAAAGATCCTCTTTGTTTATGGGAAACTTGGTCTTAAATTTGGAGAAACACTAGCACTAACAAAACCACTGGCTGATATACGTTAAAGTTTGTCTTAGTCTAACTGGCCTCTGAAGTCTGAATACTTTCTTGTGAAAAAGTGTTGTTTACTTGAGATGGATGAGAAGATGTCTTGGGGTTTCCACCCTGTCTGTAAATATGCGGTGTTGTTTGTGTACTGCAACTCAAGATTTGCCCTTTCTAGGCGAGCCCCAGACGTTTGAGGTGAAGTTCAAGCGTGTGGAGGACTACCCAATAGACCTGTACTACCTGATGGACCTCTCCTTCTCCATGGAGGACGACCTGCCCAGCGTCAAGAAGTTGGGGGCCGACCTGATGGAAGAAATGAGGAACACAACCAGCGACTTCAGAATGGGTCTGTCATAAGATTTCAGTTTCTTTATCACCAGAAATGTATGTCTACCGTTTCTAATCTTTATTTGTCCGAGATTTTCTATACACGCATGCTCTTTTTCAGCAGTGCTCTTGCATAATATTACACACATACACACCTGGGAGCTGCCCAGTACAATCTTAATCTTACTACTGACCACTGAGCAGCACCACTGGAGCGATTGGGGATTAAGTGCTTTGCTCAAGGACAAGCCGTCGGTCGCCATCGAGGGAGGGCAGCGCATTACTCATTCACTTTGCACCCTTCAGCCACAGGATCACTTCTCCAAACTTTTACGCTATACCTCCGCCCCTCATCGTCAACCTGTCTGCCATTCGTTCCCAATCTGAAAGGCTTCGGCGCGTTTGTGGACAAGACGGTGATGCCGTACATCAGCACCGCCGACGGCATGCTCCAGAACCCCTGCAAGAGAAGCGAGCCGTGGCCCTGCTCCCCGCCCTTCGCCTACCGCCACGTCCTGAGCCTCACCGCCAACGGAAGCCTCTTCACAGAGCTGGTGGGGGGGCAGCGGATCTCCGGCAACCTGGACTCACCGGAGGGGGGGCTGGATGCCCTGATGCAGGCCGCCGTGTGCGAGGTACAGTGAGGACGCACAGCGGGGAGCGGGACTACAATACAGAGATTGTTGTTTTTTTTGTTTCGGTGGGCGTGAGCTGGAGGAAGTGGAAACAGTGCAGACAATAGATGAGAGGTGTATTTCAGAATACTGAGCATTTTGTGGGAAAACATACTAACCAGTTTCGGCTGCATTTTTTAACTCATTTAAGTCCCCATGAAATGAAAAGTCCCATTACTTTTACTCCCTGGAAAACACAGTATCTTTCATGGTGAATGGTAAATATAAATTTCTAATCAATAAAACCGTCAGATTTTTTAACAATCCCGCCCCTCCGCTCCCCTCCCATCAAATAAAACCCTCCCATTCAACTGAACCAATTGAATGAAGAATGAAGAATTGTATTATAATAATTTCATTATAAGGGTTTTTTTTTAAAGATTTGAGGCCTGAAGAACATGGAAGCATAGACCATTACTCATCCACAGTCATTTTCAAATCGTTATGTACAAAAGCAGACAGGGGGATTCTTTTCCCAAAGCCTGTCAGAAACACTTATATCAGTCACGGTTCCCAATTCACCGCCAATTGGTGGTTTATTGATTGACGGTTATATGACAAGTCCCTTTCTTCACTTCCAGGAGCAGATCGGCTGGAGGAACGTGACTCGTCTGCTGGTGTTCTCCACCGACGCCGGCTTCCACTTCGCTGGAGACGGCAAGCTGGGTGGCATCGTTCTGCCCAACGACGGAAAGTGTCACTTGCATAATAATGAGTACACCCGAGGAAATTCCCAGGTTTATTATCAATCTTAGATCATTTTTGCTTGTATTCACAGAGAAAGACCAAAGCTCGAATTCGGCAGAACAAGCCATTACAGTGGAGTGGGTGTTTTTTTTCACTCTGTTGCCCCTTGCTGCTTTCGGTAGCAGCCGCCCCGAAGAGTGTATGATGTTTATCCTATGGAATAGATATTGCAGCGCGTGTTAAATTGATTCCCGTCTGCAATCCTAGCAGCGAAATAGAGGTCCGAGCTGCTGTAGACAGAAGTCAAAGACAGTGATTTAAAGGTCAGAATCAACAGCACAGTTCCCTGGGTAAAGAGGATGCTGACAGGCACACCCTGATGGGAAACAGCTGGAGTGGCTGTGGAGTAATCCAAACCGAGGCTTTCATCTCTTAATCTGACTGTGTCTGTGTGTGGATGGGTGCTGGTGTGTACGTGACAGAGGTGGAGAGTAACTAAGTACATTTATTCAGATACTCAGATACAGTATTTCCATTTTGTGAGACTTTCTACTTTTCCTCCACTACATTTCAGAGGGAAATCTTGTACTTTTTCCTCCTCTACACTTATCTGATGGCTGTACTTACTAGCTACTTTGCAGAATAAGGTTTTACATGCAAAACAATACAATAAGATCATAAAATATGTTGCATTGTTAGAGTTTAAACTCCCCAACAGTATATGGAGTAGTTAGGCCAACGACATTAAAATACTTCTTACAGGTTAATGCATCAATAATTTAACACTCTGAAAGAAGAGGACTCTCTGAATTAAGAGTATTTTTTTCTTTTTATACTTAAGTACATTTTACTGATAATACTTCTATACTTTTACTTAAGTAAGTAAACTTTTGAATGCAGGACTTCTGTTTTCACTGGAGTGTTTTTCCATTATGGTAGTACTAAAGGATTTGAGTACTTTTTCCACCACTGGTACGTGAGGGGGTGCTTGTGTGTGTGTGTGTGTGTGTGTGTGTGTGTGTGTGTGTGTGGGTGTGTGTGTGTGTCTATTTGCATGCATGTTTTTGTGTGTGTATCCTCTTGTGTGCGTCCGTGTGTTTGTCCCTGTGCGTTACACATCCTATATAGCCGTCTCATTAGGTTCACGAGGGTGTCATATGTCCTGACCTCGTAGCGGTCCAGGCAGTTGACAGTTAGAGTGAATATAGATACATTATTAATCTATTCCTGTCTGGGATAAATGGCCACCCAAGGCTGAAAATGGATGTGCGAGATGTGGATGTCGCTCCTCTCTAAATGGTATTTATTTATCTATTTGGGGGAAATGGAATGTCTGTCAGGGAGAGTGAATGAAATGAGCGACAGAAAGAGTTGTTAGATGGGAGGGAAAGGGGGAGGACAGAGATAGAGGGGAGAGGCAGAGAGTGCTTAAATACTGATTACATATATATTCTGTCCTGAGTATTATGCATTGCATTTTGCATCTTCCCTGACTTCCCTCCATTAGGACTATCCTTCGGTGGCTCACGTTGCCGAGAAGCTGAAACAGAAGAACATCCAGATCATATTCGCAGTGACTGAAGATGTCACACACTTGTACAAGGTACAGCAGAGTCAATCTCCATCTGTGTAATTGTCTGTCCGGTTCTTTTCGTACACGGCGACTGCCGATGCTACGGCGAGACGGTTTCCTTTAGGTATTCGCTCATTTATGACGGGGATAACGGTGTGTTGCTGCTGTGATTGTTTGCTTGCAGGGCCTGAGAAGTATCTTCCCAAAAAGCGCCGTCGGAACGCTCTCCAACAACTCCCACAACATCCTGCAAATAATACTCGAAGCATACAACGTAAGTGAGGCAGAAACTCCCTTCCTACACAGGTCGTTAGCCTCATATGTGTAGCCTGCTGACACCTCCTCAACTTAAGAGGTTAACTGTGCTTTTGACCCCCAGACGCTGACCTCTGAGGTTGTTATGGAAAACAGCAAGCTGCCTCCAGGCTTTCGCATCTCCTATATTTCACACTGTAAGGACCGCAAGCAGAGGGACGGGGAGCAGGGGAGGAGATGCTCCAACATCTCCATCGGTGACGAGGTGTGTAGCTGCGTGCTTGGCTCTGTGTGTGGTAAATTGTGTAAGTGCCGCTGTTAGCATGTGGCCATTCGCGGTTAAATTGACAGTAATGCTGATTGTGATTACCTCATTAGTGGAGCATTATGGTTGCACTCAAGGAATTTTCACCTCCCTTCTAGGTGAGCTTTAATGTAAGCATTACGGCACCTCTGTGTGTGACTAGTTCACAGAGGCCGTCCCGTGTTATTATTAAGCCCCAAGGCTATAGTGAAGAGGTGGAGGTCCTGCTGAGCCCCATATGTGACTGCTCATGTCAAAAGGACAAGGTCCCACGCAGCCCTTCATGTAGCCATGGCAACGGCACTCTGGAGTGTGGAGCATGCAGGTGAAATAGCCTGATGGCATCAATTGTTTTTGAGAAACCTAATTCCAGGTTATTAACGAAGAAATCAAGCATCAGACGTTTGTTTTTGTTACAGGTGTAAAGAGGGGCGAGTCGGGACGTTGTGTGAATGCGATCGAGTGGAGTCAGGCGGGGCTGTTGACTCATATGTTTGTCGCCGTGACAACGCATCAGAACAGTGCGGCGGACATGGAGAGTGTGTTTGTGGGAAGTGTGTTTGTCATAAGAGCAGCAAAAAGCACAACCATGCTTATTATGGCCAGTACTGCGAATGCAATGATTTCAACTGTGATCACTACCAGGGGCTGCAGTGCGGAGGTGTAGGTAAGACTCAGACAACCACTTATAGCACAATACATGGTCATCACAAAAACACCTGAAATTCATCATGTTTTCATATTTGTTTTGTGCTCCCTAGCAGTAAAATAAGAGCAGATATTGCATTTTTCAAGTGTTGAATAGCTCAACTCTTCATGAACATCTATTTTACGGTCCCAGGGCAGGGCAGGTGTGTGTGTGGGGTGTGTGAGTGTCTCCCAGGATTCAGCGGCCGAGCGTGCGAGTGCCCTCTCAGCATGGAGCCTTGTCTGTCTCTGGATGGACAGGTCTGTGCCGGCAGGGGGGTCTGCCACTGTGGCACCTGCATCTGCCAGGACCACCGCTTCCAGGGCCCGACCTGTGACCTCTGCCCTTCCTGCCCCAGCATTTGCACCTTGCACAGGTTCTATGAACATGCCAGTTCAGTTAGTTTCATTCAAAATTTTAATGGACTATAGAGATCTTGCAGTTATGTAACAAATCTGCTAGAAACCATGTCTGGTGCCATCATGGAGGCTGGATAATTGGCTGTGCACAAATGTCTAAATATATAAAAACTGGGCTGAAAAAAGACAGTTAAGCTATCTGAAAAAAGATTGTTGTGGTGTGGGTGTAGGTCAGGTCAGTTACTGTCATAAGTAAAAGTGACTAGTCTGATTAAGTCCATTTGTTTCCAAATGTAGGTTACTGTGAGGCAGTAAAATGTCTTGTCTTTAGCCCTAGGCTCTACTTCAAAGCACTATGAGTTGTAGCTTGAGAATATTCAGCTCAGTTAACCTGAACAAACTGCTGTTTTTTTGGCTTTGTTACAGAGCTAACTAGCCAGCAAGCTAATTTAGCAAACAAACCAATGTTAATGTAAACATGCAACTACTAGACACTACTAACGCTAACTTCTACTACTTAGCAAATCTGATGTGTTAACAACAAGACAGTGATGGTTAGCTGACCAGATATTATGGTTATCTAGCTAACATTATAACATTATGTAAACACAAAGTCGATCAGACATATCAGTGGCGAAATGATCAGTTCCCAGTCAAAAACAGCACAGAAATTCCAGAAAAAACAAAACTGTTCACAGTCACTGTCGCCCAAGAGCTGAGCACCAGTATGGCAGACAGAGCGTGTGTTACATCACCTGAAAGCCTTCTATATTTATAATTTACAAAAAGATACAAGTGAATCCTGTCTTTAATTTCCTTCACTGCTATTTGTTTCAGAGTATATTTGCAGTTTAGATGATACTGGCTTCCTTTCCGTAGGGAGTGCATCTTGTGCAAAGCCTTCTCCCAGGGCTTGAATCTGAGGGAGTGTGAGATGAGCTGTGCCCACCTGAACCTCACTCTGGTGGGGCAGCCTGCTGTGCTAGCAGTGGTGCCGCCCTCTGCAGGTCTGCACAGGTGCATGGAACTGGACACCGAGGGCTGCAGGGTGCACTTCCTGCTGAGGATGGGACAAAAAGAGGGCTCCGCCAACATTCGGGTAGCCCTGGAACGAGGTAGACAGGCCAGAGTTTATATTTTTGACTCTATCAACATATATTATGAATAACACATAAGAACCAATCACTTTATCAATTAAAGCTGCACTAGGCAAGGCTTTTATGTAAAAATACACCCATCTTATGAGGCTAAAACACAAAGTGCTGCTACTACAGAGAAAAGTGTCCCGTCCCTCTAATTGAGACTCCGTAGAGTCTCTCTATTAGCCCTAATGAAATTCACCGCCCACATGAAGCAACAAATCCAAACTAAAGAGTGAAATGCAAACTGTATCCTAAACAGCAGTGAGGAGCACTCCATCCAGAGAAAGCTGGACTCACCAGATCTTTTGCCTCTCAAGAGTTTTGTATTCTTTAGTATAAAACATCACAGACTGGTCGGGTTGGTAAACATGAGCGTGCTGTGTGAAGTTTACTGACGTCACATTACATAATTTCTGGGTATTGAAGTTCAAATTTTCCTAAAAGTTACGTATCACTGCTATTTGGAGCCGCTAACATGAGAAGTTGCCTAGTGCAGTTTTAAATGTGTATAACACAGATTCAGCAACACATGTTTATTTAATCTGAAATACATTTTTGGAGTTAATCCATCTACAGTATTCTTTTCCTAATAAACTTTAATGTCTGGCTCTGTCTCTCAAGAATGCCCATCAGGTCCTAATGTGGTTGTGATTACCGCAGTGGTATCAGCCTCCGTTGTGGTGCTGGGTGTGGCTTTGTTGCTGCTATGGAAACTACTCACCAGCATCCATGACCGCAGGGAGTTTGCCCGCTTCCAGAGCGAGCTGGAGAGGAGGCGCTGGAACAGGGTGAGCCCTGCCCAAACAAACCCTTCTGTCAGTGTCTGTCAGTCAGAGTCAGTACAATAAATGCAGGAATTTGTCTCGGTGACATTGGTGCAGGGACATGTTGACAACTAACACAGTAACACAAGAGCACACTGGCAAAGACGGTGCAGAGACGACAGAAGAACACATTAAGTGCAAGGCAACAGCGTGAGACAAAATAAGCAGCAGACTGTATATATAATATATTCCTCTACAAATATACATTCAGTATTGTATACATACATGTCAAGATGGATCTTTTATGGCACAGTAACAACATAAATTCAGCTTAAGTGCCTGCAATTTACCGGAAGTAATGTGACACAAAGATTAACACACATATGATGATGTTTGCTTCTACTCTGTTGCAGAGGGACAATCCAATCTACAAGAGTGCCATCACAACTACTGTCAACCCAAAGTATAAAGAACAGTGACAGTGGAAATGGGAACAGATCCTCTTTTCAATCAGGATCCCTGTTGTGCAACACAATGAAACAACATCCTTCACCTGAACTGTTGTCAGCAGTAGGTCCAACTTGTTTGGCAGGGTGGAAACGGATGTTGATGTCTGACTTACTCTCTTTTGATGTTAATATGCTATTCTGGACCGTCAGTCTCCAACCCTTCCCTTCGCTTCCCTTCCCTGCATGCACTGCACGCACGCAAATTCAAACAGCTGTCCTCTCACATAAACTGCTTCTTTTAGAAGGTTAGTTGTCTGTGGAATACATGTAAAATTAATATCCCCACATTATTTTACCTCTCAATTGCTAAATATGTGGAGTGTATTATTTTGTAAACCATGTGTAAAGAAAATCTCGTATTTATGCTGATGCTTGGGTTTGTCTGTGTTACTTGGGTCTCAGAAGGCGAGAGATAGGGAGGTGAGCACTCTGCATTATGCATTATGATGCCGGTGAAACACAGGCCTTTAGATGGGTCTCCACTGCCCTCTAGATGAGAAGAGAAGAAAGTGTCATGCTGCTGGAAATGACGGGGCAGCTTCCCATTTTATTTACAGTTCATTATAGCACCCAGTCATAGAAGCAAGCTCTTTTTTGACAGCAACACGAAACCAAGCCTCCGGTGCTCCCTGGTGCTCTCATAGTCCAACAGACACCGGTGAATTCATCATTCAGATCGCTGCAGACTTGATACATTGCCATACACTGACTGTACAAGCCAGAGCTGTATAGAGTTCAGAGGAATGGCTGGTGTATGAGCAGTTTGCCAGGCAGTGCATTGGACTGAATCGTGTAAGAGTAAAAAAAAAGGAACAATGGGATGCTGAAATCTAGATGGATATTAAGGGGTTTCTCACTGCCTACAGATGGCTGCTGATGACCTTGCTGGGAGAGTCGAGTAAAGCAATATTAATCATAGCGAACGCCAGCCTCCTCCACTCCCGGTGTCACTGGGCAGGCGTGCATGCAGCTTTAACAGCCAGTGGGTGGTGGTGGTGGAGCATCAGAGAAAATGATTCCATATGCTTCCACCGTGCAAGCACTCTCTTTCATCTGTGTCTGATGAAAAATGTGGGCCGCAAATATCACAGCGTCAGCCCGATTCCAGCAGAGGCAGCCGGGGTGGAGGCAGCCCTGCCCTGCGACAAGACTGATGTGAAGGGGGCAGGGGGAGAGGGAGAGGGGGAGGGAGGGAGGGAAGGAGGGAGAGGGAGGGAGGCGACCAGCCCCGGAGACAGTTACATAACAAACACTGCAACCATGTTTGCAAAGCACTGTAGCTTTTGCATCTCATCACTTGTTGGCCAGTTAGTGGCTTAAATAAATTAGTAGCACACCCTAAGTGGCTGCCTTTCTGTGTCTGTGCATTTAAATATGTGTAAATAATGTCTAGTTTGCTCTCTTCCTTATAGAGTATTTGAATGCATAAAATGAACTGTGATAATGCTAATGGTTATTAGTATTATTAATATTATCATTATTATTTCATTTATTATTATTGTTATTGTTGTTATTATGTGGGCGGGGGGGGGACCAGTGAGCTCATCTTCCCCGAGCTCTCCACAGGTGATTGGTGGCATTCGCTAGCCAATCACAATTCGCCTGCAAAGTGGCTTGGTGGTCAGTTTGAAGCTTCTTTTTTTTGGCGAAGTAAACCCTAGCGATTCATCCAAGTTTACGATCTGAGAGGATATCACTTTGTATCAACCACTGCTGGTTTTCCAACGAGCTCTCGGAATGAGTTTGCCATACTTTTAACATTAAAATCGAAAAGCATTTTCCTCGGAGGCGTCCTGAAGGGAGCTAACCAGCGTTAGCATTGGCTAGCATGACAACCAGAAGAAGAACTGCCATCATCATCATCCTCCCCTGTGGCTTTGCTAGCAGCAGGTAAGTTGCAACTCCACTCAGGCATTCGTTTTATTCCTATGTTAAGTCCGCGGGAGTCGAAATTGACGCCGTTTGATTGTGGATAAGTTAGTGACGAGTTCAAATCAAACTACTGACCGTCTGTCCGCAAACTGTTAGCTGGCTGGTAAATGGCGCAGGGTCAGGGTAACTGAGCTAAGCTAGCAGTCTAGCCAGGCTGTCAGCTAGCTTCGGTGGCGCTGTTCCTTGTGCAAACACAGCTGTGTAAGATCTTACGGCTTGAAACGAGTTATAAACACATTAAAAGCAGCTATGGAATTGGCATCTTAGCCGTGCATGGTTGTTGTCCACGTTTGCCGACATGATTTAGGACTACGCTGTTTCTGTGTCGTGTCCTGCTCTATTTATGCCCTACTACTCCATATATGGTTTTGCACTAATGTGCACCCCATGATGTTGTAGCAACAAAACTTGGTCGACACTATTGTCATTGCGAAGCGATATTCTCCTAAGATAAATTCATGCTGCATTAAATTGAAAAAGGAGCACATGTACAACTTGATATTGCTAGTGTGATAGTATTTTCGATTATTGTCACAGATCTTGCTCCAAATATTGCCTTTTGTGCTCCTACATAATTCAGTTTAGGGGCATTTAATATGCTCCTTGGGGAGAAAAGGATTACCGATACATGGTGCATCTTTGAGGCTGATAACATATTGTCTGTGTGTGTTGCACAGGTTAGCCTCCAATAATTGTGTTTGGAATACATAGGTGATACTTTTTCCATATATTTGTTTTTCTTTTTATTGTGTTGTTCCTTTTATTATACTTTCTTTGTCACTGTGTTTTCCAGGCCTCCACTGTGCCTACGGCTCCCAAATGGATGATGAATATCGTATAAGTCTACTACATCTGGATCATTCATTTCTGGCCATGACAGGAATTCTCACCCACCCTTGCAGGTTATTTGCCTTTCTTATCTTCCTCATTCAGTTCAGACGTTACATTAAAATATATATTATGCACACATTGTGTGGCCCTGTATAGCACAATGTGAAGCGCGTGACAACACTGCCAGGGTTAGGAGTGTGATTCCCTCTGGGGCTATCCACACTACAAATGTATGCACTTGTTGGACTATAAGAGTATTTGGATAAAAGTAGTGTCACCTCAATGGCATATGTTAATAGTTATAATTTGTGTAGCCTGTTTATGTGAGAGAAGGAGGGTTCAGTCTAGATCTGGATGTTTAAATAATTCTAGGAACCAACCTCTTTGGTTAGGTAAATCATAGGTATTTATAAAGGTATAGGTATTTACAGAATATAGGCCTACGTGGTGTTAAACAGTTGATGTGTGGCATGACATTGTTATTAAGAGTGTAAAATGGCTATTTAAACAAATGCTTGAGCTCTCTTGCATAATGTGCACAAGGTACTGTAATAATGTGTATAAATAGTCAGAAAAAGAGAGGCTGGTTAGTGGTAACGCCTTGATTGCAGAGATTAGAGTTTACCATATTGATGCTTACTGACTACTTCATAATCATTAGGCTTTACCCTTTTACATCCAAATCAATGAGCACAGAGCTGAGACATTAAAAGTAATTGTTGTTGGCCATATTCATGAGCAGCTTATTGCATCTGTGTGGGCTAGTGGTGGTGTAAAACCTGTGTAGAATATGCTCAGTATCGAATTTATTTGGTAAGCATGCAGACAGGGTCGAGAGGTTCAGTTACTGTTTGTGATTTAAATGACTTGATGGTATGGGTATGATAACATGATGGTTCCAGCATCTCAGAAATGGCTGACCTCCTGGGATTTTTGCGAACTACTGTGTCTACAGTTAACTGAGAATGGTGTGATAAACATAAAACATCCAGTCAGCTGCAAACCTTAGGGCAAAAACACCTTGTTGTTGAGAGAGATAAGAGGAGAATGGGCAGACTTTTTCAAGTTAACAGGTGGGCCACAACTACACAAATAACAGCTCAGTACAGCAGGGACCTGCAGCAGGACATCTCAGAAGACTTGTCGAACCTTGAAGCCGTTGGGCTACAGCAGCAGAAGACCATGCCAGGTTCCACTCTTGTCAGCGAAGATCAAGAATATGAAGCTACAGTGGGCACATGAGCGACAGAACTGGACTGAAGAATGGAAAAACGTTAACTGGTCCAGCGAATCCTGTTTTCTGTTGCGACATGCTGATGGCAGGGTCGGAAATTGGCGTAAATGGCATAAATCCATGGATCCATCCTGGCTGGTGTCAGTGGTACAGACTGGTTATGTTAGAGTGATGATGTGGGGAATGTTTTCTTGGTAGACATTAGGCCCCTTAGTACCAATTAAGCATCGTTTTAACACCACAGTGTACCAAACATTGTTACTGACCAGGCGCATTGCTTCATGGCAACAGTGAAATGGATACTTCCAGCAGGATAATGCACCATGTCACAAAGCATGTCATCTATTTATGATTATATAGGCTAAATCTTGATATTTTTCTAATCATCCATCAATAGACAGTAGGGCTGGGCGATATGGTTGAAATCAATATCATGATAATCATAAGGATTTTTCTCGATATCAATATATATCACGATATGGTTCATGTATGCAAAACAGACAAACAGAAATATTCAAATATTATTCCTACCATACCTCATTTTATGAGAGTTTTTAAGTAAAATTTGCTTGTCATCATCGATTTAGACCGCAGAAATGTGTGTCATGATATCAAAATATCTTCATATCATCACAATATGATTCCACTGAAAGACGATAAACGATAATATTGAATTATCCCCCACAACTAATAGACAATGTAAAGAAGATTGAGATTGTGTTCTTGTTTAGGGCTCTTGGTGAATTTAAAGGATAATTCTGGTAGGGCTGCAACTAACGATTATTTTCATTGTCGATTAATCTGTCGATTATTTTCTTGATTAATCGATTAGTTGTTTGGTCTATAAAATGTCAGAAAATGGTGAAAAATGTGGATCAGTGTTTCCCAAAGCCCAAGATGACGTCCTCAAATGTCTTGTTTTGTCCACAACCCAAAGATATTCAGTTTACTGTCATAGAGGAGTAAAGAAACCAGAAGATATTCACATTTAAGAAGCTGGAATCAGAGAATTTTGACTTATTTTTGTTAAAAAATTACTCAAACCGATTAATCGATTATCAAAATAGTTGGTGATTAATTTAATAGTTGACAACTAATCGATTAATCGTTGCAGCTCTAAATTCTGGTTATTTTCATCATGGGCCTTATTTGGCTAGTTTTTGACATCACGTCGATCGATTATGATCAAAATTTCGTCATTTACTTCACTATAGAGCTCTACATACCTCTCAGTTTGCAGGAAGCTCTACTCTCCAATATAATCCAACAGGGCCAAGGGAAACTCAAAAAGTCAAACTCAGAAGTACCCAAAACCTTCCTGTTCTTTTCAACACAGTAACGTTCGCTGGAAAGATTCCTCAACCTCCCCATAAAAGTCTGGGAAATATTTCAGCCATTGTATTGTCAGCAAAAGCTAGTTAGATTACAGAGTTCAAGTGCTCACAACAACACTGCCACGCCGCCTCATGCGCATATGAAGCCCAGCAGCCAAGTAAACAAAGAAGCAATGCCAAATGGTATCAAATCGGCTGTTATAACTAAAATGTTGCGTGGTAATTGTTCAATCACAGCTATTCAAAACATGTAAATGCAGTGTGTGTGTTATTGTGTTGAAAAATACTTTTTGCTTTTTGTTTTCTGCTTTGGCAATATCCGGATATAGTCTATATCAGTGATTCTCAGCCTTTTTCATATCAAGGACCCCTAATTTAGTCCACATTAGAGCCATGGACTCCCATTTGATGAGATTTTGTCTCTCGGACCCAAATCTGAGAATATTTTTATTGCTAGATATGATTTTGTCCAGAATCCCATGACTATCTGTATTGTAGGTAGAGAAATGTCATTCTCCTACATTCTCTAATTGTGTTAACTTCTTGTAAATTAAATAATGGTGAAGTTTAACAATTCATCAATTTGCTGGGGACCCCCTGGAACCCCCTCAAGGACCCCTGGTGGTCCTCGGGCCCCACGTTGAGAACCACCGGCCTATATCATGCCACTGAAGCTCACTGAATTGAAACAAAATTATGTCTCAAGGTGGTTCCAGGAACATGAGAACAGCTTAACGTTTACTGTAATGTGTCACAGTCACTCTGTCTCCGTATGGGATGTTTGAGGCTTGGATGCACTGCCGGTAAAAATCTGCAGGATCTGTGTGATGCGATCAAGTCAGCATGGACCAAGATCCCTGTAGAACATTTCCAGCACCCTGTTGTATGTATACCTTGAAGAATTCAGGCTGGCTTGGAGGCAAAAAGGAGTCCTACCTGGTAGTAGCTAGGTCTACTCAATAAAGTGGATGCTGAGTGTATGGTTAGTGTTTTCTCTGGGTTTCTGTGGGTTCTCATGGTAACCTTGGGTTTTGTCTGCATGTCTCTGCCATTTCTACTAAGAGCGTTTTGGAGACTTAGTAGTAATTAAGTACTTATTAAATGATTCTAAACATTAAGGCCCATAGGTACATATGTGTGTACATTGTATTTATATTTGTGTAAAAGACCAGATGGCAACCATTTGGATTGAAACCATTTGCAACACAGAAAGAATGAGAGCTCAGTTGTCAGGATTTGAATGTTTTCTTTCTTCTTTTTTTTTGTCTATCCCCTTTGTATTTATTCAGCTAATGTATAAACATGCCAGACAATCCACTGATCAAAGTGGTGGGCTGTAGTTGGATGTTTGTACCACAGTGTGGCGATATTTGCAAACAATCGAGTCTAATTGGCAGGACAGTGGCATATTCTGGATTGCACATTAATTCAAACAAACGTCAGAAGTTCTGAATTTCTGTGAATATCCTTGTAAGGCAACGAAACAGTCTCAGACAGCCTGTATCTAAATTGTGATTATGCATTTGTCCACAAATGGAAGCGCAGTGACAGTCAGGCATTCACTTTCTATTTTTCATTGCTACGGTTTTTTTTTTGTTTTTTTTTTATATGCAGAATAAAGATGTTTTCCTACGTCAGCATCAGCTTGGCGTATCACAGGATGAATACATCCCGAGCCTAGGAAGTTCACGTACCCTCATCAGCATCTTGCCCCCTCCGCTGATGCACCCCCCTCCCTCCCCCTCCGTACCCCAAGGGCTCCGCGAGCGCGCACGCGTGCGAAACTGCGTGGGAATGGCTGTTTGTGTGATCGAGGGGGTTGGGCCGCTAGGAGCGAACGGAGAGCTGCAAGAGTTTGTAATGTCCGCCATGTTGGCCATGGCGTATTGAACCGGGGAGGAACAGCGGAGCCCAGGAAAAAAGAGACCGACAGAGAGCGATCGAGACCCGGGCCTGCCCGGCTCTGTTGGCGCTGCTACAGACCCAAGCCTGCCCTCAATCGATTGGCTGACTCCCAGAGACCGTCACCGATTCATCCATGAGAACTCGAAGCAGACCTGCTGTTATTCTTAGCAGATCGGATAGATTTATGCTGCATCTTATATTATAAAAATGAGTAAATTGTCGTTTCGGGCACGGGCGCTGGACGCTAGTAAGCCTCTACCCGTCTTCCGCTGCGAGGATTTGCCGGACCTGCACGAATATGCCTCTATCAACCGGGCAGTACCGCAAATGCCAACCGGGATGGAAAAGGAGGAGGAATCGGTATGTTTTATTGCTGCTGGACTGGTGGTGGATCACTTTGGCAATGTTTTTCATATTGAGGGGCGCCACTATGTTGCCTGCGCAAGCTTGTGCAAAATGGCCGCCATATCTACTTTGTCGTGCACACGACGGATCTCGATGAATACTAAATATTACGGCTCCGTTGTACCGTCAATGTTATTGTAAGGATGCAGTGGTTTGATATTTGATTCATAAGCCGTGTTGTGTCCATTTGTATCACTTGAAATCGCACCCGAAAGCACAAAGAAATCACGTGACTTGTATCTCTTCCACCATTTTGTTGACTTTCTCTTTGGTAAAGGCGACTGGGGATGGGCCTTGGACGTGGTGTACTTGCCATGAACAGATGCCAGGGGGAGACACTGAGCCCCCAGCATGGTTTGACAGCTAGGTGTTGCGAGTTGACAGCTCCGGGACAGCCATGTGTAGCTGCACACTGGCTGCACTTGGCGTCATCTCTTTGGCGGAGAAGGCAGAAAAGAAAAAAAAAATCCTGCAGATCCTGCCCTCCGTTGAATCATACACGCTCAGCCTTGCACAGTGGCATTAAAGCATGACATGTTTTGGCTTTGCTGTGATAGTGTTAATTTAAGAGGCAGCTGCATGCGTGTCTTCAGCATGACACCTGCAGGGGTTCTTGTACAGCTCAGCGGGTAGAGCATGACAGGTCTATGTACTCAGTGCTGATAAGTGTTATGGATAAAAGCAGCCACCAAATTGCATATATACTGAGAAGCAAAAGCTAGTGACTAATGCAAAAGAGTACAGACTGCAACAAATCCAGGAATGCCTATTTTAGTCTGTGGTTTGTAAACGGTTGTGGGTTGAGTGTGAATTGTGTTTGTTTTTGAAAGGTCTACAAACTTGTGGGATGAGTGCACAATAATCTGCCACACTGCTTCAAGCTGTCATGCTTTAATTGTTGTAGCCTCATTGTCATGAAGCCAGATTTTATATTTTGGTGAAGCGCCTCAGGCTTTTCTGGACCGTCTATACATTTGTAGGAATAGTCATTGAGAGTAATATTGAGTCTGCGTTACTGCTGTGTTTACAAGTCGATTTCTGTTTGGCTAATAATTGCGTAATGTTGACATTGTGCAATGTCTTCTTAGTTTGTTGTTAGACTGACTGAGGATCTTCATATGAATATTATATGTATTTCTTTGTGCTGGTGCGTTTTGGTTTAACTTGCAGGCTGCTGCCTATTTGTTGTTTGTCCTGTGTATAATAGGTCGGGTTATGTTGCTCATATTCAAATCGTGTTTAAATTTAGAAACGATTTGCATTGTGCCTGCAGAAGGATTACACAAAACCAAATAACCATAATTCATTGGAGACAACGTCTTGTCTGGTCAGATATAGCTTGACTATGGTTCACCCTGTATGTTCAGCATGAACCAAATGGTGTCACTCCCAGGGTGGGAAACTTTTTCACCCACTGACCACACTGGTGAATGGATTTCAAAGTACACCTTGCATATTTACTGTTTTTACCTGCCATGTCTGATTTTTAGAATAGAACAGGGTCTCAGTATCAGAGTTGCTGATGGCTGCTTACTTGTCAAAGTGAACGGTTAAGTAGACAGACATACTGGCAGTGGCTATTTTATTAGCTAGTGTAAATTTCCCACCCTGACCCACTGTTGAATTCTCATTAGTCACCTCATCAGAGCATCAGCAGGAGAGCCCCTCTGTGCTGCCGAGACGCCTCAGCAGACACAAACACAAGGAGAGCACAGACGGGACCGTGAAGTCAGCAGAAATCCTCCCTCCCTGCCCCTCTGCCAGCCCTCCCCCACCTACTGTACACACACACACACACACACGCACACAGCAGCATTACATAACAGAGTGACAGAAGAGATAAAGAGGACAGTTTTACTACAGGGCTATGCATGGCTTAGCTCCCTGACCCACATCCTGTCCGGCGACAATGGGCTGAAGCTGCACCAAGCTGGCTGAGTGACCACATGCTGGCCTGTGAATGCTGTCAATAAAGGGATGAATAAACACACACCGCGCTCTCGGTGAGGTTAGCTGGAATTGACAACAGGAAGGAGTACAGCACACTCAATGCTCCAGTTGTGTGGGGTTTTTTTTATATTCATCATTTCAATCTGCCATTGTAATGGTTGCACTGATATTTCAAGAGGTAGAGCTGAAGTCATGTGATCAGATCAGGCAATAACGTCTCCAAATGAAATATGACAAGTGAGAAAAAGGAAAATATACAAGAAGAAAAAAGCAAGATAACTTAAAAAACGTACACTGAAAGACAAAATTGCTGTTATACATCAATCCAGTGGGCATCATAAATACAGAAAATGGTTGAGAAAGATGAAGATGGTCAGATCATATTTTTCTCAATGATTACAGAAAGCATTTCAAATCATATTCAACATTTAAGCCAGTGACACTGAATGTTGTCCCTTGATCAGTTTTGCTAGATCAGTGACCTGCATGGCATGAAAACCACAAATCTGCAATCTGCAAGTAATACGGTTCATCTCCTCATTGTGACAGAGGTAGGCTACATCTTAAGAGCCGCACGATGGGTTTTTGAACTGGTTTCAAGGGTCACAGAACTCATTACGTAGCCAAATGACAACATGAACTTTGAATGTGAGGAACACACCCAGATTGCAGTTGCAGAGTTTTCATGCCAGAGCGGCAGTGTGTTGCATGTTTTGCCTCTCACGTGTCATTTTGGTGTTTTGCGGTAGTTCATCTTGATGACGAAGGGCAAGATTTAATACTAGTTCGAATGTCAGTTGGTGTAGCACGTCAGTCAGGAATCTAGACGTAGCTGTATCTGTTTTTTGTTTTGTTTTAATGCATGCACTGTAATGCTTTCCTGGACTCAAGGTATAGGACTGTATGTCTTGACTTGACTAGGCAGGCCGCCTTGCACAAGACTTCCTCGCCTTCCTCCAGTCGGCATGAGCTGAAACACCTGCTGGAGGCAACACTTTTGTTGCCATGGCAACTTTTATTGGAGTCATCTATTTTTCTAGGGGAACGTTTAATGGAAGGAACGTGTGGTGCTGTGAAAAATAGATTTCCATTTGTCGCCGCTCAATCTGCATCTGTGGCCATGGCGGAAAAAGCAGCACCACTACTGTGAAGTCCAGAGAAGAGTCCCAAAGCTTCCTATGTAGAGAGAATAAGGCGGTGGGGAGGCTCATTTGTGTTTTACAGTGCAACAGCGGTTAAAACTGTCCCCGAGTTTGCAGTTTCTATCCCTGTTGTGTGTCCATTATCAGCTGTGTCCCCTCAAAGTGTCCTTGAAACCCCCTACCTCCTTACTCATTTTAAACATTGATTTAAACCTTTATTTATACAGGGAAATACAATAAGACACATTTTTTCTTTCACTTAGGAGCCCTGTGCACAATCTATAAAACAAAACAGACAACTTAATGTTTCAGCGTGGACAGACAAGACGGAGATAATAGAAATCAGAAGTTACTATAAACGAAACACAAAATTGTAAGTTGCTCTTGATAAAGGTGCCAGCTAAATGCCTAGAATGTAATTGTAAATTGTGTGGGTTAGGCTAGGCTTTTCCAATGACAGACATGCATTGACTTTCCATGTCACCTTTGGATTGTGATTAAAACAGACAGTTGTAAGAGGTCCTAGAATAACCTAGTTTACTGGTTCCCATATGCCATTCACAAAAAGCCCTTTTATCCCCATTCCCCCAATTCCTAAGCAGAGGAAATCCCGGGCTGTGAACCGTGGCTGCGAGTATCACAGCTGTGAAAGATCAGGATATCTTTAGGTCAGGGGCGGCTCAGGGTAGTCTGCTGCAGACTGCCAAACTAACATCCTCCAGAGAAGCGTGCAAATGCGGGTCTGGCCCAGGCCCGGGTCTAATTGGTTCCTTATGCACGTTCCTTACGCAGGTCCCTTAATTGACAGAGCCAAAAGTTCATCAGCATGTCAGGGAGTGTGTGGTTTCCTGTCAGGGCTTGCAGGGGGTGCTTTGAGGTTTTGTGCAACAAGTTACTTGAGAGCACAAACCCCACGTGGTCTTGGTTAAGCATACAGTTCATAAACTTGCTCTTTGTTTTATACTGTCACATCTGATTTGGATGTCATGTCGGCAGTGAACTCCCGTGTAGACCCGTGTCCCGGGATTTCCCAGCCTGTGCGTCAGGGTACAGCGGTTTAAACATGGGAGCAGCAATGCATATAAAATTTCTGGGAGGGTGTAAGGAACGGATATTTTACAGTTAGTCTTTCAGAAGATCTATATAGCTTTTGAATCGTTTTGCAATGAGATTGAATTGAGACACACAAGGCTGTTGCAAGGATTGAACCACTGACCTTTTTCTTACAGAACCGTCTGCTTGAGCCCCCCAAAGCCCCAGTAGATCTATCCACCCTGGTCCACCTTAAGTAGTAGACTGTGTTCTTTGTGTATCCCTTGTAGAGAAAGTTTACAACGCCGGGCTTGTTGATAAGCTTACCAGGGGCAGATGGTTCATCCCTGGACACACGCTGAGTCCTTTCATGCCAGCTCACAGCTCTGAGCTGGTTCTCCTGTTACTCCACGCAGCGCTCCTCATGGCTCTGGATTACACTTGAGGCGGCTCACACCCTAGCCGCTTAAAGCAGAATTCCCACGCAAGTCTTGAAATATCTATGTATAAAATTGAACATTTGTCAGGTATTACAAAATTTGGGAGCCACCAAAACGCATGGGAAAAGATATTAGGCTAAACATTTCAGCTATGGCTTGAAATGACTTGATTGATAGTCATTACCCAGCCACAACTGGCATGCCATATTGAACACTGACCCACATCTCCAAATCCAGTCAAAAAAAAAAAAAGTAGTGGTATTTTGAAATTGACAATGTGTAAAATGTGTAGGAGCCGTGTTGAAAGACTTGTTAACAGCAAGATCGGGTACAGTCATAGTTTGACTGGCTTGGCCATCTGCTGCATCAACCACTGAGAATAGGCCTACATGGGTTGCATATTATAGAACAAGTATGTAATTCGTGATAAACTGTGACCAGATTGGTGTAGGTTAGCTTACTGGGGCTGCTGTGTGTGAAGTGGTAGCCTAAAGTCAGCGAAAACATGTTCATGAATACGCTTAATCAATGATCTGTTATTTATTTAGGCCTACTCTGCTACTGACTGTGTGCAACATCAATCAATGTTATCAAACTAGAAGATTCATTTTGGTGTGGGGAGTCACTCTTGGTGTCTTGGTGGAAAAATGCTATCTTTTAAACTGACCATGCTAAATAGTGTTATGTAAACTTTCTGTGCTTACTGTGTCCGAGAATTAAAAGTTTTGGACTGAAAAACCAACCTGACGGACAGAGTGACTTATGCTAGCTTTATGAAGACCTTTTTGCCGCAGAGTGCATGCTTTAAAACAGAAAAAAGGAGGAACAGAATAAAGCTAAAGAGCAATTAAAAAAAACATCTTGGAGTATGATCTGAAAGGAATTTGAGATACCCGTGCCTAATTGGGAAGCTGCTCATGTGATCATTAATACATTTCTAACTAGCATGAATTCAGGAGGATTTAAGAGGATATGCAGCGCTGGCAGCTCTTGTCCTGTTTTGAAATGTTTTTTTGGTTTTTTGGGGTAATTGCCACCAAATTATGCACTCATTTGAATGTGCAGTCTTTGTAATTCTCTAACACGCTTCAGGCCTAATACTGACCTGTGAAAGAGCTGTTTGCGTTTTTTCTTTTTATTTGTTTTGAGGTGAGATGTTTTCACAAGCCTCTTTGGTTTTTTTATATCACCATTTCAAAGTAGTAATTTTCATCTCCAGCTTTTTAGTGGTGTGTGTGTGTGTTTTTTTCCATCATATTTTATCACTTTTGTTTCACTTCTGTGTCTTATCATTTTGCTAATAAACTAAACTGCTTGGCTAATGAGAATTTGGGATTGTTATGTGATCTGTCCCAAATATGAAATACCATTTTCCTTATTGTACTGAGCCTCAGGCTTGTGTGGATTGACCTCAGGGCCTTGTGCTACTAGCCACATAAATTAACCCAGAATTACTGTTTAGTCCTGCACCTCTAAGGATTTGACTGAATTAGCACTTGGAACAGAGTCATGAGAGTGTTTTATATTTTATGGTTTGTTGTAGGCTATGCTATGGTTTCAAAAATTCAGTGTTTTGCTCAGTAAGTTGGGATTGATATCAGGGTGGTGGTTTGGACAGCTTCAGTAATATGTAGACGCATAACTGGTGCAACAAATATGCATGCACTTATTCTGTGGCTAATGCTCTAGTCTAGACAGAGATGTGTGGTTACTAGCCCACTCTACAAGAGACAGGGTTCATGTGCACGTCTATAAACATATGGAAAATTAATTGAATAATATGGCTGTTTGGTCTGATGGGTCAGAAGTCTGTTTATTTCATGAAGAATTAGCAGCATTTTTTCACAAACTTGGAATGAACCTTATCTTCATTCCATATACACGACCACTTTTTTTTGATGTTGTAGAGGCACTGTCATGTCACATATTAGTAATACTGTGATATTTGTTGAAGTACAGCTTTAATCTAGGGGTTGATATAACCCGATGTTCACTTTTCCTTGCCAATATAAGCATATCTCCTCTTACCCTAGAAGAGTAACTAGATTTGTACAACCAAAACAAGGAAACGAGGGCTGGAAAAGGGGGGAAAAAAGATGAGATATCTCTGCCGAAATCCTTGCAATCTATTCTCAACGGTTGTTTCCTCCTCTCTTCCAGGAGCACCATCTCCAGCGGGCCATCTCGGCACAGCAGGTATATGGCGAGAAGCGGGACAACATGGTCATCCCCGTCCCCGAGGCGGAGAGCAACATCGCGTACTACGAGTCCCTCTACCCCGGGGACTTCAAGATGCCAAAGCAGCTTATTCACATACAGCGTGAGTAGCAGCCGGTCGCGCCAGGATTATCCTCGTAGCTGTGTTATTGGTCTGTGTGCACGTGGTTTTGTTGTTGTTGTTTTTTGGATGCACCGGGCGTGTCTGTGTGGGTTTCAGGGTTTTTAGGCTGCTGCCTGCTGCTTAAGAGAGATGTGCTTGTTTGGGTTTTAATACCCAAGACAGTAGAGCGCACAGACTAAGTGCACGTGTGTGTGTGTGAGAGAAAGTGAGGCAAGTGTAAGTGATTGTGGCAGCTCCTGGGGTGCCTGATAGTAGCTGTGTGATCCCGGAGGTTTCCTGCTGTCTGAAAGCGTTTGAGCAAACTCAATGGGTGATACAGATTGGAGGGGGGGTTTACTGGTGAGAGTAGGAGAAAGAAGGGAGAGTAGAGGCACTCTATTTGGATGAGTAAACTATACACCTAAGGGACGACCCTCGCAGACATTTTCACCAAAACGCTGCAGCCTGTCTGCTCCTGCTCCCCAAGGGTTTAAATGTGGAGCAAGCAGAGAGAGAGAAAGCCGCAGTCCTTTTGCCCAAATGCTTCAGGGTTTGGCAGGTTAATGTGTTGATTATACTGAGGCTCTGATCGTGACAGGGCAGGAAACAACCTCTTTTCATCCACTGGTCACAGTCCATGAGGGATTACAAAAGATACCCGCCACTTTTCACTACTTTACCAGCCTAATGTGTTTTTTTTTTGTTGTCTGGGAAAAGAATCTCCAGGCAGTAGCTGGTTACTTGCCAGAGTGACTGGTAGGGTAGAAAACCTTGGCTACAGACAAAATTTATGAGCAATTGGCTGGGCGAGTTCCCACCCTGGATACTGGTATCTGCCCTAAAGCGCTGGTATTTTGTGTTATTGAAGGCACAGAACCAAGTACAAGCACAATGTCATGATAATAAAATGCTGTATTTATTTCATGGGAAATAGGCTACAGAGTAAAGAAGGTAGGCAGTAATTGTGATTGTAAGCGTGTAGTTTAGAAAAGAAAGCATAGCCTATATGTTAAATGTGCTTGCTGTCTGAAGACCTCGGGGATCAGGTTTTGATACCTAAGGTTCATTGTCTTTCCTTGAAATTTGACTGGCACAATGTAAAATTGGCTCTACATAATGAAGTGTCAAGTTTTACGAGTGCATCCTGACATGGGCCTGTATCCACAAGGCTGTATTTCACTTTGGGAGATCACGTTAACTTTTGTAGCACACATACGTCTGAATGAACAGCATTGGATCTTTGGTCATTGTGGTCATCACTGATATTATGTGGGTGGTAGGGCTTAAATGTTTTTGGTACACGTAACACCAGGCCAAAACATTTCATACATCATAATGAGTAGAGACAACATGAGACTTTACCTACTTTGCCTGAAAGGCGGCTGTTCTGAACACTCACACACAAGCTTACAGCACACAGCACTTCCTCCAAAACTGTATGGTAACTGATGGTAACTAAATTGGCACAACTGCACATACTTCAGAAAATAGCCTATGTTCAGCTGCCTGCAGCCCAATTCTGAACTATTTGTGCTATTTTTGATTACTGAACAACAAGTCTGGCAAAGCAGAATATCAAGCCTATTGTGCAGAGTACTAGGCAGGCTGAGTCACCCCCGCACAGCTTTTTATGTATACGTTCCTATTGGTGTGTCTTGCTGACACCATACCGTTTATGGCTGATTACACAGCCGCATGGATTTTAGTGTAGTCATGCTGTATAAGAAAAATATGAATGCAACATGTAAAGTTTTTGTCCCATTCATTTGCCATGAAAAGCTTATTTATCTAAATCTTGTGCACAACTTTGTTTACATCCCTGTTGGTGTACATTTCTCTTTTGCCCAGAATTTCTCTCAAATGATTTTCTTATATTATGAACTGTAACCAAGTACAATGTTAAATTGTTGCATGTTGCATTTATATTTTTGTTCAGTGTATATCCCTTTATCACAAGCATGTCTCAACATACATCACTATATACCATACTACATCATATACTTCATCATATAGGCTACATACTACATCACTACATGTTCTTTCTGCGCACACACAGGATTGCAAAACCATCAATTAGTATTCATTCAGTTCTGTTCATCTTTTTATGGTAGTAAAACATGTGTCTTGCCTGTAAAAGTTTCCCCAAAACATCACAGTTCCTCAGTATTTCACATTCATGTCTGAAACTGTGAATCAGAGAATCTGTTTCATGTCTGAGTAACAGCAGTAAGATGTAAGGCGCCAGTATCCCCAGTGATGTCATTTACTTGCTTTCATTTTGACAACATAGTCTGAAATCTATACTCTGAACCGACATTAACCATGTTGATAAGATTTTTTGTGTGTCCAACCCAAACACCAGTAGTAACTATAGATTTCCTGGGTAGTTGATCTTTGAGGTTGACTGTTCATGAATTCATTAAGTTAGTGAGTACGTGGTGTAAAAAAAAAAAGCTTAGATGTTCTCCCAAAGTGAAATATCTCTTTAATTATATGATACTAGGAGCATCCTGATTACTCATTCATCAAATTCATGAGCACAGCACAGCCTGTCCTAGTCATGTTTTTAGAAGTGGTGTTATGTTTAGTTCAGGCAATCCTGTTCCTGACGATGCCTTTTGAATTTATGCCGGCTGGGCCTAAGTCTCCAGTAACCAATTCTTCTCCATCTCGCAGCTTTCAGTTTGGATACAGAGCAGCCAGACTACGACCTAGATTCGGAGGATGAGACGTTTGTGAATAAGCTGAAGAAGAAAATGGAAATCACCGCCCTGCAGTTTGAGGAGATGATAGACCGACTGGAGAAAGGCAGTGGACAGCAGGTACTTGTCACCTTGGCACCAGAAGATAAAGCAGAGCATTTAATTTTTGTCTAGTTAATGCATCTCTAGAGGTGCTCTTATGAAGTGGCTGAAACATGAAAAAAAAAACATGGTCTCTCTCTATTTTGTATCATGTCTCTGTCATACCTGGGATGCAAGAATATTTGTCACATCTACTGTCAGTGTGCTGTGGCTCTAAGCATATTATTGGTTTCTTGTAATGTTGCTGATAGTGTTCATATTCTCTCATTATAAGTTGCTTTAGACAAGAGCATCAGCTAAATTTCTGAAACGTCAACATCAGCCTATATAGTTTTGCGCTGACTTGGTCTTCCCCATGTTGCTCCGCAGCTCGTCAGCCTCCAGGAGGCTAAGCTGCTGTTGAAGGAGGATGACGAGCTGATCAAGGAGGTCTTCGACTACTGGAGCCGCAAAAGGAAAATCTGCAAGGGCGGCTGCCTCATCCCCAACGTCAAGCAGGAGAAGAGGGATGGCTCCAGCACCAGCGACCCCTACGTGGCCTTCCGCCGACGGACGGAGAAGATGCAGACCAGGAAGGTATGAGTCTGCAACCAAGACCACATCAAGGAGAATGGGGTGGCAGCAGTCATCTCACCTGTGGTTTGCAAAGCAGGGCTGCAGTGTGACCTAGTGGTTAGAGAAACTGTTCTTTAACTGGAAGGGCCGAGGTTTGATCCCCCATTGTGTCCTTGGGCAAGACACTGAATCCCTACCAGCACCTAGGCCTCTGCTCTTTGGCCGACCCTGACCTCTGACCTCTTTGTGGAAGGATGCAGGCGAAAAGATGAATGCCCTTTGGGATCAATAGTACAACAACGATTGCCATCTATACAATTGCAAATTAGTTCAGTCAGGGTTATAGCATACTTTATGTAGTAATGCTTCACATAAGGTCAGGACTTCTGATATCGGTGTAACAATGTCTTTTATATATAATATGGGCTTGTGGGTAGTGCTCACACCCTATCCGGGTCGGGAATATATGAAAAGTCATGGGAAATTATTTCGAAATTCCTCAGTATGAAAGTAGAGAAATACACACAAAATCCTGAGAATGATAGGGCAAAAGTCTGGAAATCAACAAATATATTGCAAATTGTTTGTCCCTGAGTGACTGTCTGCACCACTACATAGGCTAGTAGTAATATCATTAGCCCATAATCAAAAGTATGAAACCACACAATGAAGGTAGCGATTAAACGTTTAAAAAATTGAGTTCTGGAGGAAAAGTAAGGAATATGAAAATGACAAATGTACAGGAACCCTTAGGACTTTGCATGTCTGACGCATCTCCGTTCCATTTTGCAGAACCGAAAGAATGACGAGGCGTCGTATGAGAAGATGCTGAAGCTGCGCCGGGACCTGAGCCGAGCCGTCACCATCCTGGAGATGATCAAGAGGAGGGAGAAGAGCAAGAGGGAGCTGCTGCACCTCACACTGGAGATTGTGGAGAAGAGGTAAGAAAGACTCCAGCGTGTGAAATTTAACAGCAGTCAACATTGAAATGCTGGGTGAGTGCTTGGCAGTGTTTGGTCAAGGTTGTCTGTGCTACCAGCCACCTTGGAGCTTCTGTTTGGTTTTGAAAACCTAATTGGCTGGCTGGTTAATAGTAAAATTACCTTTTGGGATTTAGCATTTAGATTACTCCAGGATGTTTTTGTGTTCTTTCAGTCATTCTTGGGGATTTTGAATGCAACAGTTTGGTTTGGGTAATGTATGCCTCGTTGCCTGTTAAGATTTTGCTTAGATTTGCAAGAACATTTCTTTTTGTTATGATATTGTTATGAAACCGTGGCCTCGTTCTGTCCATCCAGGAGTGGTTTGGGAATGGTTTTTGATTACGGTGGTCTTGGGTAAATATGTTAAAATATGGCTAGACTGCAAATGATTCGTCCCCGCAAGTTGAGAAGTTGACAGTGTCAGGCTCTTGCCGCGGCTGGTGTTTTGGATTAGCTTATGTGGCTAACCTACATGTTTGATTAAGGCTTGTGTTTACTTGTCAAGTCTAAAACCCCAAGTAGAGGCCATGGGGACATTTGTCTGCATGATGGGTAGTATAAAAAAGAATCATGTATTTTTTATGGAGTCAGGCTCCGCTGCGTGTGTTAATTGGGGGCATCACTCTGTACACCGTTTTGCATGCATTATCAATCTAGAGTTCACCCTATTTGTGCAGTGATGTCAAGAGGAAAGAGCTCATAGACTTCTCAGTGCTGGCAGCAAACTCTTTCTCAGCCTGTAAGCAGTACACCAGGCAGTATGTTTATACTATTTTGTGTTTTTAAAAAAATCTCTCTTTCAAGCTCCACTTTGAATTGTTCCGTTTCCCCAGTGGGGCCCTTGCGATCCATCTAAACATGACATCCGAATGGAATGAATTTCCTCTGAAAGTAGCTGTCAGCGTGAGCTTAAATTGGACCCCTCTCCTTGAAGTGCTTTTGATTTGTAGTGACATTTCAATTTCCTCCTGTTATCCTGGCCTGGTTTCTGCCTGCGCATCACCACCAGTTTTCACTCCCAGATTGGACTGCTCTATTCTGGATAGATAGCTTCTGTGGTCCACTTCATGATGATATGCAGTAGCAGAGAGACCCAGGTGTACTGCATGATGTGTATAGTCTGCTGTCGTATGTTTTGCACTGAGTATGACATTCTATTGTCCTTTATACAAGGGCTGAACGATGTTGACAAATAACCATGTTGCGATTATTTTGTTGAATTGTGCGATAAACATGGCAATGCAAGTATTTTTTTTATTTATAGGCCAAAAATTGGGCTCATACTTGGATTTAAGTTTTTGTTTGTTCTTTTGGTAGTAGTTGTAGAGCAGTGTAGTGCAGACCTACCATTATAGCATGTGTGCCTTGATGTACTCATATTACTATCTTGGCTGTAAATATGTCCCTGCACCGATGCTAACAACACCATGATTTATAACCAGAAATTTCCCTAAAGCGTCTCCAATGCTGCAGCCGATTTCTAAATATGCCTCTTGCTCACTCTTTCTCCTCTGCTTCTATCTCTGTCCCTCTATCCGTCAGGAATGTGATGCCAGACTTTGGCAGTGAGGTGATGGCGGAGGCACTGGCGCAGCGGGCTCTGGTGAAGCCTGTCTACACCATCCCCATCATTCCCCTGTCTAGCAGTAACCAGTACAGACACCAGGACCATTTGGACGTGAAGGACTACAAGAAAGTAAGGCCATACACATCCACAGTGTACTTGCTTCTTGCTAAGGTCTGGAATACTGTGGAAATTGATTGGGATCCTTTCCAGACCTTGACAAGTGTGGGCGTTGCACAAAAAGTCTGCAAAAATATGGGGAAATATAGTCGTTTAGTCTTGATGTACATGACAACACATTTAATGTAGCTGCACACTTCACAGTCGTTTCACACACTGTGATATTGATTGATGTGAAGAGTGATCTTCAGCTGTAGAGTGCAGTATACATTATATTGAACACTGACCCAATTTAAATCTAGTCAATTCTAGTCTTGAGAAGGTGCAAAATCTTTAATGAAAACTTGGTATGAACTATTGAAAATCAATACCATAGCATGAGTACCATACTGATTTTTGTTATCAATATCTAGTTTGAAGGTCTCAAAAGGAATCAGATGTTATTGTAAAGCTTCAATATTATGTATTCTCACAATGCAAAGGTAGTTTTTTTTATGGAAATACATGGTTTTATTCTATTTATAAAACAAAATGGCATGTACAAATACACAGAAAATAATTATATCATAATAAAATGTATTTTTATTTTACAAAGAAACGTAAGTATTGAATTAGAGGTATCAGAAGAAGTATTTAGTAAATTCCGAATATACTCAGCCCTAATATGAATCATTAATACAGTATATGGAAATACTAGGCACCTGGATGGCCCTCAGCTAGGAGAGTGACAGCTTGGCATCACTTGACTCACGGCTGGTAATCAGAGTTATGTCATTAAGGGGGTTGGGTAGTCGTTCTAGTTGCTGACTCCTTCGAACCCTCAGCGTTTCATTTTGAACCGAGGTGCCATATGCTTCAATAATGCAGCGCTTCATTAAGCAGCGCTGTCGTGAACTCCCGTGTCACCACCTCCCATTATAACTTCATTAGCTCCAGTGTCCTCCTTCCCTCCACCCATCCTGCAGCAAGGAAACTATCCCCCCCCTTTATTTCCTCTCCTCCTTGCTCTCTACCAGCTGGTTGACTCTTCCCTATTGTTTATAGACCCTCATTTTTGGTGTAACTCTACCCCCTCCTCCCCTATAGCTCTCATCCCCTCCATTGATTTGACACACCACTTCTTCACAGTGGAGTCCCTGCTTCTCTGTGGCTTTCCTCCCCCCTGGGCTAAAGGACTGAATAGGAGTTGACTAATCCCAGCAGAGTTGGAGTGTGTTCAGTCAGAGAGGGGTCGACCCACTGGGGAGGTGGGGAGGTGGGGATGGGGGGGGGGGGGGGGTAGCGGTGGGGGTGGGTTGGGGGGGTGGCGGCCATCTGGCTCGGCAGCGGCATCTGGCACGTGCTGCCATCTGCATATCAATGCCGCTTTACTCACTGTTGTTTCCACACACACCCTGACCCGTGCGTAGACCCAAACACCAGACTAATAGACATGCTTTGCATCTTAAAATACCTTTTTGATGGTGCAGACTGCAGTATAAACACTTTCTCCCTGTTCCTCTCCCCTCCTCCCTCCCTCCCTCCCAGCCGGAGAAGACGGAAGTGGTCCGAACCAAAAGGAAATATGAAAAGAAACCCAAGATCCCCCCTCTGTCGGCGCCTCAACATTCAGGGCCCTCGGTGTTCAATCCCAAGGACCTCAACCAGTACGACTTCCCCAGCTCGGACGAAGAGCCCTTCTCTCAGGTAAACATGACACTGTTTCACCATCACCGAATGAGAATTAGTTTACGTTTCGGTATGTTTTTGTGACGTGGTTTTAAAACATTTCTACACTGGCCACTAATGTTAAAAATGCATCAGCAAATCACTAAGGATTAAAGCTACAATCAATTAGCCAGATTTTGTCATGCGTTTTGTGATTACAGTGATTGCTGCAGCTAACCACTGTTTATCACATTCAGGGTGGGAAATTAACACAAGCCACCAGACAAATGTTGGCAAACTTTGACTGTGGCTGTTTTGGCTGTTTGCGTCTATTCTAGCCACCAAACCCTTTGCCAAGTAACCAGCTGTTGTGCAGAGGTTGTATTCTAAAAATTACATTTGGCTAGTACAGTAGTTAGAGTGGCTGGTGAATCTTGGAATCCATCACAGACTGTGGCAGGTGGATAAAGGGTAAAGTTTCCTGTCCAGATCTCTCCGTTCACTTCTGTCGTTTTTGTTTTTATTGTGCAGATCCATTCAGGTTCCTCGGAGGCAGAGGAGGAGAATGACCCAGATGGCTGCTATGCGTTCAGGAGGAAGGCCGGCTGTCAGTACTACGCTGTGAGTGCCCTCCTGTGACTCTCCCATGCTTCTATTTATAGAGCCGACAGCAGGCCGGCCGGTCTGGCTGCCCTAGCCGTTACTCTTCCACACTCTGCTGGTCAGATCAATGCAATAACGGAGACTCCCCTTCTCTCTCCTCATTTCCTTCCCCGCTCTCAATTTCAATTTCTGGTATCTTCCTCATTTTCTCCCGCTCTTCCTCTGCCCCTCCCTCCTCCTTTTTTTTTTTGCCTTTCACTCATCTCTCCTCCTCCTCCTCCATCTCTTTTGCAATTCGTCCTTCCATCCCCTCAGTCTCGCCCGGACCAGAGTGGCAACTGGCCCTGGGTGAGCCCGTCAGAGGGCGGGCTGGGCGACCCACGCTTCCGCTACTGTCTGACCTCGCTGAACATGCCGCGGCGCTGCGTTGGCTTGGCACGGCGCCGCGTGGGCAGAGGGGGCAGGTGAGTTCACACCGGCTCTTCTTGTTCCGTGGCATAAACTCATTCGTTCCCCCCGGTACTGGCTGAGACTTGAGGGGTGATGTCAGGATTCCTGTGCAGGTCTCGGGGGAAAAAAATTAACTGGATGATTTCCAGGTCTCGAAAAGTAGGCCCAAAAAGGTTTTTTAAGAATATCAAAAGTGTAGACACATGACTATGCACTTTGTGTAGCTGTAGACTTTCTTTCTTTTCACATTTTGTGTCCTATAGCATGATATGGGCGTCATATTGCCCAGCTATTATCTGTATATCATATTAAACACCAAATCTGCAAATTTAGTCAGGAAAACTAAAGTCTGAGAAAATGTAGAAATTTGAAATGGAATGTATGTAGGAACCACTCATATCCACTGAGCAGGGGAAACCCAGCCAAATCCTAGTAAAAGTTGGCTGTGGCTGGTAAGATTGTCTACCCTACCAGCTATCATCTAGAGGTCCCATCCTGTTATAAAAGATGAAGTTGGCTGGTAAAATGGTGAAAGTGATTTTGGGATTTGCCCGCCACTGTGGCCTGCAGACAAGTTAGAAAATGTAGTTTCCACTGAGATTAGAACAGCAATGTGCACTGCGCCTTTGTCTGATATATCATCAGTAATTACACTGAAGATTGAATAAAGCGCTCTCTGACTGGAGGAGTTGGCCAGCGGCTGCCTCAGTGCCAGGTGTAGTCGAGGAGATTAACTGGGTCAGGCGGTGTCGGTTTCACAGACACACATGAGATTAGAAATGTTCTTTTTCTGTGTTTGGAATCAACTTATCTGCCGCCCTGAGGGAGATTTGTAAATGGTATAGCCCAGTATTACAATGCCATCTCCACAGGATGACGTGTAATTATGACTCCCAACACTTTATCATGTTACAAAACGTGGAGCTCAGGATGGTTTTTGCACTGCACATGTGTACTGTCCCATACTCATGCTAGATGTTTTTTGCATTGTATTTTGTGCAGTTACATTTGTGTCAGGTAACCCAGACCAGTGCTGGTAAGGCACCCAAATATATTTGGTATTGGCCCACTTTAAAAGGGTGCTGGTGTGCACATTATAATTACATGTGTTATGCAAGCAAAGGGTGTTAATACTGTACCATACACATAATAGGCCTAGTATGGCTACAGCACAGGACATGTGCAATGGAAATTATCGACAACTATTCCGCCTGCAGACTTAAGCTACTGCCACTCTGCGTCTTATATGGAGGAAATGGTGAGAATTTTTTCCCCACATTAGCTCGCCAAAGAAGCTGAATCTGTAATTGTCAGTAAATCCTAAATGACTTCACACTGGTTTTTGAGCAGCTCGGTGTTGTGGATGTATTTGTAATATTTCTTTTGTTTCGTGTTGCAGGGTCTTGCTGGACAGAGCGCACACAGACCTGGACAGCGTCTTTCAGAGCCTGGACTCGGACCCGGAGCCCGAACCACTCGCTTCACCACCTCCAAGCTCTCCGCTCCGCAACTCCAACGCCAGTACCTCAGAAACCAATACCTCGGACCCAACCAGCTCCTCCCACCTTCCCTCCTCTTCATCACCCTTGTCGTCGTCGTCGTCACCGGCATCTATGGACCTCAGTCAGATTCTTTTGAACATTAAATCTTGCCGCTGGAGGCACTTCAGACCACGGACGCTATCCCATCACCCCTTGGGTGGAGGAGATTTGTCCCGCAGAGGATTTAGGGGATTTAGCCGGACTGCGTCGGGACTAGCCCGGACCCTGCCTGGAGGAGCCAGCTCCCAGAACCGTACCGGCCCTGCACCTGCCCCTGTAAATGGTGAGTCGGTGGTCTCCTCCACCATGCTGCATGATGTTCCCATTTCCATTTTAGGGTGTGATCACACCTACAGTTTATGTTTGGTCCGAATCACAGTGCATAAGTTTACTTTGCTGCTGTTTTGTATTTAGTTTGTTAAAGGCTCAAATTGTCCAATTACAAGTGAACCAGGGCTTGTAAACAACAGTTACTTGAACTCACAAGTAGTTTGTTAACTGGGAGTTTTGGTAATCTGTCATCCCGCAAGGTTACAGATTTTGGCAGCAGGAGTAATTTTAGCAAAGCATAATGGAAGTCTGCACTCTTGGCTGTAATTTACCATCTCAGGTGTTCATACTGTTTAACTGCGGTTCATTTTGTTATGCCAGGCTTTCCAAGCATGCGTAACTGCTATCAGATGTCGACATCCATCTCCTTACACCCATAAAATCTTGCGTTTTGGGGTCGTTGCCTGTAGTTGGTTTGGACTCTCACTCCTAATGAATCGCACTGGAGTTCACTTGGAAGAGAACCGAGACCCGCAGTCTTGGTGCAGTTACTTGCTGGGAACTTTTAGTTACGGGATGGTCTTTAACCTCTAGGTCTCCTTGCATGACAGGCTTAAAAAGTTCTCCACATAGTTTCTTCGGAGCTGAGCCCGATGACAGGCGGTCTGGCGGAGAAGTCTTCTTGCTTTGACCCTGTCAGAGCTTCCTCTCTCTCAGAATTCAGCTTTTTAGCTCTTGGTGTGAATAGCGAATTGGAGAATTGGTTTTATAGAGTGTGCGGTGTGTACGGGGAGGGGTGTAATTGGAAAATTTCTCCATGCATGAAATTATGTGAGGTGCCATTGTTTCATTGATTTTGCGCATGTGTATATGCCTGCGCCTGTTCGATGGAGGTGAGAAAGAATTTGACTTAAAAGCCAGCTCAGTGTTGTTTAGTCGGCCTGCTGCTGCTGTGTAACACATTTCGATGAGGTGTTTCAAAGGTAGATTGCTCTGCTTCTGACTGGGCCCCCATGCCGCTGGTAAATCAAATGAACCCTCTGCATTCAGACCCACTTTCCTTATTAGAATACATTAATTCCTGCACTCCCGGCTTGGGGGAGTCAATTAGAAATGGTCCTGTATAAATAGATTCATGAGAGGTGCAGAATTGAGTTGGGGTCGGTGGCCACAGAGGGGGAACTTGCTGAATATTAATACAGCGCTGGACTGGGTCAGAAAAAAGTACAATGTAGAATGTCAAAAAACATGACATGGCCTCTGAATCTGTTGAGAACTTCCTAATCAGTAGATAACTTGGACAAGTTCAGGATGGGACGAGAGCCGATTTTAGTTGTGGTTTCAGTGGTCTGTGTTGGAAGTGGTCTCAAGTTTCCTACGCAGGTCTGGAAAGTCCGGAAATGTATTTGGTCGAGATGTCACATCTTGAAAAGTTTTGGGATTCGTTAAATTATTATGGAAGATGATGGTAAGAAAGCGTTCTTCAGCCTCGATAGACACAACGGTGCATTTTACGCTTTTGTAGACCCAGTGTCTTTTCACATTCTGGTAACTGTCGTGAAGAATTTTCTTCAGATATGGAGCAATATGGCTTAGTGGACATTGCTGAGCAAACGTCAGCCCACATTAAACGCTGACCAAAATCTTCACATCCAGTCACACAATCAAGGCTTTGAGGAAGTATCCAATTTTGAAATAAAAGAGTGTTTCTGTGTGTGCGCTTTGGTTGCTAGATAATCTGTGGAATATGGAAAAATGGACTTGTATGCCTTTTTAATCTTTGTGATCGATGCCTTTATCTTGGGAAATAATGGATATTTGCAACCTCAAGGCTTCTTCCAATAATTAATAAAGTGAAACGGGGGGAAAAACATGATGATTTGGTGTTAAAAGTATGCCTGCAACAGGGGATCAGGAGTGCTTTGTTTTTGTGGTTTGTGGGCAGAAAAAGTTGAGAATCATTGATTTAAGCTAATGCTGGGCCTAATTATGGATTTCATGCTCCTTTCTTCTCCTGGGTAGAAATAACATAGTTCTCATGTTCTCATTGGAGACTCCTGTCACACATCTAGCTTTCGGCTAGTCCTCATTAATGTCAGTTAAAGTGCCTTTTTTTCTCCCAAATATGTGAAAAATTGAAAACTGACACATTCATTTTTGTCACATCAGTTTGGGACACAAATGGCAGACTGCAGTAGATTTCAATTTTGGCAAGTGATCTGGAGAACTACTGGCTAGTACCCAAACTGATTGTTGACCGTTCTGGACTGTATTATTTTGATAACTAGTTAAATTATGATGTAGAGTGTGTATTGGCCGTTTGACTTAACTGTCATCCACCATGTCAAACATGACAAAGCATTTTCCTCCAGCATCATGTAATATGAGTGCTGCCTTCTGTAAGTGTTTTGGTCACATAGTGCATGTTATATGATCTGACTGTGAATCCCAAGGTAGACCTAACAGCCTCAACACATGGGCAGCAGTGAACAGGACTGCACCGTTATTGGCATTTCATTTAGCGAGCCTCGTATCTTTTCAGTCACTAGTCTCTCACTCTATTACAAGCTAATGAGGCTAGCAACATTAGCTGTTATACTCCCATGGGATTATCGCTAGTTTTGTGACACAATTACAACATACAGCTAATTAGAAAAGGGTTACTTGCTCAGCATATTGTGTAGGTGTTCAATCTGTTGCACTAAGACACAGTGCAACTCGGAGCACAGACTGTCTAACACCATGCGCTGCATCACAATGAATTATGGGCATTGTAATTCACAAACATGCTTCAGTGCTTGACAGCATGAAAGCTTCGGGGGTTTTTTTGTTGTTGTTTGTAAAACGGCAGGTTTGAACAACAGCTTTGTGCATAACGGCACCAAAAATGAATCTAAAACGTCAATTCAGTGAGCTTCCGAAATATTAACATTATATGGGAAACACTTCTATGAATCTTTTGCATTATTATCCAAATTTGATGTCATCAGTCTAGTCATGACTCAAGATTGGATGACCTTTCCCTCAGGGTGCACTGATAGAGGTTTTCGCTGGGCAGGTAGAGGCACTGAGCCTTTTGAGGACTTACAGATATCATGTTCAGATGTGTAGGTCTACATTTCTTAATATTGACAAATTTGGCCACAACACTGTATTTCTCTTCACTTGAGGCACATATGATCAGCGATGGTATAGGCAGGTTACACTAATAAAGCATTAATGCAGCACAAGCTGCGTAGTTGAAATAATGAATAGAATAACTGCAATGCGTTAGAATGAGAATATATAGTTAACTAACAATGTTTTTCCCCCTTGAATTTTATTTAATAAGGGAACACATGCTTTTTCAGTAACACCTGCTTAAATTTCATACTGTTGCACACATTCTCATGTGGGAGCGGCTCAATACAACCTCAGCCTGTTACTGATGACCGCTGAACGACTCTATTGGAGCATTCTGCCTCGCTCAAAGCTAATGTGACAGCAGTTGCAGACTAAAATAGGGGACAATTGCTCATTCAACATCCCCGCCCAGTCCTTCTTGCCAGTCTGGGACATTCAAACCCGTGACCTTTCAGTCACAAGCCCACTTAAGGCTGCCACTGCCCTCATTGTGAAGCTGTAGGGGCAAACAGCTTCACAATCAGTAAGGCATTGCTTTTGTGAACACACACAAAACAAAGGTCAGGTCATTGACCCACAAGTGTCCTGGGGGGCATGTGGATTAGGAGGACTCCTACTTCTTGTATAAGCTATTCTAAATAAATTCTTAATTTAAAAGTTTAATGTATTCCAGGGTTTCTCTTACCGTTGAAAAGGTCTGGTAGGTCACCCTTCTCTAAAAAGTTGGCAACCCTAAAAGAGTTAGATTTTTCTGGGTTTCAGTGGAGAGTTTTGGTCTCCCATGATGGTCTAAATGCTGTTTTAGAGGCTAACAAGAATAAAATTTTGGGGAAAAAACAACAAATCCTTGTCAATTTGGCATGAAATTGGTCAAATTTAAAGATACTGAATATAGGCTATGGGCAGCTTAAATACAAAAACATTGGTATTGGCCATCAAAAGCCCAAATAGATCCACCCCTGTTTGTTATATCTGTTGTCAGGCACTTTCGTTCTGGGCAAGAGCCTCAGCTGAATTACCTAAAATGTAAATGTCCTACCAAGTGCACAACACAGCAAACAAAGTCCCAGTCCCAGTCCTGGTTCTGACCAGTGTGTGTGTGTGTCCTGTCCCTTGCTGTCCTCAGTGTTCACGGCGGAGCAGTACCAGCAGCACCAGGAGCAGCTGGCCCTCATGCAGAAACAGCAGCTGGAGCAGATCCAGCAGCAGCTACAGACCAACCACTCGGCATCCACAACCAACGCACAGGTCAGTTGGGATGGATTCAGACCAGTCAGAATAAAGGAGTTCCCATTGTCATTTTTATGATCATCAGATATTTCTCTAGTCGAGAACTACCTTTAATTTAAATGGATAAACAAATGAATAAAATGTTTATTAAGAGTAATACATTCAACTGTTACTTTTAAGATGGAGTATGGCCAACTGTGGCATCCTGTTCTCCTCTCACTATCACACTTTGGTTTTGTTTTTAAGCAGCTCATTGGCTGACAAACAACTTGCTCTAGGAAATGTATATGTTTTTAACAAATAATTTTGATTGACAATCTATCTGGTGGCTTTGTATCTTAGTTCACACTTTAAAAGTTTCAGGGAAGCGGCTGTGTGTGGGTAGAGGGTCCTGCTCCCGTTGAGCTATTTTGGCCGTTTCTTGCAGTCTATGCGTTTTTTCATTTTGTGTATGCCTCCATCTCTTTACATATGTACAGTTCTGAATGCAGAGAGGCAAATGGAAGCAGTATTAAACTTTAACGGCCCAATATGGAAATCGTTTACAGTTGAAGGTCGGTTCGCCCATCCTTAAGAAATGGGACACATCCTCATTCCCACGAGCGGCATTAACCGCCACTGCCTCCACTCCTGTTTGGCGTCAAAACCGCTGAGCTCAGTAGTTTCAGATACTCGAGCGGTGACCTCAGCACTTTAGCTCAGTCCCACTTTATTTTTGTCTGTTTTTCATCCAGAGTCTGGCGTCCAAGACGTTGGACCAGGCCAGCGCCCAGTTTGCTGCTTCGGCCCTCGTCACCACGGACCAGCTGCTGGCCTTCAAGTCCAAGGAAGAGCTGGTGCTGGCCAGTGGAGTCAACGGGGTCCTGGCGGGTACAGGTGAGTTTCCTGACTGGCACTTTAAGTTATTTTACCAATGAAATCACTGGACCAGGACCAGCTGTGGCCATGCACCCCAGAAATTGAAGCTGATTTCGTTTTGGATTCATTCTACCCTTATTTTCACTGGGGAAATGCAGATCTACTAGTATCTGTCAATTTTCATATGATATTGCCTGCATAGACTAGGAAGAGAGAGACAAATCAAGTACATAATTTGTAGATCTTTCAGTTGGGGAATTACTCGTACAGAAACATACTGTTTTTCTTTCCCAGTGCACACATCACTACATATTTGAAGTAATTGTAGACCCACTGTCAATTTGCATATTGTTCAGTCCCAATACACAAAGGACTGCACTTTGTACATTGTTGTAGATCCACTGTTGTAATACCTATTTCTGTGAAGAATAATCTTGATGTGTAATGTCCTATAATATCAAACACTAATCTTGAAATCTAGTCAAGAAAAATTAGGTTTGCAGTCCTTCCAGTTTGCTAGTCTTCTTTTGCATTTCTGAGCCGTTTGCTCCCTTCCACAGCTGTGTTCAAGGGCTTGCACCTCTCCAGCTCCACCTCGGCCCTTCACCAGACCAACCAGTCTACACCCACTACCACGGGCCCGACCTTCCTCCAGCCCTCCTCCAACTCCACCACCCCTTCACCCGCCTCCACCAACGCCGCCCCCACCTCGCTCTCCTCCACCCCCAACGCCCACGCAGCAGCAGCGCTGGGGCTCTTGGGATGCAGCGCTGCCAACGCCGCCCCCGCCACCACTCAGGTCCTGATCGGGAACAACATCCGTCTGAGCGTGCCGTCGGCCGCTAGCCTGGCCGGACGCCACATCCCCCGGACCCTCGGCAACGTGCCGCCCTCTGCCTTAAAGCTGGCCGCCACCACCAACCTTCAGATGCCCAAGGTCTCTGGAGCATCATCCATGGACATGGGCTCAAGGTGAGGCTCCGCTCCACTGGTGCAGCAGTAACCGTTGCAGGCAGGTTTTTGAAATCGGTTCTTGGTTAATTATAACTAGAAGTCAACAGTTGTCTGTGCCTGGAAGTGCAATATAAGTCTGCATTTAACCCATTTCACACATGCGGCCTTTTCCAAATATGTTACCGATTTCTAACGTTAAAGGGTCACATGTAAATTGATGCCAAAAGGCCACTTGTGCTAATTTGTAAGACTTGTTAACGTTTCTGTATTGCCATAAGCAAGAAAAAAGCCTTTGCAATAACAGATAAGATACGCATAGTGGCATTTAACATGACACGGCAAAAGTCTTAAATTTGGACGGATGAGATGAAACTTGAATGATGCCCATGGGGAAACTAGGTGGATAAATAACTAGTGCCAGTGAAGTCCCCTGCTACCAGAAATTATGCAGTTGAGAGTCCCACAAACTGGGGAATCCACTGGGGTCAGCCTGTAATCAGAGCGTAGTGCATGGGGGATAAATCTGCAAATTACAAGCCTGAGTTTTATGTTTTGAAAATAACTGCTCACAACAAAACGGAATAAGCCGGTTCAGTTTTAACACTGCCAAGAAATGCTACATATTCCATGTGTGAAAGGTGGATTTGGGTGTTTTACATCAACTTGTCATTAACCGATTCCATACCATATATTTGTCTTTCATACCAACACACTTTCTACACCGAATTCACTTGCTTTCCTTTCAAGCTGTAGACAGTTTTCTTCCGCAGGTCTGGAAAGCACGGGAAAGTTTAGAAAGCAATTTTGTCTATTGCGTGACAACAAAAAAAGAAATCATGATAAAGTTGAGGAAAAGTGTAAAATCATGACTCGGCACATTACTCGGCCCTGAGAGACTGACTGGTGCCAAGCCTTATCCTGTAGTCAAAATGTGTAGAAACCTTCTGTGCGCGCAATATGAATCCTCTGAACCAGCAGTGTGTAATATTCCCTCTCCTCTCCTCTGTCCCACAGGGATAATCACGACCAAGACAAGCCGGCTCTGAACAGTATAGCAGACAACACAGTGGCCATGGAGGTGACGTAGTAGCGGTGCGTTCAAGAGTCCGCTCTTTTAGGTGCTGTGCATCGTAGCATCGGGAATGCAAAAGGGACAGCAGGACTCTGACGCAGACGGACAGAACGGCGAGTCTCCACAGCGACTGTGGCGGCTCGGTTGCAATTCTCATCTCTCATGCTTTTTAAACGTTTTTTTTTTTTGTTACTGTTTAAAGTAAAGATTGACATCTGTAAATTATGAATATGGCAAAATTGGTATCTGTACAGTAACTACATATTTGTAATATCCCCCTTGTATATATGTTACTTGAATACAGAACTGTCCATTTGTGATGTTTTGCACTTGGGAGTCAGACTTAAAAGAAAGGAAAAAAAATAAGCCGAGTAACTTGTGGAGAGTGTGAGAGATGTGTGAGTTGTATAGAGAAGAGTTTTATCACATCATGTGCATGGTGCGGAGCCTGCTGTTTTTATCTATTTATTGTGCTGTGTTTACAGTTTTTCTTTTTCTTTTTGTTTTCGGTTTGTTTTGTTTTTTATTTGTACACTGTACCTTTGTTGGTTCCTGTGCTGTAGTAAATGTTAGGTAGCTACGGACTCCTGGGTATTTTTGTATATTGTGAACACAAAGCAGGTTCCCCCCCTTTTTTGGGTCCCTGTGCTTCTCTCTGTGGATCATGTGGAAATCAATGGTGACATACATACAGACTCGGAGGCCAGGAGAGCCGGGGAGTAGGAGGATGAAGAGGAGGAGGAGGTGGTGTTGGCGGGTGGCTGTGGTGCTCTAGAGGAGGGGTACACCTCTCTTCCTGGGATCTTCCATTTCCATTGTCCCAACACAAGTAACAAAACAGGGATGAAGTCTCTTCCCAGAAGCCTCCGCTGCTTCTGATTCAAAGCACTATTTTTTTGTGATGTTTTTGTTTTTGTTCATGGTTTTGATAAATATCAATGCTGCTTTTGTATTTTTAATTTTTTTTGTTTTTAGGGGTTGTCCTTCATTTTCATGCAACAGGAGTCCCCCTTTCTTTATTTTTTTTTAACCCCACACACTTTTTTGTAAAACAAAAATTGAGTTATTTTTGTATTTTCTCCTGTTCTTGTGGTAAACTTGATTGTAAGCTTCTCGTTTATTGAAAGACTTCATTCTTTTGTTACTTGTTCATGCATAGGTGATAAGGGAGGTGAATGGCAGTAATTGCTGTACGTGTTTCATCATTCCAGTTTTTGACAACAAAAAATGCTAACAAGGGTAGGGGGGCATGGAGGACTGCTGTTTTCTCCCCTCTCTCCCCACTTTTTCTTTTCATTTTCTTTTTTTCTTTGAAAAAAGAATCTCCAGACGGCTGCAAGGCCAAAAACCACAAGTATTGGGTGCCTTCCTTTGGGGAATTATATGTACTCTCTTCTGTGAAGAGTTAGGCACAAAGACAGCATTACTTAGTAGTGCTTCTCGTCTTTGTCAGAATCTGAATGCCCAGTCCAATGGCAGGATATATCCTTGAGGTTTACTTGTCCCACCTGGAGGCTGAAAAGACTAAAAAAAACAAACAAACAAAAAAAAAAAAACAAGAAGAAAATGTGACAGAACTCTCACTAAAATATGACAATAAAGCCCAGGGCATTAAATGTGAATTGTTTCGACTTTATTTTATATATATGTGTGTGTGTGTGTGTGTCTGTGTCCCTCACAAGAATATATAAAGATTAGGAAGAATCTCCAACATGACATTTTTATTCTATCTGTGATTAGGATTAGAATTTGGAGTTTAGTATGTGTGAGAATGATCTTGGACAGCGTACAATTAACCCCAAATATTCAAGAAATCACAGATTAATCATGTTAATCATATTCATAATGCCTCAAATATCTGTGTTTGAGCCACACAAAGAATTTAGAGATCCTGAAAGCTGAATCTCCAAACCCCCCCCGTCTTGTTTTTGGAAGTTTTTCATGCGAGTTTCCGCTCACATGAGGAGACTGGGGTTGGATGAGGTAATACTTCACACTGTACTGAAAGTGGAGGTCACAGTGGTGGGTTTGTGTGCCTGCAGGGGGGGGGCTGTGTGGTGGAATCAATTAGGAGCAGTTTGCCGCAGACACTTCACAGGCTGTTCAACATCAGTCATTACATCAGTCTTACATGAGCTCGAAAACAACACACACACACACACACACACACACACACACACACACACACACACACACACACTGAGCTTCCAGGGACACATTCCCCCATGGCAATTCAGCTGTCTGGAAAGCGCTGGCTGTCTTGTCAGTGGCAAAAATTACTCCCAAGCTTTTTCATTCAACCCTGCTAGAACCAAGCCAGCATGTTCAACCAAAGATTGTTTACGTTGTGGAAGATGAATCACCCAATAGTAAGGCAACTGGCCCACCTTCCGATCTGCATAAGTGGGTGTTACTGGAAACTGGCTACTGGTAGCCTTTCCATCTGACATCTGATAGCCAGCAGTTACTCATGCTTGGAAGGCATAACGTACAAAAAAATAACTGTGATGGGCATATTCAGCTATTTCTTCATGAGCTCTCAACTGGTATGAACACCATAGAAGGTAAATTATGACAGAGCGCAGACAAATCCATCATGCTTAGGTAAAGTTACAGGGACTGGAATTGGATTTTGTTTTAAAATCTCCAAAATCTCTTTAACAGGATGACTGGTCACCTAAACTCTGTCCAATAAACAAGCTGCTTGTGAGTCTGTGTGACTTCTGTTTACAAGTCCTGGTTTGCTTGTAATTGAGCCGTGTGAACCTCAACAAACCAAATACAAACTGCAACAAAGTAAACTTTGGTTTGGACCGCAGTGAATGAACAGACAGAAAACACAGACAGGCTTTGGTGAGCGCTCTCTTCTTCTTCCTCCTCCCAGCTTCGACTCTCTTCCTCAGCTCTTGGTTTCTGATTGCAGATTCCTCCGCATCAGTGAAGCATTCAGGATAAGCGGCAGCGGCGGCGGGGTGGGGGGGCGTGGGGGGTGGGGGGTGATATCTGAAAGCGTGACTGACATGGCAGAGTCAAAAACAAGATGCAGCTGTTGGGCACCACTGGATCAGATGTCCTCATCAGGCTGGTGATTGGAGGGGCGTGCAGCCAAGCCTATTAACCCCTCTCTCTCTCTCTCTGGTCTCAGACAACAGGTGCCGGGCCAGAGGCGGCGGGTCAGACGCTGGTGACTGACAGTCTGCTGCTGTGTAAGGCGACTCCTCCGTCACACGGGTCAATGAAGAGAACATCATCGAGAATAGGAATCATGTTGTTTTTTTTGACAAGAACAAGAAATGTACAGGAATTTGCCTTGGTGGCGTTTGGTGCAGTTTGGCTCCAATGAGACAAAAACCCAAACAATTTAATACTAATACTTTTTTAACTTAAGTTCTCAGTCAAAACAACACTTTTAACTAATTCTCTATTCTCTATTCTCTCTAGATACTGAATGATCAATTTCAGGATTTCAAGGATTTTACAAAACAGATTTGTGGCATTTTGGAAATAAACACTTCAAAAGAACTTCAACTTCACTATGTGCATTAAGGCAGCATGGCATACAGTACGGCTGCAGCTCGATCCCACCCAGGCCGTCCCACATTATCGCATTACACTCCGAGATCCCCTTGTCCCGGCATGGTCAAACTACTGAGGGGTCCAACGTCCAAAGGTCCAAAGTCAGAGAAAAGGGATCGTCTCTGTTAGGTATTTTCAAAAACAGGGTTACAAAGCATTTTACACAGACAGAAAACATCAAATATGAGCACAAATGGTAACTTTAAATCAAAGAGAAAGTGAGGAACATGATAAGAAGATGTTAGAGAAGCCAGTTTGTGATGAGACGTTTCTTGCAGTGTGATCAACTTGCAAGACTCGTCTAGCTTGTGACCGGAAGGTTGCTATTTTGACTCTGAGAGAAAGTAAGGCTGGGGATGGAGAATAAGTAACGTTCTCCATTTCCTCAGAAACTACTATTAAGGTGCTCTTGAGCTCGGCACTTAACCCCTGATTGCTCCAGTGAAGATGCTCAGTGGTCAACGTGATTATGGTGCAATATTGGCCAGCTTCCTACCATGAAGGTAGAAGGAGGATTGTGCTAAAAGCAAAGCCCTGATATGGATAAATTGACGTTAAAACAAGGATAGGAGAAGATGTGAGGAGATCTGTTCTAAAATGAGATATCCGCCATTTGAAAAAGTGAGAGGTATTCTCACAAAATGATCGATAGCACAAAAATGGAAAGAAATGATGGTTCTTTTAAAGAAAAGTAGGCAGCTCGAGTCCTTGGTCGACAAAATGACACATTCACACACTCGATCCTTGACATTTTACAGATATTGAATGATGAACTTCGGGTCACGACTTTTTTTCCAAGACGGATGCATAGCGTTTTCAACTGAAACCAAATGACACTCTTTGTATGCTGATTCTGCTATAGCCTAACCCTCCTCAGGCAAATCATTTTAAAGCCTTGAGGCCCTGATGAAAAAAGACCTGACTTCTGCTTCAAGTCTTGACTCGGAAAATGGAAAGGAAGCTTTCATTTCATTCCATTCCAGAGCAGTGATGTAGTCGAAGATGAATGGAATTTAATAGGCTCTGCCAGGACATGAAGATTGCATTCAACGGACATACTGAGCAGCATGTGTCAGGGCCGTCACTCCTCCCCGCTGCCTGTTAACACTCCTGCAGGACTTCAGGGCCACACGGTGATTCATGGGAAACGTTCGATCCTTGAAACAGCCGATGACTCCGACCTCCTCTTTCATTCATGGCAAGTAAGAACGTCCGCTAAAAATGTCTAAAAAAATGTGAATGCAAATCTGCGGCGGCAGGCCAGGACACGGCACTTTTTCATTCCCTCGGAGGCCTGCTTTTCAGCGGCTCCGTCTACATCGCCGAAAGCAGCTGGAACGGCTTGTGCAAACCTTGAGAGAAAATTGCATCACTCAATTGTACAAGCTGTTCCGTCTGAATGGCACCAAGAGCACGCTCATGTGGAAACGCAGAGAAAACGCTTTCACCGTCCTCTGACAGACTTGTCTGTCTCATATTTAACAGGAAACAGGTTTTTTTTTCTCTCTCTCTCCGTTGGCTGCAGACATCGCTGTCAGAGCCCCAACTGTTCTCTGTATTGTAGTAAAAAAAAACACAGGGACTCATTATCCTCACTGCAATTACATTTGCACATGAAATGATGTAGTGTCTAATGCATGTGTAAGAACTCTGCATTTTGCACTGATGATTATCATTTTATTTCATTAGATCTGGTCTATCAACTGGTATTTGTATGGTATATACTGCAGAAATGTACGGGGGTTTTTGTGCTTTTATTTGTGGAGAACTATGGATCCATCTCCATCCATCCATCCATCTGTTTGTTCATTCATCCGTCACACAGGATATCTCAAACACAGCTAATCGCTAATTCTCCCATCTGGTTTCAGATGGGAGAATGATGCATCTCACCACTTTTTCCAAAATTACACCGATTAACCCAAGAGCGGCGCTACGTATTCGTTTGTTTGTCCATGTGTCACGCCCGTTATCTCAGATACCACTGGTTCGAGATTTGCCCAGAAGGGGACGGGACTGCGTCACGTATAAAGGCCAACATGTTTACTGTTGCCTGTTGTGTGTTTTCACTGGAAATCCTGTCCTGCTACTACAATTTCCCTTACAGGACAGCAGAGTCTGAATTGAATTGTCAGCTGTGCTAGTAATTTATTTATCTTATAAGAGCAGCCATGCGCGGCGTCTCCATCAGAGTTGGGTTTGAGACACTGCCAGAGCATTTTGTTTTCTCCCAGCGGTGGTAGTAATAACAGTGGTGGGGCTAGTGCAGTGGCGTTGACGGTGGCCGTACTTTTTTTTTTTTTTTCTCTTTGAAGTATGCGGCCGAGGCGCTCACACCCCTCTGTAAAGGAAATGAGTCAGAGGCTCGGGGACAGCGAGGTGCGAGGTGTGAGGCAGAGGCGTCGCAGCACAACGCAATCTCTCTCACAGCAGTTCTCAGAGAGAAGCCTGGAGGGGAAAGAGCTTCTCATGGTGGCTCTTATCTGGAGGGGAGATGGTTTCATCCTCTGCTGCAATCACTCACTGTAACACTTACAAGACTGATAAAGTGTATTGTTGTGGCACTAGATGAGAGTCCCTTGTTGTTATTTGTGTGTTTGTGTTGACATGGCAAAGGAAATCCCCTCTCTTCATTGGTATTAACCTTGTTTCTGTGCTTTGAGGAAACTTTTTCACTGAATCATTGTTTAGTTCTGTTGAGTTTGCAGTTCCCATTTGCAGGTTGAAATGTGTAATACTACTACTACTACTACTTCTATTACTACTACTACTAATACTACTACTATTATAATAAACTTTATTGATATTGCACTTTTCAAAACCGAGTTACAAAGTGCTTTACAACAAGAACAATAGAGTTAAAAAGTAAATAAAAGATCATATGAGGTAAAGAACTTAAAAATAGAAAAGAACACCATCTAAAAGAAGGATTACAATGAAATCCAATACAATAAAGAATAAATAAAATAAATTAAAATAGACTAAAACAAGGTAAAATAATCTCTAGGAGATGGCCTTTACATAAAAGTAGGTTTTAAGAAGTGACTGATACCGAAGCTGTAACCTGTTAATGGTCTCTATCAGTGGTTCTCAACGTGGGGTCCGGGGACCACCAGGGGTCCTTGAGGAAATTCAACACAATTAGAGAATTTAGAAGAATCACTATTTTGGTCGTAGCTTCAATGTCATCTCTCTACCTACAATACAGATAGTCATGGAATTCTGGACAAAATCATATCTAACAATAAAAATATTCTCAGATTTGGGTCAGAGAGACAAAATCTCATCATATTGGGGGTCCGTGGCCCTAATGTGGACTAACCTAGGGGTCCTTGATATGAAAAAGGTTGAGAATCACTGGCCTATATGAGGGTGTATCTGGTAAACTAGGGATAAACGCATAATATGACTTGGTGTGTATAAAATGCGATGGATTTATGAGACATATTTGTTCAGATACTGTGCTTGAATGAGAGAAAACAGCCCACCGCCTTTCAGTCACGCTGCACGCTTCCCTAGCCTGTGTTGCAATCATTATTTCATGTCAGTGGCACAAAAGCTTACAATCACCGCACTATTCAGCCCACCTCTCTGTCAATAAACTCTCGTCTGAAACGGCTCTTGAACATTACCATGCAGGCGACGGTATGCTAATATTGTCCCTCAGACAGACTTCTTTTTCCCTTCTCGAGTTTGGCTCCGGCTTAGTGTTTAGCTGTGCCAGAATTGAGCTGCCACACTTTGATGACACATTAAAATATTCTGCAGCGAGAACAGAGAGAAATCCATCTCCCCACTGAGTGCCTCCACTTGCAGTAACGCAAATGTATTGTTGAAGGTGAGTGTAAGGAATGTTAATGAGAGGCAGGCCCTTAGTTCTCTGCCATTATGTTTCCAGAGGACTTGGCTTTGAAAATGGTCTGTAGCTGTGTCCGTCTTGTTCTTTTTCTTCATAATAATGTGAGACTTTATTGATCCCTGTAGATAAATTCCTCTTTTTCTCAGGAGGTCAGCACAAACGTGTCTCTTTCATATTGACATATTGACGCTCACTCTGTAATGAGACATGTATATTTTACATTTTCAGTTTAACTATGACTTGACAACTTTCTCTATTCATTTTGCTCTACTTTTCGCAGCAAATGCACACAAGAAATTACGCTATACCCTGTTGAGTGGTGAGGCAGCGAGAGTATTACTGTAAAGCAAAGTAGCATCAAGACAGGCATGACTTTTTATCATCATGCCTCATTACAGAGCAAGCAATCAATGTGTTGAAGACATGTTTTTGGTGCTTTTATAGTTGATTTCTGTCCATTGGCCCCGTAGGACTGTACTAGAGAGCTGTGGCAAGACACAAGCAGCTCTATAGTGAAGCAATCGATGAAATTTTGGTCCGAATTTCTGATGGAAAAAGATGTGAAAATAGGGTTCAGGTTGAAAATGGACGGAGTTATGCTTTAATGGAGATTTCATGTCCCAGACAGGTTTGGACAGGATTTCCTTTGTATTTATCTCATACAAGACAAATACAATCTTTGCTCATATGCTGATATCATGAGTTGGTATACTTCCGTTTGAGTGTTTCTCTCAGCTATACTTCTACAGCAAAGTAACTTTACACAACAACAAGGAACCAGGTATCTTAATCAATCTGCTTCTCCCAACAGCAGTGTGGACTTAATTGTAAAATTGGTCACGTCACATCTGCTATCGTCCAATCACTGCTCTCCATCAGTTAGGTAAACATGTAGCCTCTCCACCTCAGTACCTCCCCCTCCCCTGCCTTTCACCTCCCCCTTCCTATTCTCCTTCCCAGTCTGATGACCCTGACATCCACATTCTCCTCATTACTTATTGCAAATACAGTGGGGGGGTGTATTCCATTTTACTGCTCCTCACCTCATCATTTACACACTTTTTGTTCAAAACGAGTCTTACTGCAAACTAGTGAAGCTGAAGTTGTGACCTTCGTGGCCCTGATTTCACCGTTCTACCGATCATTAAGTGTGGTAAGCGGTGTAGTAGCTACCGACCGCGCTCCACGGGGGGGCCTTTTGATCTCGCCGAGAAACAACAATGGAGCGATTCGATGGGGGTCGTGTTCAGCCTGTGATGAGGAGAGTATGGAGGCATCGATCTGGCCGACACCACCCCACCCCCCCAACCCCCCCACCCCCCTCCGCTGGTTCGATCATGAAGTCTTAAGAGAGCGAACTGCAGCCTCTCTGCCCACTCATCAGCGACTGTTTTGTGCCCACGGTGAAGTATCCCCCCCTACCACCACACACACACACACACACACACACACACACTACACACACACATCTCAGAGAGTTTTCAGAGAGGACAATCTCTGCACTGACAGACAAGGAGAGGAGTGAAGTGACCTTTCAATCATTCCTCCAGGGACGGAAAGGGGCGGAGCTTCCCCACCGACAGAAGATTGGAAAAACGTCTGCCCGGATTTTGTTGCTAGGCAGCGAGGCCCCGGCAATGACAGTGTGTCAACAATGAGAACAGAATGAGAAATAGATTGCGTGCGTCGGGTCGGTCGCTGGAGATGAGAAGGCGTTTGATTCAGGTGCTGTCGTGCGAGCTCTCGGGCCGCGGGCTCGGCGGTGGAGAGAGAGAGACGCTCACGGACGTCCTCTTGTTTGTCACGCCTTGCGACTGTCACTCCTCTTCAGTAGCAGACGACCTTCGGATACTGAGTCATCTAAAGTGTTGGCCGCGCTAAAACGCAATCAAGGCAAGGGTGGTGGGTGATACGGCCTGAATTTTCTATCATATTTTTTTTTACATTTTGGATTGTAACGGTACATCGGTATGTTTGTTCCAGCCTCCATCTAGCTGCTTTTTCCACAACTTTGTTTAATGGAATTTTTAGAAAATCCAAAATGTGCAGTAGGTCATACAAAAATTTAAATAGTATACAAGGCACAGTTAAGCTGCTGAACTCTAATGCTAAATCTTAGTGCAATAGAGCAATGTGCAATAAATACACAAGCACTTTAGCACTTACCACTTTTGCACTTTAATTCCTACAGTTTCCTTTTAAGTCATCCTGTTGTCAATGTCAAATGTATAGGCAAATGTCTTTTTTATGTCTTTAAGAGGTTTTTATGTGAAGCAACTGTCTAGCATCGTGTCGAACGCTTCTCATGTTTTGTGATGTTTTTTTATGTGAAGCAACGGATCGTAGCACCATGCCCGAGACAAATTTCCCCTCGGGGACAATAAAGTTTACTCTACTCTACTCTACATCACGCTAATTTGAACCCTGTGAGAATGCCTGTGTCTTGCCTATAGGGTTTCAGCAGTGCAGATACTTTAAAGGCCCCATGAAACGGCATCTTTACTTCCTTGATTTGATATATTTCCTGCTGAAACAGGATGTTGAGGCGGGACATAACACAGTGAGGAATTATTCAAACGTCTAAACCAATGGAATATGAGTCAGGGAGAGAAAAGGTAGTTTTGTTTGATGGGAGGGGTGCAGAGGGGTGGGATTGTGCAAAAATCTGTTATGGTTTTATTGGTTAGAAATGTATATTTAGGCCTACTAGTGCAGCATGAGGTCACCATGAAAGATACTCTGTTTTCCAGGAAGTAAAAGGTGTAAAAGGTGGTGTTTCCCCTGTGTGACAAAGCTTGCAGATGATAGTTTCCTGCTCAGTGTCTCTTTATAACCACATTCACACGATGGAAGATGTTCCCTGTTTTTAGTCAGTCTCTTCACCATCTTTGTTCTGCTGGCTTTCCTTTGGTCAAAGATTAGGCGGTTCCCTGGTTTCACTTGCTTTTCCCTGAAGCTTCATGTCTGGACTTACATAAATCCAATGTAGAGGAGCGTGCGCAACTCCATGAAATCAATTTCTCTTTTTGTATTATGCTATGTAGGGTGCTGAAAAGAAATAATCCATGAACAACGGACTCACTCGCTATGAAAGTACATGCTGAGGAAGGCAGATGCTGAAACTTGTACATCATTGTATAAATAAACAAAATAGTGAGTGCTGTCTGTTGTTCATGGTCTTACATAAACAAAGGCACATGTGTGCTACTTGTGAAGCTGGCCTACTCACGTGTTTTCATGACAAACTGCTTGATGTTAAGTCTGTCGAACGTAACTACGCAAACACTGTTCCCCTCCAGCCTCTCTGAGTCATGCGATAGAAATAGTATGGGAACGTCTAAACCTTGGCTCAGATTTCTACCGGTGTATTACCGTTTGTACCAGTACACCGCCCACCACTAATCAAAATCAACATATGAAATGTGCTTTCTTATTAGGCATTATAAACAGCAAAAATATCCATCTTGAACAAGTCATTTAATCCAATATTGTTTGTTAACATTTTTTTCTTAAAGCAAGTGAAATGAACACACACTCTGTACAGCCCCTTCTTGTCCATTCTTGGTTTTGCAAGCTACAGCTGGCTAAAAAACGATTTCATAACACATCAGTGAAAAAACTGAGCAAATGGGATGAAATAAGTAGTTTTTTTTCCTCATAACTTGTTTCAGGAATTTTCTCAAAACAAGTGACACGATCTAGAATGAAGATACTGTCGGTCTGCTTTGCTTCGAAGGCATTGAGACTTTTGATAGACAGAAGATGAATTGTGTTGAAGCTAGTAAAATAATCTAAACTGGCTTTGATTGAATTCAAGTCTATATTGTAGATGTGTGAGCTGCAGAGTGATGAAAGGGAGAAAGAGACGTGTGAGACAAGATGAGAGTGTGATGAAGATAGAAAAGCTACGTTCACACCGGAAGACTTCATTCTCAGTTCCAAATTGCTGCTCATATCTGATTTTTTGGATCACTGTTCATATCTACTCTAGCATGTAACCTATATCCGTATATGAATATGAACTGACACGTGTGCAGAGTAACAATAACAAAAGACAGAGACGTCTTTGTAGCTACACTTCTGCAGCTTGTTCCAAACACAGTGTGAGCCTTCGATTTTTGCCTGAATTACCAAATACCAATCAAGTCGGCTCTTTGGCTTTCTATCCATTGTTGTGTCTCCTTGTCCTCTATGCTAGCGCTGGCTCAGTCAAGCTGCCATGGGCGAAGAAATTATCACAATTGTCTCAGGTGGATGGTGTTATCGTCATGGCAGCGCTGCCAAATTTTGATTTGCGCTTTCAAACACAAGTCGCGTGCCTCAGGATCCAATTTTGCACCACATATCCATACGATCCAGATCGGGATCGAGACAAATTAGACTCTATGAGGATTTTCGCTGTTCACACTGATTAGAAAACATCAGATGGTGTGAGGGAAAAATCAGAACTTGGACACTTCCAGCCATGGACAGATAGAGAGACGGAGAGGAAAAAACAGACGGAGAAAATGATGAGCAGGAGTAGGAGAATTGGCAGGCAGGAGGCAGGGATTCACACACCTGGTTGTGATGATGGTGGGAGTGAAACAGTGTGGGATGAGGGGGATGAGAGGGACGAACGAGAGAGACGGACGAGTGGAGAGAGAGGGACACTCAGAGGAGCCACAACAGGGCCACTGTTCCCCGGCAGCACCTGCCTCACCGCCTCCCTCCTCCTCACTCCCCAGCAAACAGACCCCCCTCTTAGGGCCAGTGCACAGGGAATTTAAAGGGGGGGATGGGAGTGTGTGTGTGTGTCATGCATGCGAGTGTGTGCGCGTGGTAAATCACAAAGAAGGTCTTTTACTGGTGAGATGGACAAATTCTGCCAGGTACCCCCTCCCCCTCCACCCCCTCCTCCTCCTCCTCCTGTAGTGAGTCTGAGCTTGGAGATGCAAACTCCCATTCATAAATTACCACCTGCTATCATATATAAACTGCTCTGAATTACTTTTTGAAAAAGGTGACACATACTGTGGCAAATTGATTGCAATAATCTACAAAGTAATTTTGGAGCAATACCATCTATTTTAAAACCTTCGCCTCCCAAATAGTAACAATTTTCATCTATGTTTTTGCTCTATTGATGATGAGTGAATTTCGACTTTTTTTTTTGTTATCCCTGAAAACAGATATATAGCGCTTTGGAATAAAATACTTCTCTTTCTGCCTCAGACTCTTGCCTCTCCATTTGGAAAATCATTGGTGAGAAAACCTTAGGACTGCTATTGACTACCCCATTTTGCCTTGAAAATCAATGAGAGGACAGAGGGGGGGAGAAGAATTTTTGAAAAGCAATTTGCCACAAGGGCGAGTCCTGCCAGTCAATGGTCAATCAATGACAAGCTGTGTCTTAAGATACTGGCCGCTGAACATAATTAGGCCTGACATCATTTGCTTGGTCATTTGGATGCATAAATAATAAGGAACTGTGTAAATGTTCAAGAGTTTATAACCATGCTAATTCACATTCTGTGTATTTTAATATTATCTTTACTTTAGAAATACCTCTTTTAAATTGCTTTTACCTGAAGTGAAAATTCTGCATTATTCTGGGAAATGTGTGTGCGTGTGTGTGCATGTATGTGTGTGTGTGCGTGTGTGTGCATGTGTGTGTGTGTGTTCCAGTATTTACCAGGACCAGAACACCTTGGTTGTAGTACCTCAAGCGTTAAAGGAAACATGAACAATAATGTGCCCCTTCAAGACGGCAAAAAAACCTCATTTTTGAGGTGAAAAAATAATAAAATTAATAATAAATGTTAAGTTCAAGAAAAACTAATTTATTTCTTAGACAGTAGGCTGCCTGTCCCTGCATTAAATATATCGGAAAAATTAATTTCCTACTTGGAATTTTACATGAACGCCATTAAAAGTTGGATGATGAAGTTGGAAAGTCAAAGAATGATAAACTTCAACCTTCTGAAAATGGCAGAAAAAATCTAGTTTTGTATTCTGCATAAGGTACATTTATAGTATTCATACAATTAGAGGGATACTGAATTGTACTTTTGGATTGGTTTCTACTAAACAAAGTTCCATTTCTTGAGGTAAACAGCAAAGATTAAGTCAATGAGGCAAAAGCGGCTGCAGACGTGGCATTACTGATGTATGATGAACCAAATTCTAAAAGTGCCTCAGGATTTAAACTGTATAAAACCTATTTGTGGAGACAGAAAGTTTTGTTCGCTCGCTACACCCACATCATTTGGCTTCAGCAACATGTGTGATCCTATAGCCTTACAACCATGACAGCTTCTCCAGGCTTCTGCTAAGAATAGCACTTGCACATACACTTAAAAAAAAAATACAGTACATATAAAAAAGTTATGTAATCTTGTATTGTTTTATAATCTTACTGTTCTTCAAACAAGTGAAAAAAATCTTAGTGATTAAAAGATCATTTCATTTGTTTCTAATGCGACTGAACTTGCTTCAAGGTTGTTGTTTTTTTTAATCAAGTGGAATTATTTTGAAACAGGTATTCTGCTTTATTTCAAGGCATTCTTGAAGTGAAACTGCTTTGGAAACAAGTGAAATTTATCAAATGGCAGATTTTCTTTTCAAGTTCTCAAGACTCCAAAACAAGATTAAAATATTTATAAAGATTAATATTTTTTTTTGCAGTGTAGGAAAACCATATGAAGATATCTATAAGATAGCCATATTGCTAGTTATTACTCAATATTTAGGTAATATGAGGTAATATGATCTATGTTGGTAAAATATATGTATAGCCTTCTGGTTGTGTGCGATACCAAGAGCTATAGACTAGAACTTCCAAGAAATCCATGAAAAACATTGTGACTTAAACTAATGCATATGTGTTTTTGTGGTTGCGCGCAGTTATGTGTTTCCACTGCTAACGGCTGAACAAGGCAAGAGCATGCGCACACACACATACACACACACACACACACACACACACACACACCCCTCCTCTGTTAATGGGAAGGAGGACTCAGCCAGCTGGTGTAGCTCACACACACCTAATCCCCCCCTTCAATTTGTCACCCCTCCAAATCTTATTCATCCAACTTCCTATTCACTGCTGTAGAGTCTCCAGTATAGTCTCCAGTAGAGTCTCCAGTAGAGTCTCCAGTAGAGCCGCTCATCGCTGTTCTGGCGCTCTGTCTGACATGCAACAGAGCTAAACCTGTTTCCTGCACTGCAAAAAATATCAAGCTTAGTCATGGAGTCTAATACTGAGTCTTGAAATATTGTTTTCCTTAAAAACATGTGGAAAAAAATCTGCCAAAGATAATTTATCTTGAATGAAGTGACAATACCTTCAGATAAGGCAGATCACAATGCTAGCATCAATGCAACTTGATTCAAGAAACCTCTTGAAACAAGTTGATTTGCATTGGAAAGAAGATAAATTATGTCATCCATTAGCATATTCTATCTCTTATTTAAAGAAAAAAATAGCTTTTACAACTCAATACTAGATTAAATGACTTGTTAAGATGGATATTTTTGGCAGTTTTTTCATGTAGTCCCTAACAACTGTACTGAAAAAATGCCCATCTTAACAAGTCATTTAACCTATCTTTGAGTGCTAAAATTATTTTTTTCTTAAAACAAAAGACATATCAAAGGGAAGTATTTGCTTTAAACAAGTGACAGTGTCTTGAAATAATTTACATCACTCAATCAAGATGTCACTTGAATTACAAGAAGAAGAAAAAAATGAAATACACCGATTTTCATTGGAAACAGGTGACATCATCTCACCCTAACTCTTGCAGATTTTTCTCGTTTTAAGAAAAATAAACGATTCTAAGACTCAATATCAGATAAAAAGACGGTCATTTTTTGTAGCGTGTTCCCCATGGCTGACTCCATTGGAGATGTGGTCATGGCTATAAAGTCTCTAGCCCTGTTGGTATTGTGCGGTGTGTGGATTTGTTTTGGTGTGAGGCTTGAGACACCTTGAAAATTGGGATTTTAAGCTGGATGGAAACAGTCACAGAGGTGCAAAGCCGCTCCAGAGCTGAAGGGCTATTTGGGCATTGAGCTTCATAGAAACCTGAATGTTATAGTAAAGAGGGATGAATGGAAGATGGAAGACTACGGTTATCAAGAGGACATCTCTGATCACAGATGATCCCAGGAGTCAATGGGAAAGGTGTGTAAACCCCCTCTAAGACAAGAATAAAACTGTGACATTTCCTATTCATGAAATTCATGTCTGAAACACACCTTCCAGCACACAATACATGACAGTTTCTTTACTTGTTCGCAGCTCAGGTTTCAGCTGAACAAGGTGTAGCACAATCCCTGAAGGCAGATTGAGGTTTTACTTCTACAAATATTTCTCTGAGGCAATGGGCGGAGCCAAAGAACAACAGTTTTTTCAGTTGACGAACTTGAATGACAAAGAAGGAACTCATGGTCAAAATAAATAAACAAATATGGATGGTAATGACTTATTTGTTTCATTCATTTATGACCATGACACTCATGATCTTAAGGTTATCATCATCTGGCTTTTTTTAGTGCTACACTTCATAATATCAGCTTCCTCCTCTCTTACCTCTTGCCTTTTTCACTGGGCTTCAGTCATAACATTACTTAACCAGAAAAACAGTTTATTTGGCTCCGCCCACTGAGGTTTAACTCAACCAATGAGATTATTTCTGCCTCCACAGCAGCTCTGCCTCTGAGAAATGTTTCTATAACTAATTGTGCATTCATGTGCTATCGGATACATCGGAAAAACGACTTTCCTACTTGGTAATTTGACATGAATGTCCTCCAAAGTCGGCAGTTAAGTCATTTTTAAGTCAACATTTTGCTACCTGAGTTTCTGAGTTACGACGTAATGGTGACCTTTAACCTTATCAACAAGGTTATCAACAATAAAATTTTGTGTCAGTCAACAGTAAGAAACACATACACATGCACCTTGTTGTTAGCCAGACTGATCTAACATTTGTTTGAATGAAGTTCATCAAATCAGCTTGTTAAACTGCAGCAGGTCCATGTTTGTTTATTGTTTGTCTTCTGGGTTTGATTTTAGCACATGAATGAATGGAAGTCCCGGATGTCGGACCATCCCACCAGCACATGAACGCACAATAGTACTCCAATCTGCTCCTTGAACACTGTATCACAATCCCTTAACACTGTCTTTGCAAACTACTTAACACTAATCTGGAGCCACCTTATGCCAATGGCACTAAATCAGTCTCGTTCCTAAAGGCTAATCGTATGCTGGCACAAACTGCAGGCAGGTACTGACCAATGGCAGAGCTGCAAAGAGATTGAGAACGAACTCTGGTGACCTCTTATTATCACACCAGCTCACCCAATGAATGCCTTACTGGGATCCAGCAACAAGATAGGAAGGTTACACACACACAGACACACACACACACACACACACACACACACACACACACACTGTAAATATGTGTTGTAAGCATCATCAAGTAGGCCTATGTCTGGATTCTACACCAGCCTACTGCAATTATGATGTGAAGTGAATTCATTGAATAGTTATAAAACCCACTGTGCTCTTTAGTAATGAGCTTTTTTAAACAAATAACACAAACATTATAGGTGTATTTTGGATTCATAATTAGCCTAAAACCAATTATATCTACCTATGACCTTACAAAAAAACGACATGTCATAATCCTATAAAAACATCACAGTAAAACTATAAGTCACTATAGTAATATTATAGGAATATAGGCTAATAGTGATACCATAAGAGATTCAAATAAATATATAAACATGATATGATTACTATATATAGTATATAGTTATAGTTATAGTAATACAGTGAGTTTAAGTCAGGGTTAAAAGTTAAATAGAATTAATGATCTTTTGCTAGTTTTGGAGATGTGTTCCAAAATTATCCAAAAGTCTATGGTTTGGTCTAGAAAAATCTTTCACAGATTCACGTCCCAAAATGTTGTAGTGTTCAATCCCAGTCACCAAATCCAAGCCTGTGATCTCACGGATTTGTAGCTCCGCCACGTGGAGAAAGTCGGTATTACACTTATTACACAGTGATACACTCAATGATAGTGGAGTTAAGTGGCGGACCCCTAATATACCAATATGAGCAACAATATGAAACAAATAGAAAATAAATCTGCTGTGCTTCAGACAGTAGCATTTACAACCTACAGTACATTTACACCAAGATCATACAGCAAGTCAACACAAGATTGAAGTGATTTAAATTTAAATGAATAAACTTCACTTGCACTGGAAATAAATTGAATGTCCTCCATCATACCTCTGTCTGGACAAACGAGCAACACACCTATTCAAATGAATCATTTAAAATATTTTCTAAATGAATGTGCAATGGCATTTCCACATCTAATAAATGAACTCAAAAGTAATTGGATCGGATTTAAGGGATATGTAGGCTACTCAATACATTTCAAGAGACAAAAAAAAGAAAAAAAAAAAGAAAGAAATTAATAAATAACATTTGGATAATTTTGGATTACCCTTCAACTTTTTACTGTAACTAGGTAATTAGGCTAATTGCATTTGAATTTTGGCCCCACAATATAATACAGATTTGTATAGCTTATTACACCACTTTGTTTACTGGGTTTTCAGGTAGCTCATCATTAATGAACGTTTTTGGACACGTCTGGATTCAACTTCTGTATGAAGCTTTAGGGACTAAAGGAATGTAATTTGCTAAGAGTGTTGATTCGAGACGTTTAACCGGTCAAGGTAGGTTACAATATTTTGTGTAGGCTACTTTCACTTTGTTTTCAAGTTACAAAAATGACTTATCCAAAGCGTAAGTGCTGCCTACCGTGCCGGCAGACCGAAAAAAGATGAGTTTTCCACCGAGGCGGCGAAGACAAACCGGATTTCGACACATCTAGCAACGATGTTTTAGCTAGCAAGCTAGCTAAGGTAGCTAACGTCAGTTGACATTTCCCCTATGTTTTTTCTTGCAGTCTCGCTAGCTATGTTATGTTAGTTAGTATGTTACTTATAAGTCTGTTGTACTGTGGCATTTATAGTGGGATGTAAAATACAGCATATTAGACATTTTGAAATTAAATTTAATATTGAAAATGAACAGCCACAGACAAACCAGTTTTTATCCTAACAATGTAACATTACACATTGGCAACAAGAAGACTTCAAACTTAACTTACAGTCTAGATTAGGGCTGCTACTAACGATTATTTTCATTGTCGACTAATCTGTCGATTATTTTCCTCGATGAATCGATTAGTTGTTTGGTCTATAAAATGTCAGAAAATGGTGAAAAATGTCGATCAGTGTTTCCCACAGCCCAAGATGACGTCCTCAAATGTCTTGTTTTGTCCACAACCCAAAGATATTCAGTTTACTGTCATAGAGGAGTAAAGAAACCAGAAAATATTCACATTTAAGAAGCTGGAATCAGAGAATTTTGATACATTATACATATATAGCGTATGTGCTTGAGTTCCATAAGTGGTGTGCAAATAACTAATAAATTAATATAGCCAGAGCAACTGCACTTCTGAGACTTCTGGTGTTTTAAAGCTGTAGTCCTAAGTGTTGAGTGATCCAGGTCCTCAGACTGTAACATCCCTCAAGTCTGCAGATTGACAATGGTCCAGCCCATTAGCTCTCATACATATAGCTCTGGTATACTTTTTACTGGCCAAAATGATGAATACATATTTTTCATAGAGAGCTCTCACTCGAGAGAGAATGTTATTTCGTGTAAACAGATACTGTGTATTAATTTAACACTTGCTCACTCACTTAGACAATAGATAAAGTTTGCAATTCATCATGAAGTGCAGTAGAATTCCAGGTACAAGAGAATATTTTGAAGTGTAGTTTAAAAGTGCAAAAAAACGAAGAATAGAATTAACCCTAAGGTCCCTCAGACTGTACCATCATTACAAACACATGTTTCACGGCCAAGCTTTGTTCAAATCCACAGAACTGTATTTGAAATTCTAGTCAAGATCCCAAGGTTTCCAAAGATACCAAATATGTCATGCTGAATTACAGGGAAATGTGTATAAAATGATGCACAATCATCTAGATTTTTTTCCATTTGTTGTAATGGTGCAGCCATAAAAAAAAAGTAATCTTGGGTTTGAATATTTCACTCAATATATGCAGCTGTAGCTTCAGTGAAACGTTGGAACAAGCAGATACAGAATATGTATGTGACATTCTCATACAGTTTGGAAATGTTTTTCTAACTTTAAAGCTACTTAAGAGGAAAGTTAAGGGGAAACTCAGGGTGCAAGGGGTTAAAATTGTGGTGTGTGTGTGTGACTTAAGATCAGATTTAAGACCAGTTGATTGGGGACGGCTTGTGCAATTGGGGACAAAAGCCGTGTCCCCAATTGGTAAAAAGCAGATTTTTGGGTCAGTGGTTAAGGTTAGGGTTAGGTTAAGGTTAGGGTAAGGGTTAGGTTTAGGCAAGTAGTGGTTATGGTTATGGTTAGGGTAAGTCTCCAGGAAATGAATGTAAGTCTATGTAAATACCCCAAAAGTGACATAAGTAAGACTGTGTGTGTGTGTGTGTGTGTGTGTGTGTGTGTGTGCGCGCGGGTGTGTCTCTTCATATTTATTGCTCATTTATACTGTTGTACTGTTTGATAGAAGCAGCAAGGTACACTCCTGAGAAGGAGTTCATCAGGAGTGACACCAGTGATGTGTTGGGAGAAGACCCAGAAGAAAGAAACAACCAGAGCAGGCAGGAGTTGCTCAGCAGCTCAGATATTTTTATTATTTTCCAGCCAAAAGTTTTAAAATAGGTAATTTATTTTTATTTTTTCCAAATTAATTTTACTGGGTATCAAATGGGGGATATCTCATTTTGGAACAAAACAGTTAAATTTACGATGTTTGACGCCAAACTGGGAGTGTATTCATGAAGAATTTTAGAAGTGTGTGTGTCTGCTGGGTGTCATGGTGTTTCACCATGCATTCACACCACAACCACATCCATTTCTGTGTTACCTCTTGTTTTGACATCAGCCATTAATAGCAAGTCAAGAACTACCATTGCTATGTAATTGTTTAAACACTACTGACGCTACAGTTAGCAATCAACTTTCTATGGACTGACAGAATTTGATCAGATTCCTTATTCTGTGAACAGACCCTTTAAAACAGTCGGGGTGGTGTACACAAACAACATGGACCTCTTGTCCACCTGGCTAACACCTGAAGACCAAGAGCTACTGAAAGTGACTTTAACAGGAAAATCTCCGTTGTATTCTTCACCTTATTTATTGCTGTTGACCTGTATCAAATATTATCTTTCACCTCTCGTTGACCTATCCAAGTTACATGCTAGAGATAAATAATTTATTGCGGATGTTGAGATAGATCTGATAGTTAACACCTATGTGTTTCACACAGCCTGTCTTCATACATGTAGGTCCCTCTCAACAGGAGTTACATCAACACTACCATGAAAGACACAACCGACATTCTCATCAACCAATATTACAGGTAAAAAAGACAACGTGCTTTTCACACTGCACACTCAAGTTTTGTTTTTTCCTCAGCTCTTGTATGAGACCTGTCCCTAGGCTAAACTAGCATCTTTTATTTTATTTCATACTGCATCGGTTTGCCCAGGGCTCAGAGCTGAAAATCTTCGGGCCTGCGTCCACTGGGAACCTTTTTTCTAGCAAGAAGCGCTTAACACATGCTGGGGAGAAGCGTCGGCTGTGGCTCCAGTTATTGCTAAGCGAATGTTGAAAACCTGCTTGAAACACAAGTCCTGTTTTGCTAAAAGTTGAAACATTTTGAACTTGTAGCACTTGGCCCACTGAGCATTAAAGCAAAGTTTTCATCACATTCAGGAATGCGCAACAATGCATCCTCTCCATTGAAAATAACAAGAAAAAGAAGCCAGCACTTTGAAGAGAGGTTCCTATTGTCTTAGTGCAAGTCAGTGTGTATTTGCCATGCGAGTGTGTGAACAGTGTGTATGTGTGTGTGTGTGTTTTATATGTATATATATATAGTTGTATATCTTTCAGCCCTAGTGTTTTATGTGGTATTCCTTCCTTAACGTTCATGCTGCCAATACCAGCACTTCACCAAGATTGTGATGTGCGTTTATTCATTCCTGTACAAAATTTTGATGTTTTAGGCATTCAGCTGATGCTATTATCCAGTAGATTGTCTGCATTTTGAACATGCATTCAACATTTACAGTAGTGCAAAATTGTGTAGTTGCACTTGTAACTTGCTGTAGTAACTATTGTTGCCATAGAAGCACTGTTATCACACAGTTTAGAACTGTTGTGTGTAGGACCCATCTGTCCATTCACCCAGCCACCTGTTCATCCATCCATCCATCCATCCATCCATCTCAGTTTTACTGCAGAACAACCATACTTAATCAGGACATCAAGGCCAACAACTAATATAAATCAGAATAAGAAATTAAGATAAAAAAAAAAAAATACTGTGTTTGTAGTACAGCAGTTCAGAATAGATGCAGTTCACTCGGCCATTTTTACGATTCAGGCTTGCCGTGTCTACTGGTGGAAAATGATGATGCTATCGAGATGAAGATAAAAACCAAGAATGTTGTACTGACTGAACAGTTTCCATGACTTTTACAGAACACACTACTCTGATTCGTTATGCTTCTTGTGGTGTGGTTAGATGTTGATTAATATCTAAACGGCCCTTCATTCAGAACCTTCCAAAATATAATTTTTTTAAAGATAATTCTTTGGGCTTTGTGATAGTTGACAGTAGAGCTAAGCTGCTGGGGCTGGTAGCTAGGCAAGCCTCCCCATTGGTTATAGCCAGTTCCCTGGCTAGCATAAGACATGTCATAAGTCAAAGGACCAGTTTTGCTGTAACCCAAACCTGAACCATAACCAGCATGTGGTTGAGAACCTCCAAAATCAGAACCACTGTTAGCAGTGTAGTAACCAGAAGCTGGCTCTTGAGCGTCTCTAGTCTTTGCAGAGGCCATAGATCCAATACTGTAAGCTGTTGACAAGTTTGAGTTAATACAGGTATTGAGGGATCTAAAGATTTGTTTAATCAAGACTAGACTCACCATTTGCTTGATGTTTTCCAAGAAGTAAGAGAGACAGCAACACCCTAGAGAACAGAACAGTTTGGATAACCTCAGTGACAGTTGGTTCACGCTGTTGAAACATGACATAACACAAGACAGGCTTCATATAAACCGTCACCTCAGAAGAAATCCCATGGCTTCTGCCATAGCTGTGGTCAGATGAAGTGGCAAACCCAAGAACGTCTAGCTTAATCCAACAGGAACTGTCTTACCACACCAGCCTGATGAACTGACGTCTGGAGCTCTATTTAAATTGCTTTGACATCCAATCACCTTCCCCTCTATCTAATTGGTTAGTTTGGAAACAGCTGTAGATTTTAGAGGAGAGGTGAGGTTTATTATTTTACAGGAGTGTTCCATAGATTGCTGCTGGTAGAACACGCTTAAGTGAAATGGAATGAATTTTAATCCAGCTCAGAGATATCTAGCATTTTATCACAGACTTTGGTCTGTATTGACAAGCCATAGTCTTGCTGTATGTGAGTGTGTCTTCCTTACCTGTCCAGGCACAACAGATGAAAAACTGTATTTTTCCAACCATTAATGTACTTATATAATTTTCAGCGTCTCTTTTAGATAAACTTATACATCAGTAAATAAATTGTCCCAACCACATTGATCTCTTTGGAAGTTTAAAATTTGTTAGGTAACACATTCAACATCATGATGTATGAATTATGTGCGGTGGAGGCTAGTATGGTGGTGCACTTTTTGATATTTTGACTCCATCCTCTCATAGTCATGGGCGTCAAATGGTGCAATGACTTAAGTGCAGATTGGCTGCTTTTGTTTAACAGTATCAGCATTATGGATGGGCTGTACTACTACTCACTGTATATTGCAAGTAGACAGATTGTATTCACATGGCAACAAGAATAAATTTTTTTTTTTAAATTTTTTAAACGTTATTTTTTTTTTTTTTTTTCCTTTATTAGATAGTCTACAGTGAAGAGAGACAGATTGGGGAGAGAGAGGTGGATAACATGCAACAAATTTCATGACTTGCAGTGACATCATTGTTTTTTCAATGCCGCCATATTGACTCCTAAACTGCTTTCCATTCTAACCAAACACTGTACATCAAGCGAACATGAACAACCAAACGTCTCGTCTGACACCACTAAAGTCTGCAGATAAACTCCACAATCTGTTGTTTCATGATGCATACATATCCTGCTACAACATATTCACAACCCGTCTCTTGCCATTGGTCGACCCTGGAGTAATACTCCTGGATTGCTATAGGCGACCAAGAAATTGCATCTACATTGACAGCTCATTCCAAAACAGAGCCGCGTATAGGCTGGAAAGTGAGTTTTGAAAGCTAAAAATCTCACTTGGCCAAGTAATCACTAAATCCTTGGCATGAATCAACAACTTTTTCAACCACAGATATATTATGGTCATTTTGCGCTATGGGACATCAAAAATCGTACATATTGCACCTTTAAAGTATCAGTTGACACTGAAGGGGCTCATGCTGTCTGTCTCCACCTGGTGGATTTATGGGCACACACTGTCCCACTGCAAGTCAAGTCTAGACTGGATTATTTTTACCAGGGAGGATCTGGGAATGGCAGTGATAGCCTGTACGCCTCCATGAATTTTATCCTGTCCAGAACAGATCTATCAATGATTTGATCAATTGCAACCAAATTACCTACTGTTTTTTGCCAGCAAATCTGGAATTGTCTGTGAGTTCATTTCAACCCAAAGAGTCATCTATGTAATATAAACTATTATCACAGTGATTGCTTGTGGTGCACAATTTAACAAATAAACGTAACATTTTTGCTACTGATTTTTCATATCTTTACAGATGTACAATGTATTAAAGTAAGTTTAAGTCGGCATTTAGGCCAGCTAGATAGCACAACAATCAGGAGTAGCAGAAGTAGTTAAAGTAATATTCCACATGCGACTTGAGAAGCTTTATTACTGCATTAACACATGAATAGAAAAAAAAATAATTTACCAGTTGGTGGCACCAGTCTAATCTTTTTATGGGCAAAAATTACTTTGTTTGTAGTACAGCAGTTCAGAATAGACGCAGTTCACTCGGCCATTTTTACGGTTCAGGCTTGCTGTGTCTACTGGTTGAAAATGATGATGCTATTGAGATGAAGATAAAAACCAAGAATGTTGTAACGACTGAACAGTTTCCATGACTTTTACAGAACACACTACTCTGATTCGTTATGCTTCTTGTGGTGTGGTGAGATGTTGATTAATATCTAAACGGCCCTTCATTCAGAAACTTCCAAAATATACATTTTTTAAAGATTATTCTTTGGGCTTTTTGTGATAGTTGACAGTAGAGACAGACAAGAAAGTTCAGGAGAAAGCGAGGGATGACATGACAAACCCTAACCCACACGTTAGCCAACTGAGAGGCCAGGACGTCCCCCTCCAATTCAATCTAAAGTAATCAAATGAAGCTCAGAGCGTGCCATAAATGTGTGTGAATATGTTTTCATGTTCATTCACATATGAAAGTATGTGTATGATGAATGGAAGTGGTGCAGCAGAAAGCTACAGTCACATGTGGTAATGACTTTCAGAGCCACCAGACCAGTTTAAAAATAAAAATAAAGCCATGTGTACTTATGACAGAGTTTCCTCATCAGGTTATTAATGGAGGGATGATATTCACAGGTTTTCAGGAGCACCCCTTAATATAACCATGACCACCACCAGGTTATGTTAATTTGCACATGTGTAATGTGTGCATTTATGTATACAGGCACAGATCCACAGCACAACCTCTAGAGGCCATGTGCAAAGTGCAGGCTCTATACAAACTATCCTGAGTGAGGGACCTGAATTTGCCGCTTTATGCCCCCCAGCCACATGGCATGCCATGGGAACAAAATTGTGACATACAAAGTTGGGGTTTGGCCTGTGACACATCTTGGTAGATTGGATTCCCTTGTGTTCATTAGAAGGATTTAACCCGTAAATGCCTCAACTCACCTTGGAAAGAAAAAAAAGAAGTCTGCTACCGGTTCTGGACAGCCGCAACAGCTCTGGTTAACCTGGAATGCCAGAAGTTCAAGTGCAAAGCCTCCATGGCTCCTTTTCACTTGGCATCAGTGAAGTCAATTTGCAGTTAGAGAATCCCTTTACAGTCATTTAGACTCAGGTCTAAGAGCCACACAGCATTGTTGAGGAACCCAAATTTGTATGATCTGGGATACTATGTCTTTAATAATGACACTGCATAATAAGTTTAAAATTGCATTCCATTTATTTTCAATCATACAAGATGAAATTCAACAGGCCCCATCAGTTGAGTGGAGTCTTGGAGGCAAGTCCAAAGTTGAGTGGTCTGAAAAGAGAAGACAAGTCATTTCCACAACCAAAAAAAGGGCGGTTTAGGCCCAGAACAAACATTTACTATGAGAAATGTCTACCTAGATTCCTCTGGCTTTGCAGAGTCACCATGGCTATAGCCATGAGCACTCCATTGCTGGTTATAACCATAGGCTGCTTCTTGATCTGTGCCAAACCTGTGGGAGATGTAAAGGAATACAATTAAGCTTTTCCCCTACAAGAAGGGTTGTTGCACCATTTTACAGCAGTGCTGTGCAAAGCAAGACGTAGAAGGCATCACTCACCCATCTGAGTAGTGGCTGACCACACCTTCCATCTGTGCAAAAGTAGGGTGAGAGCCATAATGGTAGGTAGGCTGCTGAGGCAACTGTGGCTGGTAGCTAGCCTGCTGGGGCTGGTAGCTAGCCTGCTGGGGCACCTGTGGTTGCTGGGGCTGGTAGCTAGGCTGCTGAGGCACCTGTGGCTGCTGGGGCTGGTAGCTAGGCTGCTGAGGCACCTGTGGCTGCTGGGGCTGGTAGCTAGGCTGCTGGGGCTGGTAGGTAGGCTGCTGAGGCACCTGTGGCTGCTTGGGCTGGTAGCTAGCCTGCTGGGGCTGGTAGCTAGCCTGCTGGGGCACCTGTGGTTGCTTGGGCTGGTAGCTAGGCTGCTGAGGCACCTGTGGTTGCTTGGGCTGGTAGGTAGGCTGCTGAGGCACCTGTGGTTGCTTGGGCTGGTAGCTAGGCTGCTGAGGCTGGTAGGTAGGCTGCTGAGGCACCTGTGGCTGCTTGGGCTGGTAGCTAGTCTGCTGAGGCACCTGTGGTTGCTTGGGCTGGTAGCTAGTCTGCTGAGGCACCTGGGTATGGTAGCTAGGCTGCTGAGGCACCTGGGTATGGTAGCTAGGCTGCTGAGGCTGGTAGCTAGGCTGCTGAGGCACCTGTGGTTGCTTGGGCTGGTAGCTAGGCTGCTGAGGCTGGTAGGTAGGCTGCTGAGGCACCTGTGGCTGCTTGGGCTGGTAGCTAGTCTGCTGAGGCACCTGTGGTTGCTTGGGCTGGTAGCTAGTCTGCTGAGGCACCGGGGTATGGTAGCTAGGCTGCTGAGGCACCTGGGTATGGTAGCTAGGCTGCTGAGGCACCTGGGAACGGTGGTAGCTAGACTGCTGGGGCTGGTAGCTAGGTTGCTGGGACACGTGTGGTTGTGTGGGCCGGTAGCTAGGCTGCTGAGGCACCTGCGGCTGCTGGGGCTGGTAGCTAGGCTGCTGGGGCTGGTAGCTAGGCTGCTGGGGCACCTGTGGTTGCTTGGGCTGGTAGCTAGGCTGCTGAGGCACCTGTGGTTGCTTGGGCTGGTAGCTAGGCTGCTGAGGCACCTGTGGTTGCTTGGGCTGGTAGCTAGGCTGCTGAGGCACCTGGGGCTTGTCACTATGCAGCTGGGGCACCTGGGTACGGTGGTAGCTAGACTGCTGGGGCTGGTAGCTAGGCTGCTGAGGTACCTGTGCCTGCTTGGGCTGGTAACTAGTCTGCTGAGGCACCTGCGGTTGCTTGGGCTGGTAGCTAGTCTGCTGAGGCACCTGGGTATGGTAGCTAGGCTGCTGAGACACCTCGGAACGTTCATAGCTAGACTGCTGGGGCTGGTAGCTAGGTTGCTGGGACACATGTGGTTGTGTGGGCCAGTAGCTAGGCTGCTTGGTCTGGTAGCTAGGCTGCTGAGGCACCTGCGGCTGCTGGGGCTGGTAGCTAGGCTGCTGGGGCTGGTAGCTAGCCTGCTGGGGCACCTGTGGTTGCTTGGGCTGGTAGCTAGGCTGCTGAGGCACCTGGGGCTGGTAGCTAGGTAAGCCTCCCCATTGCTTATAGCCAGTTCCCTGGCTAGCGTAAGACAAATGATCAGTTTTGCTGTTACCCAAACCTGAACCATAACCAGCATGTGGTTGTGAACCTCCAAAATCAGAACCAATGTTAGCAGTGTAGTAACCAGAAGCTGGCTCTTGAGCGTCTCCAGTCTTTGCAGAGGCCACAGATCCAATACTGTAAGCTGTTGACAAGTTTGAGTTAATACAGGTATTGAGGGATCTGAACATTTGTTTAATCAAGACTAGACTCACCATTTGCTTGATGTTTTCCAAGTAGTAAGAGAGACAACACCCTAGAGAACAGAACAGTTTGGATAACCTCAGTGACAGTTGGTTCACACTATTGAAACATGACATAACACAAGACAGGCTTTATATAAACCATCACCTCAGAAGAAATCCCATGGCTTCTGCCATAGCTGTGGTCAGATGAAGTGGCAAACCCAAGAACGTCTAGCTTAATCCAGCCAGCCCACACAACAGGAACTGTCTTACCACACCAGCCTGATGAACTGACGTCTGGAGCTCTGTTTAAATTGCTTTGACATCCAATCACCTTCTCCTCTATCTAATTGGTTAGTTGGAAACAGCTGTAGATTTTAGAGGAGAGGTGAGGTTTATTATTTTACAGGAGTGTTCCATAGATTGCTGCTGGTAGACCACGCTTAAGTGAAATGGAATGAATTTTAATCCAGCTCAGAGATATCTAGCATTTTATCACAGACTTTGGTCTGTATTGACAAGCCATAGTCTTGCTGTATGTGATTGTGTCTTACTCACCTGTCCAGGCACAACATATGAAAAACTGTATTTTTCCAACCATTAATGTACTAATATAATTTTCAGCGTCTCTTTCAGGTTAACTTATACATCAGTAAATAAATTGTCCCAGCCACATTGATCTCTTTGGCAGTTTAAAATTAGTTAGGAAACACATTCAACATCATGATGTATGAATTATGTGCTGTGGAGGCTAGTATGGTGATGCGCTTTTTGATATTCTGACTCCATCCTCTCATAGTCATGGGCGACAAATGGTGCAATGAATTAAGTGCAGATTGGCTGCTTTTGTTTAACAGTATCAGCATTATGGATGGGCTGTACTACTACTCACTGTATATTGCAAGTAGACAGATTGTATTCACATGGCAACAAGAATAAATATTTGAGAACATAAAAAATTATATACAGAGGTTTTTTTAAATTTATTTAAACGTTATTTTTTGTCTTCTTTTCCTTTATTAGATAGTCTACAGTGAAGAGAGACAGATTGGGGAGAGAGAGGTGGATAACATGCAACAAATTTCATGACTTGCAGTGACATCAGTGTTTTTTCAATGCCGCCATATTGACTCCTAAACTGCTTTCCATTCTAACCAAACACTGTACAACAAGCGAACATGAACAACCAAACATCTCGTCTGACACCACTAAAGTCTGCAGATACACTCCACAATCTGTTGTTTCATGATGCATACATATCCTGCTACAACATATTCACAACCCGTCTCTTGCCATTGGTCGACCCTGGAGTATTACACCTGGATTGCTATAGGCGACCAAGAAATTGCATCTACATTGACAGCTCATTCCAAAACAGAGCCGTGTATAGGCTGGAAAGTGAGTTTTGAAAGCTAAAAATCTCACTTGGCCAAGTAATCACTAAATCATCGTACATATTGCACCTTTAAAGTATCAGTTGACACTGAAGGGGCTCATGCTGTCTGTCTCCACCTGGTGGAGTTATGGGCACACACTGTCCCACTGCAAGTCAAGTCTAGACTGGATTATTCTTACCAGGGAGGATCTGGGAATGGCAGTGATAGCCTGCACACCTCCATGAATTGTATCCTGTCCAGAACAGATCTATCAATGATTTGATCAATTGCAACCAAATTACCTACTGTTTTTTGCCAGCAAATCTGGAATTGTCTGTGAGTTCATTTCAACCCAAAGAGTCATCTATGTAATATAAACTATTATCACAGTGATTGCTTGTGGTGCACAATTTAACAAATAAACGTAACATTTTTGCTACTGATTTTTCATATCTTTACAGATGTACAATGTATTAAAGTAAGTTTAAGTCGGGATTTAGGCCAGCTAGATAGCACAACAATCAGGAGTAGCAGAAGTAGTTAAAGTAATATTCCACATGCGACTTGAGAAGCTTTATTACTGCATTAACACATGAATAGAAAAAAAATAATTTACCAGTTGGTGGCACCAGTCTAATCTTTTTATGGGCAAAAATTACTTTGTTTGTAGTACAGCAGTTCAGAATAGACGCAGTTCACTCGGCCATTTTTACGGTTCAGGCTTGCTGTGTCTACTGGTTGAAAATGATGATGCTATTGAGATGAAGATAAAAACCAAGAATGTTGTAACGACTGAACAGTTTCCATGACTTTTACAGAACACACTACTCTGATTCGTTATGCTTCTTGTGGTGTGGTGAGATGTTGATTAATATCTAAACAGCCCTTCATTCAGAAACTTCCAAAATATACATTTTTTAAAGATTATTCTTTGGGCTTTTTGTGATAGTTGACAGTAGAGACAGACAAGAAAGTTCAGGAGAAAGTGAGGGATGACATGACAAACCCTAACCCACACGTTAGCTAACAGAGGCCAGGACGCCCCCCTCAAATTCAAGCTAAAGTAAACAAATGAAGCTCAGAGCGTGCCATAAGTGTGTGAATATGTTTTCATGTTCATTCACATATGAAAGTATGTGTATGATGAATGGAAGTGTCTCATCAGTGGTGCAGCAGAAAGCTACAGTCACATGTGGTAATGACTTTCAGAGCCACCAGACCAGTTTAAAAAAAAAATAAAAAATAAAAAATAAGGCCATGTGTACTTATGACAGTTTCCTCATCAGGTTATTAATGGAGGGATGGGATTTACAGGTTTTCAGGAGCACCCCTTAATATAACCATGACCACCACAAGGTTATAGTTTAATGTTAATTTGCACATGTGTAATGTGTGCATTTATGTATACAGGCACTCAACAGCATGCCCTCTAGAGGCCATGTGATAAAGTGCAGGCTATGTGCAAACCATCCCGAGTGAGGGACCTGAATTTGCCAAAGTTGTGTTCATTTGAAGGATTTAACCTGTAAATGCCTCAACTCATGTTGAAAAAAAAAAAAAAAAGTCTGCTACCCTCCCAAATCTAGGCAAGCATTAACAGTTCACTAGAAAATCCCCAGATCCAGTACAAAAAGCAGGTTCTGGACAGCCGCAACAGCTCTGGTTAACCTGGAATGCCAGAAGTTCAGAAAAGCCTCCATGGCTCCTTTTCACTTGGCATCATTGAAGTCATTTTGCAGTTAGAGAATCCCTTTACAGTCATTTAGACTCCGGTCTAAGAGCCACACTGCATAGTTGAGGAACCCAAATTTGTATGATCTGGGATACTATGTCTTTAATAATGACACTGTATAATAAGTTTAAAATTGCATTCCATTTATTTTCAATCATACAAGATGAAATTCAACAGGCCCCATCAGTTGAGCGGACTCTTGGAGGCAAGTCCAAAGTTGAGTGGTCTGAAAAGAGAAGACAAGTCATTTGCCAAGAAAGGGCAGTTTAGGCCCAGAACAAACATTTACTATGAGAAATGTCTACCTAGATTCCTCTGGCTTTGCAGAGTCACCATGGCTATAGCCATGAGCACTCCATTGCTGGTTATAACCATAGGCTGCTTCTTGATCTGTGCCAAACCTGTGGGAGATGTAAAGGAATACAATTAAGCTTTTCCCCTACAAGAAGGGTTGTTGCACCATTTTACAGTAGTGCTACTGTGCAAAGCAAGATGTAGAAGGCATCACTCACCCATCTGAGTAGTGGCTGACCACACCTTCCATCTGTGCAAAAGTAGGGTGAGAGCCATAATGGTAGGTAGGCTGCTGAGGCACCTGTGGTTGCTTGGGCTGGTAGCTAGCCTGCTGGGGCTGGTAGCTAGCCTGCTGGGGCACCTGTGGTTGCTTGGGCTGGTAGGTAGGCTGCTGAGGCACCTGTGGCTGCTTGGGCTGGTAGGTAGCCTGCTGGGGCTGGTAGCTAGCCTGCTGGGGCACCTGTGGCTGCTTGGGCTGGTAGCTAGGCTGCTGAGGCTGGTAGGTAGGCTGCTGAGGCACCTGTGGCTGCTTGGGCTGGTAGCTAGCCTGCTGAGGCACCTGTGGCTGCTTGGGCTGGAAGCTAGGCTGCTGGGGCTGGTAGCTAGCCTGCTTGGGCTGGTAGCTAGGCTGCTGAGGCACCTGTGGCTGCTTGGGCTGGTAGCTAGGCTGCTGAGGCACCTGTGGCTGCTTGGGCTGGTAGCTAGGCTGCTGAGGCTGGTAGCTAGGCTGCTGAGGCACCTGTGCCTGCTTGGGCTGGTAGCTAGTCTGCTGAGGCTGGTACGTAGGCTGATGTGGTTGGTAGCTAGGCTGCTGAGGCACCTTTGGCTGCTTGGGCTGGTAGCTAGCCCACTGGGGCACCTGTGGCTGCTTGGGCTGGTAGCTAGGCTGCTGAGGCACCTGTGCCTGCTTTGGCTGGTAGCTAGGCTGCTGAGGCTGGTACGTAGGCTGATGTGGTTGGTAGCTAGGCTGCTGAGGCACCTGAGGCCGCTTGGGCTGGTAACTAGGCTGCTGAGGCACCTGTGTACGGTGGTAGCTAGGCTGCTGAGGCACCTGTGGCTGCTTGGGCTGGTAGCTGGGTTGCTGTGACACCTGAGGACGCTTGGGCTGCTGTGGCACCTGAGGCCGCTTGGGCTGGTAGCTAGGCTGCTGTGGCACCTGAGGATGCTTGGGCTGGTACCTGGGCTGCTGAGGCACCTGAGGCCGCTTGGGCTGGTACCTGGGCTGCTGAGGCCGCTTGGGCTGGTAGCTAGGCTGCTGAGGCACCTGTGGCCGCTTGGGCTGGTACCTGGGCTGCTGTGGCACCTGAGGCTGCTTGGGCTGGTACCTGGGCTGCTGAGGCCGCTTGGGCTGGTAGCTAGGCTGCTGAGGCACCTGAGCCCGCTTTGGCTGGTACCTGGGCTGCTGTGGCACCTGAGGCAGGTTACTAGGCTGCCGAAGCACCTGTGGTTGTTGGGGCTGGTAGCTAGGCTGCTGAGGCACCTGTGGCTGCTTGGACTGGTAGCTAGGCTGCTGAGGCACCTGTGGTTGCTGGGGCTGGTAGCTAGGCTGCTTGGTCTGGTAGCTAGGCACCTGAGGCACCTGTGGTTGCTGGGGCTGGTAGCTAGGCTGATGTGTTTGGTAGCTAGGCTGCTGAGGCACCTGGGGCTGGTAGCTAGGCTGCTGGGGCACCTGGGGCTGGTAGCTAGGCAAGCCTCCCCATTGCTTATATCCAGTTCCCTGGCTAGCATAAGACATGTCATAAGTCAAAGGACCAGTTTTGCTGTAACCCAAACCTGAACCATAACCAGCATGTGGTTGAGAACCTCCAAAATCAGAACCACTGTTAGCAGTGTAGTAACCAGAAGCTGGCTCTTGAGCATCTCCAGTCTTTGTAGAGGCCACAGATCCAATACTGTAAGCTGTTGACAAGTTTGAATTAATACAGGTATTGAAGGATCTAAACATTTGTTTAATCAGGACTAAACTCACCATTTGCTTGATGTTTTCCAAGCAGTAAGAGAGACAGCAACACCCTAGAGAACAGAACAGTTTGGATAACCTCAGTGACAGTTGGTTCACACTATTGAAAAATGACATAACACAAGACAGGCTTTATATAAACCATCACCTCAGAAGAAATCCCATGGCTTCTGCCATAGCTGTGGTCAGATGAAGTGGCAAACCCAAGAACCTCTAGCTTAATCCAACCAGCCCACACAACAGGAACTCTGGAGCTCTGTTTAAATTGCTTTGACATCCAATCACCTTCTCCTCTATCTAATTGGTTAGTTGGAAACAGCTGTATGCTTAAGTGAAATGGAATGAATTTTAATCCAACTCAGAGATATCTAGCATTTTATCACAGACTTTGGTCTGTATTGACAAGCCATAGTCTTGCTGTATGTGATTGTGTCTTCCTCACCTGTCCAGGCACAACAGATGAAAAACTGTATTTTTCCAACCATTATTGTACTAATATAATTCTCAGCGTTTCTTTTAGATAAACTTATACATCAGTAAATAAATTGTTCCAGCAAAATTGATCTCGGCCAGTTTAAAATATTGCTAGGAAACACATTCAACATCATGCAATATTAATTATGTGCTGTAGAGGCTAGTAGGGTAGTGCGCTGTTTGATATTTTGACTCCATCCTCTCATAGTCATGGGTGTCTAATGGCGCAATATGACTATAAGGCTTAAGTGCAGATTGGCTGCTTTGGTTTGACAGTATCAGCATTATGGGTGGACTGCACTCACTTTATTGCAAGTAGATATTGTGTTCACATTGTGTGACTGTATTCACATAGGGACAAGAATAAATAAATAAATATATATATATATATATATATATATATTTCTTTAAGATTATTTAAAGATTTAAAGATTTATTTAAAGATTTTTTTAAATAATTTTTCCTTTATTAGATTTTCTATAGTGAAGAGAGATACATTGGGGAGAGGATAACATGCAACAAAGGTCATGACTTCCATTCTAACCAAACATGAACTTAACCGAACATGAACAACCAAATGTCTCATCTCACTCAAGGAAATGTTTTTTTAAACATCCTTGGACCATTTGACTCTTCCTCTCTGCCACCAACATCGCTGACACCACTGAAGTCTAAACTCCACAACCTGTCGTTTCATGATATATACTTATCCTGCTACATCATATTCACAACCTGTCTCTTGCCATTGAACGACCTTCTAGCATTCTGACTGTTACACATGGAGTAAAAAAAGAGAAAAGAATAGTGTTAATGACTCCAAACCCTTACAAAAGTACTGATGCATTTCAGGGTCGTCGAGCTCTCCAAAAGTACTTCAACTTCAAGAGAATTTTTTTTTTCTGATTACCAGGCAGCTAAGAAACATTACTTTTATAAATTGTTGCTACTATGTCACATCTCTCTTTATCAGTGGGTAAATGATACAAATACCCCCCTCACCATCCCAACACAATTATTACAACAGATGGTACAACATATGGTATTTTAATTGGTATTCCATATTACTTAATAAAATAGTGATGGTAGGCACTTCCTTTCACTCACTGTGAGAGTCACATTTGGAGTCATTATGGTGGCGTCAACAGAGCAGTGACGTCACTGCAAGTCATTTTTAATAGCCTTTTATTATTTGACCTGAACAGGATCTGCCTGTCTTCCAATATCTCTATCTGTTGATAGCAGGAATGGTTTGAATTGATTATACAGTGATTGGCAACATTTACATACATGCACACCAGGTTGATATCTCATTTTGAAACAAAACTCTAGGGCAAACTATATATTATATAGATGTACCGTATACAGTATTGTACATATATATACACAGTATATGCTGTATGTGTGTGTGTGTGTGTGTGTGTGCACAGCCAGTAGAGGGAGATGTTGCTATGCATTCAGAAACACTTAACTGTCTCTTGGAATTCCTTGATGTCCCTTGTTGAAGTTCATATTGTATCAACAATACATTTTAGATTCATATTTTTAGCATTTAGTTGATAGTTGTAAGTCATTCTTAATAAGAATGACTTGTAGTAAGTGAAAAAACTAATATATGAACAGTTGCACAAAACTGTTATTGTCTGTTGACATGGAAAAAAAGAAGTTGACTTGGCATGTAGAAAGATCTGTTACATTCCCTGTATGTTTGAATAACAATACTTCTGGAAAAAATATGTCTGTGAACAGTCCCATGAATGATGAATTTCTTGTTTCTAACACACAATTTGTCATTGTCTTGTCATTTGTCATCTTGTCGTCGTCGTTTTTGACCAAGGACATGGGAAAGGATACTGGTATTTCCTTATAGTCAACTGTAAAGATCACATAATAAATACAGTGATGTTGTCGGCATGCCAGTAGATTTACTTTTTAAGCTTCATGACCCTGCTCCCAACACACACACACACAGGCCCTCTGCTCTAATCCCAACCCTCTGCAACATGATGGATGTTTCCCATCTTCCCTTGGGAAGATCTTCTTCCATATACTCCTAATGCCACTTCATCATCTCTTACCTGCTCCCTAATCCCACTCAGCTCCTAGCCTCCTTGTTTCACATCCTTCCCTCTAGACTTCTTCCTTCCTTCCCTGTCTCAAATCTAAATGTCTTTCCTCTTTTCACTTCCCCTCACTGATTCCTCCCTTCATCATCTCTTTATACCTTTCTCTTCACCCCCCCGGCCTCCTCTTCGCCTCATCTCCCTTTCTCATCCTCTCATTCCTCCCTCTGCCCACTCGGGTCTTGGCCTCTTCTCCTTCTTTCACTTTCATTTTTCCTCCCCGTGCTCTTTTAACTCCTGACTGCTTCCCATCTATCCTTTCATTTCCTCCCACTTTCCTCAGTTCCAGGCTGCGACTGCCTGATATCATTTCTCATTAGGATTTTCTTTCTTCATCCCTTACCCACTCAAACCTTGGCCTCTTCCTTTCCTCTTATTTCGCCTATTTCTTTTTCTCTCTTTCTCCTCAGTGCCAGGCATCCCCCTTATGCTCCTACCTTATTCCTTTTTTTATTTTAAACCTTTGCCCTCCTCTAATCCCTTCCTTCTTTCCCCTCTATCCCACTCCAATGCTATGACTCATAGTCCTCATTTTCACTTCATTTCTTCTCTTGCACCCACTCTCCTCAAACTCTTGGCATCCTCTCTGCCTCTTTATCCCTCCCTTCCTCCCTCCTTCTATCAGGTCATGGATGTGACTCCCGAATACAAGTGCTTTCTCCTCAGCTCCTGATCTCCTTCTTTCCTCTCCCTTCCTTCTCTTAGCCCTCTTATCCCTTTCTGTGTTTTTCACGCCTCTGACTCCCAAATACTTCCAATCATCTCCCTCTCTCCTCATCTGCTGTCTTCCTCTCCTTCTTCTCATCCCTCCATCTCTCTCTCTCCTCTCTCTCTCTCTCTCTCTCTCTCTCTCTCTCTCTCTCTCTCTCTCTCTCTCTCTCTCTCTCTCTCTCTCTCTCTCCAGGCCGTGACTCATACTCAAATCCCCTTCTGGATCATTTCCCCTCATCGGGCAATAATGGCGATGTTGGGGGAAATTTATTAGCACATCTGCGGGCCATGGGAATATCTGATAGCGATGTACAGATCTTCCAGATGCTACAACTCACAGCCAAGTGACCCAAAAAATCACAACATTTACAGAGAGATCGATGATTAATGCCTGACCAGGGCCTGTATGCCGTAAAATGATCAGCACATTTATTCAGAACTGTGCATTATGAGCCATATGTTTAATGGAATAAATCCCCACCTCCAAGCCAATCAGAGTATTCAAATAGAAAGTCAGAGAGAATTGATTTAGGATACCAGTTCGGCTCACATTGAATATTTATTGGTCTCAAAACCACTGTCCTAAGATTATTTTATGAATATTTTTGGGCCTTACTGTCTTTAAAATCCCAAGGAAACAACATTTCGATGGTGTAAGAATGGACGATTCTGTAATTCAGCGTATTTCCAGTTGAAGGATGTTGGGGTGGGACAAAAGTGGGCAAGTTGGACCATAAAAACATAGAAAGTGACTCAGAAGAATGAAACGCTACTCGGTTTAGTTGGTGAAGCAATCCGCTGTAAAATCCTTTGTGCATAATCCTGAGCATTACAAATTCCAGATTCCTCAAAATGAATAAATTCCCTCCACTGGGACAAAACCATGGTGTGTTAGGAAAAGGAAACACCCAAAACTGCACTGATGTATGTTGCCACTCGTCACTTGGAAAGTAGTGAAGTGGCATGAAGGCTTCGTATGATGGGAGGGGCGGAGGGGGGTAGTTCAAAAATCTGTGATGGCATTATTGGTTGGAGTTTTTATGTGTGCCTACTGGTACAGCATGAAGTGAGCTAAAAATTTGCTGTTTTCTGGGAAGTAAAACTAATGGAATTTTAATAAAATTTAAATTTTTGGGGGGTATTCGTTGTTTCTTCTCTTCTGCTGTTGTTAAAGCTAGTATTCTATTATATTCTATTGTACTCTGTTCTGTTCTGTTCTGTTCTGTTCTGTTCTCTTCTCATTCAGTCATTCATTGTTTGAACCTGCTTATTCCTATTCAGGGTCACGGGGGGAAAGAGCCTATCCCAGCATGCATTGGGCAGAAGGAAACACCCTGGACAGGTAGGGAGTCCATCACTTGGCTCTATACTCGATTTGATTTGATTAGATTTTAATCGTTTTGAGTCTAGTGAAGTCTATCCCACACCTCTTGTATTTTCAGAATCAGAAGTCCAACTTAAACTCGCTACTAGTTCTCTTTCCCTTGTTCCATTTGGAAGTGGAAATATTCTATTCTATTCTGTTCTATTCTATTCTATTCTATTCTATTCTATTCTTACTTCCTGTATTTTCCCAGAGTCTCAGAAGGCCAACTCTCCACCAGTGTCTGTTTACAGCTGTCTGGCCCCCGCTCCATTTGGAAGTGTTTTAGTGTATTGTATTGTCTGCAGACGGCAGTGTAACCAGCGCAAAGCTCTAAGTGTTCACAGAGAACTGAATGCCACCCAGGATTACAGAAAGCCTCTCTGCCAACAAAGTCATTGTCTGCTTTCATTCAAACTGCCAGCTTGGATTTGACTTTTCCACGGTTGATGACACAGATATAGACTTTTCAATAGCTTCTTGTCTGTGGTCACACTTAAGGAGGGGTGGGGGGGTGTAAGCCAGTGCTTATTGTTTTTCTACATGCAAGCCCAGGCTTCAGTGGGGTTTACTTTGGATACTTCTATGGTGCTCACATCACACCTTGGTGATGTTAACTCTGTTTCACCCCCCTGAGGAGGCATGTTGTAGGAAATAGGTGAAATTTACAGTAATTATTTGTGACATTTTCAGATAAATAAATCTCTGTTTTGCTTCTCTCTATCACCGATTCATATAACACAATACAGATTTAGCCTATACCCAGTTCATGAAAGTTTTTACATTTGCTGTTCTGAACACCTGGTGTCTGGTAGGTCTTTCCCAGGAAAACTCCTCTGGCAGACAGGAAGTGATTTGGAATAAATAGAAGAAGAACTGGGTAGTTAGCATGAGCAGCGATAGCCACCATGGCTGAACAGACAAAGAAAAGAAACAGAAACTCAAACTTGATCTCCAGAAATTCCAAGGAAAAAGACGTCACATCTGCCCACACTGTTTGATTGACAGGTGATCTCTGGGAAGTGCAGTGCAGAAACACCACAGCGATGAGCGCTTATCAACAAAGCTGTCGCCAAAATCAAACAAATACAGACTTTGTGGGTTACAACTTAAATAATGATGATCCTCTGTGCCTTATGCATAATAAGCATTCAAAACATATTTTTGGCACTGTCTTTGTGTTTCCTCTTGATAATTGTTTTGTATGGGTGGGAAAAATAAAACAAAGTATGCGATGACATCTTCTCCCTTTAGACGGCGAGATGTTGTGTGATTGCCTGCAAATTTATAGAAGATACAAACCACAAGGCGTGGAACGCTTTGCTCTAATCGTCCCTTAATCGCTGTAAGATCCTTGACTTGCCTTTCCATCGACGTGCAGCAATTGTTTCCCTGCATTACATCTGAACAGAAAAAAAAAAAAACAGATCCCATGTGTTCTTTCATCAGTTAATGGACACGTGGTGAGACATGGTGAACGCAGCGAAATGAGAAGTGAGCTGGCAGTGTGAGCGCAGCCTCTTTGTCTTTGCTGCACCGCACAACACGGACCGGCTGTGACTTCCCATATGAGGTTCGCTTCCCAGCTCGCTCCTCTGGCAGGAGGCTCTTATCATGTGGCTTGGCCAGGCGCTGCTGCTCGCTCCATGGTGGCTCACAGTTTCCACAAATATGTTAGCCAGGCCAGGCGTGGAGAGACCCAACATCATTGTGTCCGCATGTGTGAGGTCCCTACAGTGACTGCTGCTGGTGGTGTGTGTGTGTGTGTGTTAAAGAGAGGGAGACAGAGAGAGTAAAATTTGTATATATCCCGTTCCTCTTCCCTCTCCATCGTCATCCAGCAAATTTCTGAGCTGGGGTTTTTAATGCTTGGCATGCTTCAGCTGCCGTTTAAATGACTGGAAGTAGATGTCCCTTGCATAGCTGCTAAAACATGTGCAAAGAGCTGGCTCAGCATGACGAGGAGGCCTGGATTAATAAGTGGATTCATATGGACTCTGCTTTGATAGAAGTTGTGTCTCTTGCTGCAAGAACAAACTTTGCAGTTTCTTGTCCTGTAGCCTTCTTTTTTTCTTTTCTTTTTTTTCTCCATTCTGAAAGCTAAAATGTTCGCTGCTGTGGATTTGGAGTAAAGTAAACAAGCATGTGAAGGCCAGGGTTTAGTCTGACTCAACGCATGGGAATAGGGATTTCTGCTTCCACTCCAGAGCTGGTGGAGGGTCAGGTGCAATCTTTCTCTTTTCCTCTTTGCTATATCAACAACTTGGTCGTCATGGCAAGATATATTAATAACACCACATGATGAAATGTATTGTCATCAACATATATGGTGTTGAAAAGTAAAAGTGTATGTTGTCCCAAAGAAGACACACAGATGTGTTAAAAATTACACATCCTTTGTAAGAGTGTAGTTTTTAATGTTGCGCTGAGCTGTTGGTTGAAGAAATATTTTTTTTTTCTTTGTTTGTATTCCTACTAAACAAACTGATTCAGCCAGACTTTTCTTCTGCAATGGCACAACACTAAAACAAAACATACAAAAAAGATATTTTGCATGATTTTTATTAAAACTTTGCTTTATTTATTTTCATACATGATCATGTTTGAGCAAATACCATCATTATGTATTATAGCAACTAATTTATTTAAAAAAAAAAGTAAGCTTGATGTCATTGGAAACCCTCGTTTTCCCCTGTCAGATTGTAATCACAACCTTCTGATTAGCTAAAAAACAATACATTCTTTTGAACTTTTCGTCAGACTTTTCATAATTTTAACACTGTCAGAATTGTAAGGTATGCCCGCTCTCGTTTTTCTTAAATGTTGTAGAGTAGTTTTGAATCAAGAGTGGATTTATTGTCAACAGTCAACAGGTCAGCAGTGTTCCTCCAATATCATTATTAAATGGCATGAAATTTCTATTTGAAAAATGCCATGTGGTATTTGATTCTAGGAGTACAGGCCCAAAACAGCAAAAATGTCAATGATGATACCTGTAACATAGTTGACAAATTAATCAGTTAACATGTATGTTTTCAAATAAACATGTTGAGCTTGGCAAGTATTACATTTAAGGAATACTTTGGAAGGATATATATAACATTTACTTTCTTTCACTTATTTACAAATGCAGAATGTCCAGTTATGGAATCAGCCTTTGATAAAAGTTGCCTTTACGCCTGAAATAACATACTTTGACCAGCTTTGTCCTGCAGCATTTCGTTTTCCCTCTGAAAAGTTCAGTAAGATGCTATTTGGTAGATTCTTTTATCCAAAGCCACTTACAGTACAATATTGTTGACCCCAGTGGGCATCAAACTGCTAACCACGAGCTACACAAGACCATCAAATGAGCATTTTCATGTCAGTTGTGTGGGTGAAGGAAGTAGCTGTTGAATGGACAGTAGGTGGGTAATGCATGGACATGGAAGCTCAAGAAATCCCTCTGTGTGTGTGTGTGTGTGTGTCATTGTGGCTTTGATATATTTATTCTTTGTTCTCTTTGGGGGACTTCTTTTTGTTTGAAAGCTGAAATGTTGAAAGCTTTCCCATGACCCTTTCTTTTGGCGATCTTTGAGGAACTCCTTTCAAATTTAAGTATCCATATTTGATCCTTCGTCTTTGATAGCTCCCATATTTTTATTGGAGCGCTTACATCACCATCTTACACAGTTTTACATGTTAGTCTTCTTCTTATGGCAAGCCAGAGTGACTTACAATGAGTGTAACAGCAGCTTAAGTTCAAATTCACCATCAATAGTGAAGAGTGCAAGGATTAAAGTCATAGTGGCCTGTAAAAATATGTTATATGTAATATGTAGTATAGGTATAGAATGATTATGTAAGAAAATAAGGTATAGGGAGAAAAATGAAGATATAAAAGAATTTAAGATTAGTTTCATACATCATTTCAGCAGAGGGATGGGGCGGAGTAAACTGTCTGTTTCAGGGATTGAACCTGTGTCCTTTCAGATACGGGACGGTCTCTTTAACCACCAGGTCAGCCTGCCTCTCCTCTCCTGTACTTACTCTGTTGAGGGGAGTTTTCTACTTGTTTATAATATTTCAAAACATTCCCATGGCTTTTTGGGGTGATCTTTGAGCAAATCTTTCATCTCTAATTGACCTAATGATAATATGAGCTCAGCGCTTTGCTCTGACCTCAAACTGAGGACAGACTGTGTCGATGGCCCGCTGACTGATCATCATGAAAACTCATTGACTTGATTTTTTTCTCTGGAGATCAGGAGACTTCTTTTACACGTTTTCACACGGGCAGACCCCCAAACTGTTGCTTCACTTCACACCCGGTCGGGGGAGCAACACTGATTCAGCTGGGTGGAGGACTAAGCTGCACGTGCAAGCCAGCATACAAAGACAGAGATACACATACAGTATATGTGCATACACAGGCTTACATGTGTGTGAACACGTGGATATACACACTGACACACACCTACGCACACACATATGCACACTTGCAGACACATGCAAATAGACACAAAGCTATAGCCACGCACACACACAAATGAAAATATGAATGCACATAGACACATCCTTACAAAAAAGTCACATGTGAAAACCCACATGTGCTTTTTGGACACATGTTGGTTTTCAGATGTGAGCATGTGAAATTTCCCATGTGAATTGTCTCTTTGCAGGTGAAAACGTGGAAAAAAATTTTTTCATCAATTTAAACACTATAACATGTGATGTTTAAATTTGAAAACCAACGTGTCTTAAAAGCACATTTGCTTTCAATTCACACTCAATTCACGTTTTAACATGTGACTTTTTTGTAAGGGACAAATACTCACACACACACAGCTGTGTATGCGCACGTAGACACACCCAGCCACACACAGACACACACAGACACACACACTCATGCACATAGGCACACAGACAGCCACAATCACGCACACACACGCACACACACGCACACGCACACACATACATTCTCATAGAACAGTAGCCCTGCCTGAGACCTTGTAAGGCTAAAGATTGGCCAGTCAGCATTCCCCTTTGGATGCCAGTCTCATTTGATGTTTCCTTTCCTGCATGACCAATGTTTGAATCCCCCCCCCCCCCCCCCCCCACACACACACACACACACACACACACACACACACACACACACACACACACACACTTACCCCCACCCCCATCCCCACTTCTCCTGGGTCAAAATATATTTGTGGTCATTAGTGTCATAGCAACACTGGAAAGCCCCTGTACCAAAGGTTGTAGACTTCCTCTGAGTCTAATCGAGCCCCTTTGCTTCACTTTCCACTGGCAAACAGTATGAGAAACTGAGATAAAAAGCCTGATGCTTTTTCCATCAACATGGAGCTGACCGTTATCTTCCGTTGACCTTATCTGATATGGAAGTAGGCACTGTAGAGGTCCCATTTTGGTTTTTTTTTCATCCTTGCTGGATTTCCAACAGGAACTGATCGTATAATTCTGTAGTAGTGAGGAAGGTTAAAATGTTACAATGTTACTGAGGCCAAGTGATCCAAAGTTCAGGATCCTCCATTTTGAAGGATGCTGTCCCAACTCACTATGCTTTCTCACCTTGCTTTCCTTAAAATATCAGTAAACCCAAAAATCAATCAATATATCAGTAAATATTGGCATTCTGCTGCAAGTTAAAATAAATAGCTGTTATCAAATCAATCAAAATTTAAAAATATTGGCCCATGCTCCTATAATTTCTTGAGAATGTGTTCGATATTAAGACAAAATTTAGCAGTTTGGCTGGCAACCTGTAATTGTGGGCTGTTCAATGATTAATTCCAAAAGGTGCTTGGATTCATTTCAAGCTCAACATATGCCTACTACACCCTCCATTACTCACACATACAGTGCAAGCACCAGCGTCTGGATCAGAGATTTCATCATTTATAATAAATATTACCCTTTGATCAGACTGAGCAGTTCCTGCCAGCAATGACCTGTTTCTGGGAGTCTTGACAGAGAAATGAAGATGCAAACTAATCTTTTATTCAGCTCTGTTTTACGTTACACTTTACAGATCCCCAAGGGGTTTATTCTTCATTCCCCCCCAGTGCATTGATTGGATGCACGGTCAGTCTCTGGAGCCTGCAGGGCCTCAGTGTTTATAGTTATAGTTATAGGGCAGAATCTCTAACCATCAGACAATATTATCTTTTTGAAAAATCCATATTTATTTAAGTGCGGTAGATGATTAGGGCAACATGAAACATTTCTGAGATTACGTCAGAATTCTGAGAATAAAAAAATCAGAATTCTGAGTTTAAAGTCAGAATACTGAGGATAAAAAGCCATAAACCTGAGAATAAACTCAGAATTCTGAGATTAAAGGGTCAGAATTAAAATCAGAATTCTGAGAATAAAACACCCTAATCCTCTTTTGTATTTAAGCAATAACATACTAGTAGAACTGCTATATTGTGATTATTGGCACTGGTGTGCTGTGGTCATACATTTTTTTAACAGTATCAAATGTAAATAAAGACACAAGCTTTAGATTTTAAATTAACCATTTTATTTTGACCCTCCTCCAACAAACAAATTAGTTTCCTGTAAGCAATAAACATCCTTGCTTGCTTCATTCCAATTATCACTCAATGCAGAGTGATGCCATTCGAGTTACAATGGTACAGGTTTGTATATTGCGCTTATAAGCACTCATGGAACGCCTCTCGTCCAATCACAATGCATGTTTGGAAACAAATGCTGTATAATTATCAATACACTGAAGAGTGAGATGTGACAGACTGCAGACAGACAGCCACACTGCACTCTTCTTCATCTTCATTTAAACTTCACGTGGTAGAAACGAAGCAGGTAATGTGACTTGATGTGGTGCAATATTTAGAAGGAGTATGACCTTAATTCATCTCTATTAATATGCCTCCAATCTGTGATCTTACTGGCTGCGTTTGTGTTGTTGTGTGTTTGTTGACATGGCAACACTCTACAGGAAGGAACAGTCTCATTGTACGGTCCATGGGAGGATTGTGTCACTCAATCTAAATTCCATTGTTCTTACACTCGCCCTCCCCTCCAGCTGAGTCTTGACTTCTCAAGGATAATAAGGAGGAGGGAATGTCTAAACTGTGTGAATCATATGTGAAAATGCTGTTATCCTGCGTCCGGTGTTTGTAAATTCTCCCTCTTCAAGGCATGATACGTATGGTCAGAGGGCTGAAATGACCATTTTTGGTCAGAAGGTGCTGTGTTTATTTTGCACTAAAAGCCACATGATATGATAATAGCAGTGACCAAATTCAAACCAGAGGCCCTTTGGAAATCAGTGTTGGACCACACTGTGTTGTGTAATGAAAAAACTCCACATCAAAGTTGTTGTTGAAGATGTTTCCTCCTGAGAGAAGATGCAGGGAGGATGGGTGAAAAAGAGATGAGGGGGATCTTTATTGGAGAGGCTGAAAAGGGGAGGGGGGGAAAGGGAGAGGGGGTAAAAGAGAGACGGAAGAAAGAAGCATAAAAAGAAAGCAAGAACAGCCTGTTTCATGCAAGTATCTTCCAATGCGAGTCTCCTACGCCAGGCGATCTAATCAAGCTCAGACTCCAGATTGGAATATTTTAGTCTTCTAATGTTCACAGCTTGCATCATCCACATTTTCCAAATTCTCCTACAATTTCCCAGTGATGTCTTTCTGTTTGGATACAGTCCTGCTTAGAAAGTACAGTTGGGATCACACCTGGACTGACTGTTTGGCAGTTCTGGTAAAATACAGATGGGCAAGTTCACTTTGGGGCTGCAGGACCAGGTGCTTAAAAAATAAATAAAATTAGATAAAGGTCATAAAACTCTACACTTGTGTTGATATAGCACGCCTGCATCATTATTTTTGGCTTATTATTTTGTGAAGTAGGACTTGGCCTGTTAAGTGCGCCCATTGTTTGGAAACCGACTTCTGCTCATTTATTTAAGCTGTTTTCATGAAAACCTATAAAACTGAGTTTTGATGGGAGGCCAGCTTAAGCTTATGCCTCATTTATTAACTCATACATTTTTTCTGATAACCTGCAAGTGGTTTTCATGAAACCTTTTGCTGGTGCCGACTGTAGGGTTTAACATGAGGTGCATCTTGTCTTGCTTATATTGATCAGTTTAGCTCATATCTTAATCCTATGCAATGCGTTTGGTTCATATTGTCCATCTAAATAGTAGCGTACCCTAGCTTGTAAAATCATGTCATTGTATTTTTGGCACTCACAAATGATATAACTTTCTTTAATTGTAAAACAGACAAAGCAACACTAGATTTTATTTTATTTTATCTTATTTTCACATCAGATGTATAATTGTGATGAATGACAAATGCAACTTCCTGCCAACTGTCTGTCTTAGATTACATTACATCACATGATGTCATTTAGCAGACACTTTTGTGTTTTTTTTTGTTATTAAATCCTGAATTAAGAAGAGAAGAAGATAGAAAGATGGGTGAATGGATGAATGAATGAAGAGGCTGGTCAAAGCAAAAAAAACATACCAAGGCTGAATTTTGTGCCCAGTCCCTGTGTTTGATGGTCACTGTTACACAATATTACCTCTTTGGAATGCTAAGGATGCAAGGGCGGCATGTGGAGGCCTTGAAACTCCTCAGATTGAAGGCTGCTGAGGTTGTTGCACTCGGTGATGAATGCAGAGAGGAGCCAGGGAACGACCCTCTGAGCTGCTTCTCTCGCTCTCATCCCCCCTTCATCACCCCATACATCACCCCCTGTTTACACGGGAATGAAATTCACACAGAATTCACCCCGCTCTCAAACCACACATCACTTTTTACATGGTGGAGCTTTTAGCAACATCGTCAATCTTTGTGTTTGCTCTCATGTTTATGTACAGTTTGTGTACTTGTACTTGTTCGCACACTGTGCATATTTATGTGTGTACACTGCACACACATGTTCACACACACACCCATATACAGTTAGTAGACTGTGTACACATGTAGCATTGTTTTGCTTTACCTCGTTCTCCTTCATTGCCCCTGAATTCACCCTGTTTATATTTGTCTATCATGATATACACATAGAATTCAACCCCTTCTCAAACTACACATACACCCATATGCAGTAATCGTGTATACAAAATAGACAGTAGTGTGCCCACAAGTGAACAAATCTTGTAATCTTGTGTAAACGTGCATTGGACTGTATATTTATGCATGTTCACACTCACACCCATGCATGTTTATTACGCTTTGTACACTGTATACAGTATGTTCCGATTTGGCAAGGGGGGTGGTGGGGAGGTGAAGCATCGTTTTTCTTTGGCTCACCCCTCTTCGCTGCTCCGTATATCATCCCTCTTCATTTATATGTGTGTGTGTTATGATATACAAATCCAATTTCATTCCCGATCAAATTACACACAACTTTTTACATGGTGAAGTTAAACTGTTAGCTGTATCTTCAGTCTTCTACACTCTTTGGTAGTCTTCTACTCCTAAGTAAGTAAGAAAAAGCCTTTAGCTTGTGGCTTGGAGGTTACAGAGTGATGAAATATGTAATTTTGTATGGCCATTATATACAATACATCCCATATACTCTTTCAATTGTGATTGACAATTGAACGTATTCTGAGGTCTGTTATTTCTGAATAAGAATTAAGATAGTTAAGATGTCAGATTTTGTCAATATTACTTTTAATTTATTCGGAGAGCACAACACATTTGCTTGTTGATTAGAGGCTAAATAGCAGTCTTACTGAATTTGTTTACGTTGCTATGGTTACAGTTCTGCTACAGTGTAGCACATGGATGCTAGCTAGCACTATGTTGCTTTCATGTTAAACAATATCTTTGATAAGTAGCTGTGTAATAAGCAGGATAATGTGCAGGTAACGTAAAAATAAGCCCTTTCAGGCTGATCAGGGTCTTGATTTATATTGCTTGGTCTTATTTTGCAATAATTTTTTGTGTATACGTATTCAGAGCTCATTCAGTGCATATGTAGCCTGTATTATAGTATTTCCCCTTACACTTAACATATGTGGCGGGCCACCCTGCCTAAAGGAGCTACCAGAGTAGCAGAATTAAATTTTTATTGGGTTTTAGTGGAGGGGTTCAGTGTCACAGGGGTCTCAGTGGTATTTCAGAGGCCTCTCCAGCTCCCAAGAAGAAACATTTTGAGGAAACACTAGTATATCAGGATATTGGCCCGGAGGGCAGGGAGGATGTTCCTCAGCCCGGCCTCTCTTGGCTCTCTTGGCTTTTTAAATGGGAGTCTTGTCTTCTGCAGCGTTCCTGCCTCTGGAAGGAAGCAGCTGACAGGGTGGATGTGAGGGACCAGCTACTGTAGATCCAGTGTTGGGTTGCTGAAATGCCCCAAATGCCAGTTCCCCCAGAGGTTTACGTGCTTCATTAGAGATTATAAGCTTTTGAAGATTTCATAAATAACCTCACTCTTTACAGTAGCAATTTCTTACATGCTATTTAAAAAGAGACAGAGGTGGTTATTTGCACAAATTTACACAGTTTCAACACAATACTTATTCAATCATAGCATCTTTGTCCTGTTACAGTTCTCTCATGCTTTTCCCACAAATCAAATGGAACAAATCAAACTTTGGCAGTGCATTATTTTTTCTCAGAAAAGCCGCCTTGAAATCAAACATATTGCAAAATCAAGCAGAAAACTTAGCAAATCCTTAGACCAAACTTCCAATGTGCCTTTAGGCAAAGCACTGAATCCCTATTACTGCTTCAACTGACCATTCCCATGAAATGCATTTGCATGTAAAGCTCAAAGTTTCTCTCTCTCTTATTTAAAGATTATATTTATGGCATTTCTACTTTATTAGATAGTGGAACTATACTATGCAGTGAAGAGTAAACAGAAACATGTTGAACAGAGACGGGGTAACACACAGCATGAGTGCATGAGCAAAGTTAAAACTCATGACACTCTGAATATCTGGTATCTATCTTATTGTCCTGAGTCATCGAAATGCCCTTCCAAAGGCCTTGACAGGACATTTTTCATTTTTCAGACCTTGAATAATTTTTTTCCCTTATGGACAGAGTGTCATTACAGGAAGAATCAGTAAGACCATTTTGCACTTAATGGGAACATGTTATCTTGATTTCTTGCACGAGTGACCATCATATTGTTGGATGAAAAGGACGTTTCTCTAAACAGTCAGTCTTAGTGGTAGTAGTTGCAGTAGTAGTAGTAGTAGTAGTAGTAGTAAGAGTTGCAGTACCAATGGTAGTCATAGTAGTAGTGGTAATACTAGCAATACTAGTAGTAGCAGTATTTTAAGTTAAACTGAAACTTTTCATGGTCCTTATTTACTAGGTAAGCTGCATGAGTCTTTGGTTTGGTTTACTGAAACCTTGATTTCTCTTGTAGATATGAGGATTTTTATTTAGAAGTGACAATATGACTTTATGTCAATTGTTCATTGAAATTCCAGGTGATGGAACAGGAGTAGAGTTAGACAGTGATTCCCTGTCCATGTCATCAGGAGCTGGAGGATGTCCGTTTGGACTGCTAGCACCCCCGCCTCCAGAGAACTGGAGAGTAACCAGAGAACATCCGAACCGGGAGTGAGTGAGCCCCCGCAGGCGCCACGACAGTCCATTTGAATTTACAATATGCGTATAATGTGTGAGAGTGTGGGTGTGTGTGTGTGTGTGTGTGTGTGTGTGTGTGAGTGTGTGAGTGTGTGTGTGTTCAAGTTTCCGTTTTTTTTTTGTATCCCCATTACCTGAGGTGACAGCTTTTTATTATCTGTACACAGGACATGATGTAACTATCCCTTGTGCCTTCCTGTGGTCCTTTGTGTGAGTGTTTAAATGTCGATCTGATTCACAGGGCAGTGTGTGTGTGTGCGTGTGTGTGTGTGTGTGTGTCTGTGTGTATCACCTACCTTGCCAAGATCAATCTGATTCACAAAACATATGTGCCTGTGGAATCAGATAATCCCTAGGCTCACTGTAACAAGAGAGAATCTGCGCACGACTCGATGTGGCTGATTGACCCCCTCCACAAACTGTGCTGAACCTGAAGCCATATATGTTATGTCTTATAGTGGCTTTGCAGTTGCGTCACAAATCTCCTAGCAATCATTTCTGGCGCTATCATGGAGGTTTAGTGAAGAATTAGCTATGCGTAAATAATGACTAAAACAACCAGGATAGAAAAGGAGAGATATCTGAGAAAGATTGTGGATGCAGAACCAGTAACATTATGTGAACAGTCTCGTCTTTAGTACTTGTCCCTCTGGTCCTAGTATCTGTTCCAATGATTCTGACCTTTTTCATATCAAGGACCCTAATTTAGTCCACATTAGTGGCCACAGACCCCCATTTGATGAGATTTTGTCTCTCGGACCCAAATCTGAATATATCTTTATTGTTAGATATGATTTTGTCCAGAATTCCATGACTGTTTGTATTGTAGGTAGAGAGATAACAGTGAAACTATGATCAACAGTCATTCTTCTACATTCTCCAATTGTGTTAACTGCTAAATTAAATAATGGTGAAGTTTAACAATTTATCAATTTGCTGGGGACCCTCTGGAACCCTCTCAAGGACCCCTGGTGGTCCCCGGACCCCACGTTGAGAACCACTGCTCTACTCTACTGGTTTTTGGCATCGGTAGCTAGCTGACTAGCCAGGAGGATAATTTAGCAAAACAAAATAACACAAAATAAATCCTAGTTATCAGAGGCAAAAGTCAAAAACAGCACAAAAATCGCCAAGTGTGTATACATGTCTGTGTGTGTGTGTGTGTGTGTGTGTGTGTGTGTGTGTGTGTGCGTGCTAATGTGAGCTAGTATCACCTGCCACATATCATTCACCTTACAGTTATAACGGTTTTCCAGAAGTCCTTCATGACTCCCTGGGTGATGCTGTTCGCTATATATTATGGTCAGTGTGAAACAGAAGAACCCGGCCGATGGCTATGGTAATGGATACACACACACACACACACACACACACACACGTAATCCCTGTGGGAAAGGTGGTAGGAGTCTGTGTGGAGGTTTTTGGAGGATAGGGGGAGCATTCATTACCTGTAAGTGATATCCCCAGAACCTGAGCAGAGCCGCCACACAGGTCAAACTGAAGAACCTCCTAATCTGCTGCTAACCATGCATCATCTGCGAACGAGGAAGAAGATAATCACACGGGTCAAAGTTACCGGGCACGATGCCAGGAACGGCTTTTTCAGCTTCGGTTAGGCTGTTGAAATTCTATTCTATTCGATTCTACTTTGTTAGATCCAGTTTATCTCCTTCTCAGTTCCTCTTTCTTCTCTCTTTCTTTGCTCTCTCTGTCTCAATCACTCTCCCTCTTTCTCTAGTGTTTGTGTATCTGTGTGTGTGTGTGTGTGTGTGTGTGTGTGTGTGTGTGTGTGTGTGTTTACACCACACAAATTGAGCTCTGGAACAACACACATAATCCTATCAACCCAGCCAGATGCAATTGCTCATCAGCGAGTTTATCATTTGTTGATACTGGCCCAAAAATTATATCACAATGAAAACAGCTTGTGAACTTAATTAAAAAGATAAAGCAATAGAAACAATTGAAAATAAGAGGAATAACGCTCACCCTAAACATCAGATACGTTAACGTCAAGGGTAAATAGTCCTCATTCCCCCCTCACTCCCATGTAAAGTGAGTGTTTAGGTTCTTGCTCAGTGGTTTATAAACCATCTGGATCAAAGCCAGTCGCTTCATTAGACTCTGGAAATTGTTTCTCTTGAAGGATTCCTTCCCTGGACGGTTTGTGCTTTTCAAGTTGATTCATTTGAAGCGGGAGCTTACGTAAGTGTGCTCAGAGCTTGGCGTCCACTTCAGCGAGGTGAATGGGCTGCCTGCCTCGACGACTGACAAACTCACTGACAACACCACCAGCTAAATGAATGAATGAGAGAAAAGAAAGACAGAGAAAGAAAGAAATGCCACATTACAGCAACAATTGATGGTGTTGTTAGATGAATGATCCCCGTGGGGAAATTGGGTTAGACAATATCCTTTTGAAAGAGGCAAACATTTACAAAAGGATGTAGGTCAACTGATACGAAGACCGCCAAGACCCTTATCCTGAAGACCTAAATGGCTCCAACACTCCAGAGACTGTAGGTTTCCTGCCTGGTTTCCTGATGTCCATTCATTAGAGTTCAAGATTGATTTAACCACCATTTAATCAGCCAAGTTGACGAGGAATACTTCTTATTTACACCAGTGATCACCAGAAACTCCACTGGAGACCATTAGTTTGACAGCAGCATTTCTCATTCGCTTCCCTCGCCCAGATTTTCTAGAAACTTCATCGACAGAAAATCCCAGGAAAAAGACGTCACAGTCCCGCCCACACTGTTCGATTGACAGGTGATCTGTGGGAAGAGCAGTGCAGAAACTCCACAGCAACAACTGCTTGGCACCAAAGATGTTGCCAAAATAAAAATAAAAAAAACTAATAAGACCACTGCTGCTCCAAAATGCTGCTGCAGCCTGTAAAAGGTTATTGGAGCACTGAGATACATTTGAAAAAAAACGTTTGAAAACACTCTTTTCTCATTTTGGACAGGAAGACGGCGGTTTTATCTGTTTTCCTGTGTTCTGTAGCTGTTTGTAAAGGGCCTGCCAGCCTTTAATGGTCAGCACTCTGGAGCTGCACAGAGTAAACAGGAACAAACAGAATGAATGAGGGAAAGGCTTAGTCACACTGACAGCTACACACACACACACACACACACACACACAATGAAACACACCCACACATACTTCCTCCCACGCAATTACAAGCACACAACATGGATACACACACACACACACACACACACACAAGATACAGCGGAAAAGAAGTTGGCAGTTATTGTCAGACTGGAAGTACTAAAAGAAACTCATTTTCAGCATCCCTTAGGGGCAAATTTCATACACTTATTGCACACACACACACACACACACACACACACACACCTCAGCAATACACTTGATACATACATGACAGATAAACCTGATTATTTGATTTGACACATATAACTATCATAACTTATTTATACCATTCTATATGGTATTTTTCTGTGTACATGTGTCTGCATGGTGTGTGTGTGTGTGTGTGTGTGTGTGTGTGTGTGTGTGTGTGCTTGTGTCAGACCACCTGTGTCGTCTTATCTGTTCTGTCTGCAGTCGGCCCACACTGTCACTATCAGCAGCAGCGCCTGCTTTTCCTGCCGCTGTTTCCTCTCAGAGGTGAACTGGAAAAATCCTGCAGAAAAACATAGAGTCCAACAGGCAGATAAACACGCAGCTTCTCATTAGAAGAGATTACACTCCTGTTGATAGAGCGAGCCTTGATTCCAAGTCAAATCAATTGCAGTCATTCACTGATTCTGATTGAGGATTTTTCTATGCGTCTTAGAAGTTTTACATACCGAAAATATATACAGAATATCAGTAGATGCTAAGAAGATGCTTGTTTGTGGATAGACACATGCCTTCTAACAAATTAGTCAGTCATCTATGTCAGGGGTCCTTACTTTTTTTCCTGGGACCCAAATATGAAACCTTTGTCTCTTTTTGTCTTTGGACCGAGACTCTTAAAAATATTAGTGTCCCGACCAGGGATGTAGTGGAAGATAAAGCAAACTAAACTCACTTTACCCACCATTTTATTTTATTTAGAATAGAGTTTACCTTTGTTTTTAGACTGATATAAATCCTTATGATCTAAATTCATAGTGTACGTCATCATAAGAACTATCAGGACAGGGCCTTTAACGGGGGAAAAAACACACTAATTAATGCTTTTCTGATATTGATTTCTGTTTATAATTGTGGTCCCTTGCCTTATGATCTTCTGGTTTAATTAAGTTTACACATTCTTTTAATTTGCCACCACATCACTGGTCCTGACCCACCAGAAACAGTCCCATCAGTCCCATTTTTGGTCTTGTCTCACGCTGATCCACATAAAAGAAGAAGACAGTCTGTTTTAGAGTAAGCCAAGTTTTGACACTTGCAAGTCATGTCATTGTTACTGCCAATCAATTACCAGCTTCTCTGTGAATTACCGTGGAGGATGGATTAATGGCATATAAAAGTGTCAGGACTTCAATTCTCCATGGGTGAAGAAAAGCAAACTATCCCAGACTTCAGGGATTCTTTTTTTTTTGTCTATTATCCCTCGTAAAATCAGCCATTTTCAGCTGGCACGCATTATTTGCATTGATGAGTGTTGATGGATTTTTTTCTTTTCTTCTTTTGGATCTGACGGGGCCGTCTAGACGCTGTTATTCAGCTTCAATGTCACTTTTCTGGGGCAGAAAAAGGGCGACTGCACTCAGCTCTGCTCTGTTATCAATTATATTCCCTCTTTACCCATAAACGTGCCCAGACATTTTGAAGGGCAGAGGATGGAAGATAAAAATGGTACTCAAATTTGGAACACATTATTCTTTTATTTTACAGTATGTAAAGTGACATATTAAACATAGTGTAATTAGGAATTTGAATGTTGACACATACAAGTATTTGGACATGTGTTGGTCATGTGTTGGACATGTGTTGGTTTTCATGTGATCTTTTGAAAACCAACATGTGAAAATTACATTTTCACCTGACTCTTTCACGTGGGTGAAACGTGTGAAGAAAAAAAAATCATATTTCACCTATGTATTGAAATTTTCACATCTGAAGTAAAAACTGTTACGTGAATTATTCACATTAAAACCGACATGCGTCCAAAAAGCGCACGTCCTTTGAATTCACATGGGGGTTTTCACAGACTTTTTTGTAAGGCATGTAGGAAAGATGGGTTAACATTTTTGTCGAGCTTTTTCCTATATCTTGCTCTGTTTTAAGTGAAGATGAAGAACAGAATATACAAAACAACATGAATAAAAACATTGTAGGAGGTTGAATTGAGGAGTATCAGGGCAAAAGGACAGGGAATCAAGCTTCCTTTGAAACTTATCTATTAGCATAAACACCCTCACAGATATCTGTCTTGTTTGCAAGCGGTGTACAACGATTTCTACTAACTGACCTGCAGTTCCAGTCTCTGTCTGCTGTCTCAGCTGAAGGCGTTTTGGTCTCTAAAGGCTCTAAATCCTTTCTGTCCGACTGAAGGTCAGGGAGCCATTTCCACAACTTTAAAAAAGTCTATAACTTTCTTGATTGTCAGGCTAATTCCCTTTTCTATCCGCCTCATTAACATTCCACATCAAAGCAGAGTAAAACACACACACACACACACACACTAAACTCTAGTGTCAAGGGGTTTGTGTCTGGCGGAAGAGCGTCCCTCCCCCTGCCACCCAGCCCAGGCCTGGTTTACATCTGTGTGCCACTACCCTTGTGGGCCTTACACTAAGGTGAGTGTGTGTGTGTGTGTGTGTGTCTGTGTGTCTGTATGTTCAGGTTCCCTTGTGTTCCCAACAGTGGGGAGTGTGTTTGTTCATGGTAGCAGCTTCCTAAAAGGCTAAACGCCCCCCTGAGGAGACCCAGACTCCTTAGATCTATTGATATGGAGCATGCTCAGACACACACACACTGTTTTCCCAGCATCCGCTCACAACTGTTTTAACTGTTTATGTTGAAAAAGTTAGAAATCGCTGCCAACAATATTAGCGATCCAACCTTATCTCTTAAGAATAGGCTTTGGGTTTGTTTTCAGATATAAATAAAAATTTAGAAAAGAGAGATGTACTAACGTCCTATGTGAGGCAAAGAAGAAAGAGAAAAAATCATCATCATGATAAACTTTGGCCAAAACTAACTTTTATTGAGGCGATCGACCAACCTTTTAAAGCAAATCCTCCACATCAGATTAATTTCCTTAAATTGACAATGACTCCAAGACTAAGGAATTGATTTGCAGTTACAGATTTTTTTTAATGCTGCACCAGGCAACTTTGCACATTGGCAGCCCCAAGTAGCAGCAAGGGATTACTGTTTGTTGTTGAATTGTTGAAGGACTTCATTACCGAGAAATCATGTAAAGTGACTTCAGTAAACTGTGCAATCCTCGGACCTAACTTCCTTCTTCTTAGTGGCTGGAAGGGGTGGAGAAGGTCTGAATAAGGTCTGTTGAATAAAACGTCAGTGTCTTTTCCGCATGAAATAAGTAGAAGCCAGAATAACAGTGTGCTCGAGTAATTATTTTATATCTAAGTTTATTGAGAACCTGGAACAAAACTAAGGTTTCCGAACTTCATTTACTCAGGGGTGGAGATGGTGAAAAGAAGTTTTTGGCAGCAGGTCTGATGAAGATCTCTGACCAAAATGTCGAATTTTTTAAATGTAGTGCCAAAATAAAAAGTCTTTTTAATGGAGAGAGTATCGAAACTGGTCGTTCCCATCGGCAGCAGGTTCGGCCATCTGCTGTCTCTTCGCTCTCTCTCTCTTCGGCCATCTGCTGTCACTTCCTCTGGGTGGAGAAGTTTAGAGTAAATTGGGCAAATCTACAGGGTCTCAATTAGTGGGGACGGGACGCTCTTCTCTGTTGCAGCCCCACTTTGTGGTTAAGGCTGATAAGACGGGTGGATTTATACGTTAAAATCTTGCCCAGTGCAGCTTTAAACTATACAATGCTGTGAGAGTCGTACCTTTAAGACAGAAAGCAGAGGGAGGTTTTCCTCTTGTTCGGTCCAGAGGAATGCTTTCAATCCGGAAAGCTCAAGGTCTTCAGATGACAGTTGGCACCGGTGGCGTCTTACATGTGACTGTATGTGTGCAGGAATTTATGATGCCTATAAAGCCTGCATTCCTCTGTGACTGTGTGCGTGTATTTGCCAGGATGTGTGTGTGTGTGTGTGTGAGGTTAGAACTGCAGCCATGATTGACAATGAGTTTGTACAGCAAAATGTCTCTGTGTGCATGCCTGCAAAGACGTGTGTATGTGGACCTCTACATGCACATAAGCATATGTTTACATGTGAGTGTGTATTGCGTGCATGTATACATGTTTGCATGTGTGTGTTGTGTTTATGAGCAATATTATGAAAAAAGGATATACTCAGAAAGCTCAAGGGTCTCAATTAAGAAGGTATACAAGCTTTAGTTTGTCTTTTTTGACTATTTGGCTTGCAACCCCTTAAAACAAAGAAATGGGGGAATCCTGGGAGGGCTAAGGCACCTATTATGCATTTTGGACGTCTTGGGTTCAAATTTTACTCACAACCTTTGTCCCATATCACCTTTTCAGTCTCCACTGTATAGGCTACTAAAGGTCTTCAAATGAAGGGATTCCTACTTGCAGCACAGAAATCATCAGGATCCACATCTGTGCCTCTTTCAGTTCGGCAGGAAGCCTTTCTTATTCCCATTTCGCCCATAAAATCACTGATGAACTTGCAAGTCCTGTTTGAAATTCTTCCTCAGATCTCTGAAGGTGAAGGTTTTAGTGCACAAAAACCCGTAGATGCAGTTTCAAATTTATACTGATACTCTTATCCAGACATTGATTGTAAGCTTAAGTTTCCAAATCACCAACATTACCAGCAACCAATACTAAGGACTGCAAAGGTTAGAGGCATCATCAAGATAAAAATGGGGGTTTAAAAGGGATTTTTTTTAATTTTCAAGATAAGAGCGTCTTAGAACGAATAAAGGAGGAAGATATGATTCACGAGGGAAAGGAGGATGGGAAGTACTGATGAGTTTTCAGCCTACAAATGGAGAGGGGGAGTGATGATGCATGATGAACACCAAACAATGATTTTCATTTTCCCTTGTCAAGTATTTCTTTTGATTCATTAGTGGAAAAAGCCTTAGCTCTGCAAATTAAATGTTACATTTACATTTTAGGTACTGATGCTCTTATCCAGAGTGATTTACAAAGAGTAGAAGAGTAGAAGTGTGAGATAGAAGTGCTTGAAAAAGAAATAAGGAGAGAGATGGATTTTCTTAATGTTAAGATAGGAGCCTCTTAGAGGAAGATATGGGAGAGAGGATATGACTCAAGGAGAAGAAGGTATGACTTCTTAAATAAGTTTTCAGCTTACGTAGAAAGATGGCGAGTTCAGCTCAGATTGGTGAATGCAAATTAATGTTTTTTATTTTTCCTTTCCAAATAATTTCATTTGATTTATTACTGGAAGACGCCTACATGCTACAGATGAAAGCGTAGCCCCAACTAAATTCATCTCACGGCCCCTTGGAGAGTCCCAGCCCACCAGATTGTGAAAATGCATGACAAATTCATCTTGAAAACTGATTAGATATTTGATTAAATGACTTTTGAGTGTGTAGCAAAGTAACTAGGGCGAGGATGCATGTCTGTGTCTGTTACATTTCATAAAAATCAGTTGTTTACTGCTTGACATTGTTGTTAAGATCTTGGGACTTGCACCTTTGTGAACAAGGATGTATTTGGAGAGGCTTTTAGACAATCTGAAAGCTCCTCACGCATCTTACATATGTAGAAGCCAAGTTAATGAATCTTTAAGCTGCATAGAGTAGGTAAAAGTCTCCAAGGGAGTGGATTTGGTGTATTTACTGTCATGTAACTGTGACCACGGGGGTTTGAACCCATCTCATGCTGTGCAGTCACCCTCATCTCCCCTGTATACTCAGTCTATCCTATAAAGTATTAAAGAAAAAGTGGATGGTCTACAGTAAACAGCTGCCTGCAGTAGGTAGGACCCCTGGAGGTAGAGGATCATGGGTAATCCTGCCAATAAAGTAGCATATGTAGCCGTGGGAGTGGGATGAAGTGTAAATGTCCGTAAAGTATGACGAGGTCGTGGGAAGAGTAAAGACCCATATGCTCTTCAAATGCCACAGGTTGCTTGTTTACGTCATTTACTCCTTCTTCTCTTGCTCCTTATTCCCCTTTTCTCTCAAGTCGCAGTTTGAGACTTGACTTGATGCATGAAGAGAAGACTTGACACTTGACTTGGGTGCTGGTGACTTGGGACTTGACTTTGACTTGCACTTTGATGACTTGAAAAGGTTTCTAAAGTCTTGACAGAAGATCTTGTGTTTGTCTAAATGACTTGGATTGAAAGTGATGAGATTTGTTCCAGCAGACGACTGAATTTAAATTATGTTTTCTGAATTTGTATGGAATGATTGAATTTATTGAAGTTGAAACTGATTATAGAATGATGCTCATGATGCTCTTACCAAGTTTTTATCCTATTAAAACCATATTGCATTGTAAAGTCCTAGATATTAAGTTTTCCTTAAGATATCAAATTGATACTGAACTCTTGATTTGTTCTGACTTAAAACTTGACTTGAGACTTGACATTAATGACATGGACTTTACTTGGACTTGAATTGGTAATTTACATTTAGACTTGGGACTACACTTGAGATTTGTGCCTCAAGACTTGAGACTGACTTGGGACTCCAGCATAATCGACTTGATCACACCTCTGTTTCTTATCATTCGTATTCTGTCTCTCCTTCACCTTCTACCTTCTCTTTCTCCTTTACCTTCTTCCTTTTTTCCTCTGGGGAGCCTAATAATCAGTGGCAACAGTCTGTGGCTTAATGCGTACAGTATGTGGACAGAAGGACACGCTAAACATCTGTCTCAATAATGGAGATAATACTGACTGATGATATAATGCCTGGCTAATGAAGATAAATAGCCTGCGGTTGTGATAACAGACCCCCGACCCTCCACACACACACACACACACACACACACACACACACACACACACACACACACACACACAATTGAATCCCTCTGGTTCAGGATGTGGACAGTGACACATCTATTGGGGTATTATGGTCTACTCTCTGGTGCGAGAGATAAGGTGGGATGCTGGAGATTAATGACTCTGTTATTGTTAAAGCAGTGGAAATTGTGGGTCATATAGGGAACAGTTACTGTACTGTACTGTATAACCATCTGTATCCCTGACTCAACTAATGCCCTCTTTAAAATGGAATTAAGTCTCAAGTCTCTTTCCACTTGAAGTGTGTTATATAATCAGGTTCACATTTGACACTAGGGGTAAAAGCCTGTTTGAATAGTAGAATTAGATTTTGACTTAATATCATCTTTGAATCGGTTAAACTGACCGAATTCAGAGACTTACTGTGCAACAGCACCACTCAACAATACTTACACTTAGAGACAGGAAATCGACATTTTAACAAGAGAGCAAAGCCAGTGATGAGAAAAGTTGCCTTTGCACCAGTTAACATCTGCTCTGGTGTTACTGTGTGCAAGAGGAAAAAAAACAAAAACTCAATTGCATAAGCCATGGATCGCTCTTTTTTTATGAGAGCCTGTGCGAAGTGCTGTTCTCTAACCGGGCCCATGTGTGTTCCATGTCAAACAACGGCAGCCACAGGCATGTTGTTTGATCAGCGGAGGAAAAAAGCAACAGGGGATCCTGTGGAAAGACATGTGCTGGTCCAGCTTCAGACCTGGCAACCTGGGGCTCCTCTTGTAACAGCCTGACAAATGATTCCAAAACCTGGCAACGGCATAGGTTTGGTGGAAATTAATTTGCCAATAGTGTAACATCTGCCAGCGCGGGGGCGCACATTACTTCTCATCCTCTGGCTAAACACTCTCCACTGAATCCAAATCCTAGCAAGCCAGCGGTTCAGTGGAAATAGATTTACATAATGCCTGGCAAAGGTTTAATGTCTGGCAAAACAGTGGTGCAGATTGATTGTGATTGTTTGGAAATATACTCAGAGTTAAATCCCAAACCTGGCAACCAAGGATGCATGGGGTCTGGTGCAAACAGCCTTGCCTAAGAACAGCTAGTCTGGAAAATGAACCAGAGGACAACTCCTGAGGTCTGATTGGCTATAGTTTAAGTCTGAATCCTCTTTGAGAGCCCAATAGTCCGAACCTGCCTTCAAGTGCTGCCAGATATACTGTAATTACAAATTGAGCGCACATGAGCAATCTAACAAAGTGGTAAAGTCTTTATTTTCTACAAGACCCGAGTTGCCAAGATATGACGTTTAGGAGCGGAGAGCATCTGAGCCTTATCGATATCTGATGGTAACAATGATGTGATTTATTATTCCATGTTATTGTTTGACATCCCGTGTAAACCGCTATTATTGTTGTATATGTTTCCATTTTCACTTTGTTTAATCTTTAGCTGTCATGCATTTTTGTTTTTAATAAATTAAGACATCAATTACATACCTGACATGGATTTTCTCCACTTCATTCTGCCACCGCAGCACAAAGTAGCTCTGTGCCGTTTGATTCCCAAAGTTAAACATTAGCCACCAGAAAAAATGCTTTTGTTATGAGTTCCATTATGTAATTGTTTCCGACCAACTTCACTTGAATGTGAAGTGATGACTGTGATCTTGGAAGTAGGAGCTTACGAGGTGCACTTGAAGGCAGCATATGACCAGGCTTAGTACAGGAGTGAGTTAGTGGATGGATAGAGGCAGGGATAGATGGATAATGGGTGAATGAACCAATGAATGAACCGATCAACCAATCATCCAATAAAACTGAAAGTTTAGTAGCTAGTAAAACTGAAAAAAAATCAGCTGGTGGAAAGTGTTCGTTTAAAGCCTCGGTTTCAAATATTTGGACAACATGAAGTGAGCCTGATTTGTCTTAACGGTTGATTTGTCTTACCAGAGATGAGACTTGTGTAGGAAAAGTCAAGCTTTGCCAATGTTATTATAATTCCTACTGGTCCTATAGAGGTCACAGATTACATAATACCCTTTTTAAGTGAGATATTATATTCCAAAAATGTATATCTAATGTTTTAGAATGACTTCACCAGGGATTGCTGTGTGTGTTCGTAGCTGTAGCCAAGAAGAAAAAGATTAAATATAATCATCTTTACCTCCATCTTCTTGAGATAAAACATACAGCAAAGGTTTTTTTTTCTGGTAAAAATCAATCAATCTGCATTAATGTCCTGAGTTTTTTTTTTTTTTTTTCCTATATGACTGTGTGTGTGCTGCCAAAAAGAGTCTGTAACTTCTTTGTCTCCCGCTCCTTGAGATAAAACACACAGAAGAGACGTACAGCTACTAGGCTTGAGATATGACGTCCACTGAAGCGTTAATTATTTCCATGTCCTGCCGTTATGAGTCTCTCTTCATATATGCAGTTTGTGTGTGTGTGTGTGTGTGTGTGTGTGTGAGTGTGTGTGTGTGTGTGTGTAATGGAAATTCATAGGGGCTGTCAGCGATGTGGTCATCAAGGAAAGAAGAGGTCATTTAGCCTCATTGCACTGTGAAAACACAGCGAGAGAAAGAGAGAGCACCATGAAAACAGTGGTGTGTGTTGGGAAGAGCGGGTGGTGGATTGTGTGTGTGTGTGTGTGTGTGTGTGTGCTCCGTATCAATAGATCTAAAAGGTCTGGGTCGCCTCGGGGCGGTGTTAAGCCTGTTAGCAAACTGCTACTATGAACAAACACGCTCCCCACTGTGGGAAACACCAGGGGCTTTGAACACACACGCACACACACACACACACACACACAAATACACTCCATCACTTTACAGGACACACCCCTCTGATCTCTCTCTCACACACACACACACACACACACACACACACACACACATACACACCTCAACCATAGGCTTCAGATTATCAGATGGGTGGCAGAGTGTGTGCGTGTGTGTGTGTGTGTGTGTGTGTGTGTGTGTGTGTGTGTGTATGTGCAGAAGAGCTTATGGAGACGTTTCCTTCGTTTTGGCTCTTCGAATTCTTTGCATTTTGGGCCACGTTCCAAACTCATGTCATCTTGCAAATTTTGTATTTTTCTCAAGCAACATTGTACAGAATTATGTTTATTTCTTAGCCAGAAATCTTTCTAGCGATGGCATTGTCTTGTTAGAATGTAAACAACAATTTAAAAATGTCATTACAAAGTGAAAATAATATAATTTGGATGGAGAGCTTGTGAAATTGTGATGGTCAAGCGTCTCATTTGTGATTACTACCGCAGAATAAAATGGAGCTAATATCATGATTAATTTTTCTGCCCCACGATACGTATTGTCACATTTTTGTATTGTGATATATTGAATTCCGATACATTGTCCCATCCCCATTAGATAGTATAGCATTGTACTGTAGAGCATTGTATACAGAGCGACAAAATAGTTACTCACTTAGTTCAAGACTGAAAGGTGTACAACATTATACTGTTTGGCCACTTTCCTATGCATTTACAACAGACAGACTCAACCACTGTGGCCATCTTTGCCTTTCCCTCTTCTTCCCAAGTATCCACACAGTAAGTATTCCTCCATCGCTCCTCAGGCTGGGATCTATTAGAGCAGCAGTGTTGTTCAAGATCTGTTTTTGACCTGCAGGTCAAACTGAATGAGGTGGCAGGGGAAGAAGCAGAAATCCACCCTAAAACAGAATTTGGATGTTACTCCTATATGATTTTGGACAGTTCAGTCAGTATTTGTGAATATGAACAACTTTCTCACAACGAGTTTTTGAATAATTTATAATCATAAAGCTCACTCTCCATGTACAAGTCAAATTCTTCAAGTATCTAAAGAAAGTGAATATACTAATCCTGAATTTTCCAAGGACTGTGCCAGTGATCCTACAGTGGTTGCCATTTTTAAAGCCCCACTTCATGCATTTATCCTGCATCTACCCTTCATTGGTGCTGCAGACAGTTATCTCTTCAGTATTACACAGTAAAACCGAATTGATATATTGCAATACAAGCAGACAGACAATTTCTTGAAAATGAAAACAGAGAGGATGTAAAAGTTCAGCAGTAGTTCAGGAAGAATGTCGGAAAAAGTGTGATTTTTTCAATGGTTTCATCTTCAGATCTACATTCCTGTTGAAAGCCTGATAAATAGAAGTCTGCGTTTAGACCTTCCCTTGAACTGAGACATGGTGGATTCCCAGCCACACTTTGCTCATACATTCCAACTTATCTAACCTCCTACAGAGCTGAGGTTGGTGGGAGTGCGAGCGACGTTTCTCTTTGGTGGATCGTTTTCATTTTTCAGCGCATAGTCCGCCCCATGAGGTCTTGAATGGTCAACCAGCAATGTTGGCAAGTTGACCCGTTGTCAGCACCAATCACTCCCCTCCGCTTTGAAAACATTCTTTAGAAATTAAACTTCTAACACGCATGCACAAACAAGGCAAAGTAGAACCAGGAAATATGACTTTGTGTCTAGGATCTTGCTTTTCAAGAAGCGATTTTGTCTGATTTCAGTTGTCCATATTGGGACTTTGGGAGAACTGAGTGCTGGAGCATAGGTAATGTTGGAGGTTGGCTGCACCTCCTGAACCTCTGACTCCTGATTGACTCCTGTACCTCTATGTACTGTATGTGTGCACGTGTGAAAATGCTCTACCAAAGTTAAATATCGACTTCCAAAGATCAGAATATTCATATTCATTCAGGAAACGGTGGTATCATTGACTCTGCTGAAGAGTGGAAACCAAAAAAAATAGATTGCACCTTGGTCTGTATCTTGACCGGATGTTCAGACAGCAGGCAAATCCAATTTCTGATCATTAATCGGATCTTTAATTCTGACTGTCCACATTGTAATTTACAAAAGACCAGATCAGATTTGTGTGTTTAGACAGTATAATCATTTGCTGTCATTACAACATTGGTTGTCATAGTAACGATGCATTTTCTGTCCAACTTTGGGTGCTGCAACAAGCTAGTAACAGGGACGTTTTTCTGTCACTTATTCTGTTTTTATGAGACACTTTCTAGTGGCTCTGCAGTGAGCAGAGGCATGAAATCTCTATTCTTGTCCGGGTCACTGATATCCTCTTGCTGGCTCTCCTCCATGTTTTTTGTTCTCTGCTCCTCTTGTTGACACGTGAGGTCAAACGCATGTTGCGTGGGGAGTGACGGAAACAACACAACACTTGAGATCCAGTCTGAGCGGTCAGACTGAGCTGCATTTGCAGAAAAATCCTGTTTCAAACCACTAACAAATGTGGTTTAAATTTGATCTGAAAATATTGGATTCCATGTAAGAAAATATCCGACTTGTATCAAATATCCCAAAAAAACATCATAGTTGAGCTGTCTCTCTTGACATATAATTAGTGCTCCTATACTAATAAACACTCAATGATGGATTAATCACATCTTTGTCCAGTGGTGATCTCCATTAATAAAGAACCAGTTAAGTGTAGTCTTAATCCCAGACACCCAGCTCAAAAAATATTTAATTGGGTGCCAAACTTGAAAACAAGAAACCCCCTTCACCTATACCCCATATAGGAGATACTGCTCACTCAATTTGCAGCCACTTCCATAGCAGGTCAGGGATCCTTGTTGAAAGCTGGGTCTTTAGAGTGGGATTCGTCACGCACTTACCTCACAGGCTTTTGAATAGCACACTACCACATGTACTCAGGCATGTCCTTGAAGAGGGATGTGGGGATAATAGGGTGAAATATAGTGGTGACAGTAAGCTGAATGGCGGTCAAGGATGCTGGATTTAGTCTACACACAATGAACAAAGAGGCTATCAGTCGGCGCGGCGGAGAAGAGAGGCCTCTTTGCTTTTGATTATCTGCTGATGTCATTGTGGGTCATGCATGGTGTGTGTGAGTGAGTGAGTGTGTGTGTGTGTGTGTGTGTGTGTGTGTCCGTGTGTGCGTGCTTAGGCAAGCTGTGGTGAATGTAGGACAAATCCTTGAACTAACACTCTACATCTTTTACGTCTGACCGCTGTCCAACGGTGAGTTTGAAGTTGTCTCCCTTGACAACAGTGTATTTTCTCAGCTGCACGCATTTCTTTCCAGTCATTCTCATTTACACAGCTTTTGGTTTCTTCACTGCAGTATATCCAACATCTTAATCATATTTGGGTGATTAAACACTACCACATTTTAAGGGGTTTTTGCTTCAATTAATTAAGACATTCCACACAAATTTAGAAAGTTGCAGGGGGGAATCCCAGCGGCTCCACAGATCCCGCAGTTTAGAAAATGTATCTGGTATGGCAACGCTGGGCTTAATTAGTTAAAGCATTTGTTCAATAAAAATGTTAGCATACACCGTGGTTAAAATCATGACTCTCTTCTTGGACAAGCGGCGGCTATCCTGCCAAGCTTTAAGCACCAGTTCATCACGCCTTTGTTAACTATGAAAACCAGCCACAGAAATGGATCCACTGAGGACATGTGGGACAGACTTTGTGGATGACCTCAGCCGGCCCTGCTGCACATCATCAGCCCTCCCGGCGTCCAGGACGGCCTTCATGCTTGGCATAAAGGAAACTCTGATCCCATCTGAGCGTAATGGATCTCAGGGTTTGACTGAGGGATGGCTCACACTACAAGTTATTTCAAAATAAGTAGCAAAACTGGCAAATCCCATACAGTTGCATAAAGCAGGGTGATCTTAGAGAACGTTTTAGGGGAAAAGAATGATGTAGCAGTGTCATTTTTATTTTCTTTCCAATCAAAATCCAGCCCTAATGATCTAGGCATCCCATGAGGTGAAGGGTGTTGGTTGGCACTGGATTGAGCTGATACAGCTCTTGACATCACTTTGGAAAGATCCCTGACATATGCCAATGTAGTGACACGCGCCCAGAGATGAAGTAATTAGTTGGTACAGACCCTTGTCTTGACTACGTATGCTATTTCTGGGCCTGGGTCCAAACGCTGACTCAGCCTTTTACCAAGCTCTGCTTTCCATACACTGTTTCCTCTTCCTGCTTTTCTTCCCTTTAGATGTTTCAGAAATGAATTAAAGTGAAATAAGCCCAATAATAATCATGCGGTAGATCATAGATAAGAAATCGACAACCAGTAATTAGATCCTTCATTTCATTGGCGTTCATGGGGTAAAATACACAACTTTGCAAAATGATTAGCTTTCTGCAGTTTGACAGTAGAGCACATCAGGACTGCAGTCAAATCAAGTCACTAAATGTAAATAGAGGCTGCAAGTCATGTAATGATGATAGAGCCGTCATTTGCAATATGTTCATAGATGTAACTCTGTAGACTTGGGTCAACAAGCTTGTCAGCTGAGACAAGTTGGCCAGAGCTTTGCAGTCACCAGCCAATATGATTACCATGCTTCCTTGTTCCTCTACTGATGTGATTTTGTGAAATGAACCATAGTTCCACTTGACAAGTGCAAAATGGGCAAGAAGTTTATTATAGCCACTCAAAGCTTCCCAGTTCTCTATAACTTTTATTTGAAAGACTACAGGGATAAACGTCTCAAAAACAAATCCATCGTTGGGGTTGATAGTAAGACGTTAACTTGTTAAAATGGTAAATGACAAGCAACACCAGAGCATAAAAATACATGATTTACCTGTTCAAAACATTGTAGCTGCAGACTGCTACATACATGCTATCGGAGCCTCTCACTCTGCCAACAATCAGTCAGAATACAGCGACACATAAATCAAGCTTCTCGCAGTGTGAAAGGCCTGCAAGAAACTTTGCATGGACAAACATTTTCAGCTTTTGAATTTGAAAGAAATTCCACTACCTGAATTGGATGGAGTTGAACAGAAAAGGCCCAATTTATAGGCCAATAAACACAAAAGACAACAGATAGGATATGAATTGTTGAGTCACAAAAATGTTAAGCAAAACCAGTACCATTAAAGTTGGAACTATATGGGAAAAAGCAACAAACACAGTACACTAAAGCCTTCATGGAATGCTCTGAATGTGCTTTTATCCATGAACTGTCTCCTCTCTCGCCTTACTCCACAACCCACACACATACACACTCACACACACAGCTTCATCTCACTCACTGCATCCCGGTGTAAAAGTCAAGGTCTGAATTGGGCCCATACAAAAGTTATGCACTATGCACGTTGTCTGCAATGTGAGAGGAAAGCACATATCACATAAATCAGTGAACGTTGGAGTGTAGGAAAAAAACTTTCGGTTTAATTTTCTGTTTCGATTCTGCTCTCCATCTGGAAAAGCGACTCTTGATCGATGCTCAAAAATGTGATCCACCCACTGTTGAGACTGGGGGAAGGACGGCTTGTCCATTGTCGGAGGTCTGCACGGAAATATTGAACGGAGGGATGGAGATTATTTATGAGCCGAGGCGTTGTGTCAGAGCAGCAAACATGAGGAGAAGAGGTTGGGTCGTCCCGAGTCAGATGTCAATACCAGACATTTGGACGAGACGCACCCAACACATTAAGGCACGGATGCATGCTTGCAATTCACAAAACACTCCCTGAAGACAATTCCTCACCTTGACTGTGTCTCTGGTTTTAAGTTTGTGTAGGAGCGATGCAGCTTGCTTGAGAGATTTGCCCAGCTGGAACGACAAAACTGAAATATCACAATGAACGGTGTGCTCCAGTTGTCTGTCTTTTGTCCTGAACATTCTCCAAATTTTTGCATACAAGGACATCTTTTCTCCCAGAACACCTCATTGTTGTAATCGCTACACTCAAGGTAATTGGTTCATCATGTCTCCTGCCTGGATTACTGCGTACGTATGTCACTGAGCATTCTGATCCAAGAGCAAACATTCGGTTCAATACTGAAGAATGTCCTGAAACGTTATAAAATATATAGTGTAATTTATCAAAAATGTCATTTTTTTGTGTGGGAATGACATCAAATTTGAGATATATGCAGTAAAATAATTCTCTCTGTGTTTTTTTTGGCAGTACATTTGCCCATTTCTCTTGGTGGAGCCGTTGTAATTATTGTTGTTATGAACTTTTGTCCATTTACAATATGACTGGAGTGAATTTTATGGGCGTGAGAACATGTACTGTAATGATGTACAGATTTGAAATAAACTCTTTGATTACAGTGTGTACATGGTCATAAGTAACATAAACCTCAGCAACCAAACTGGTAAATGAGCGTGTTTACATTTGGTAATAAAGATATAATCAAGTCAATGGGGAAATATACAGCTATAGATACAGTTTATGCAAGATATGTTAACTTTGTTTCACTTGTAAATTAACATGTATAGAAAGTGATATGGAAAATGAATAAACCTACTGGGAAATACCAGATATAAATATACAGTGTATGTGATTCAAAGAGCTTTGCTATTCAACGAACGTCTTGACCCCGTTTCTCACACCACGAGAGCCAAGAAGGCGATGATGTGCAAAAATCTTTAAATTCTTTAAAACAGGAAGAACAGTCTTTTCTTTATGGAAAAAAGAAATCCCCCGAAAAATGGTCGGGGATATGTAATAACTGAGATCGCTTGGCAGATAGATGATACAGTATGTGAGAAAACCCAGTGAAAATATTTCCCTGTCCACTGAGTGAAATATGGCAGAGGCAGACTCATGGCTTAAAGCCCGACCACGTCTCTGTGTTTACCTGCTCTGTTTTCTTTAGCATCAGTGGAACGAACCAACGCTGTGTGGGGGGTGGAGGTGGTGGGGGGTGTGGGTGGAGGTGTCAGCAGCACCTGTACATACAGTACAAAAACACACGCTCATGAATATGCACGCGCACATGTATGTGATCATGAAACACACACAAACAGGCATAAGCACACACTCACAGACAAGCAGTGATTGATGTATTTTATATCCAAGGTTCTCTGTTCACTGTAATCTATAGAGGGTGACTTTCAGGTGACGCGACACCCACCGGCGGCCATATTGGAGGTCCACATCTCTTGTAAGCTGTGAACAGCTGATTGTGTTTCTAAATGTACAACTTGGCCATCTCCTCAGAATTCAGTAGACATGGTTCATTTCTTTGCTGTATTTGACTGGGAACTGATCATTTCACATAGGTTTGATTTTGTGTTTACATGTCATCATGTCAGCTAGCTAACCAGAGTATCTGGTTAGCTAACTATCTTGATTTGCACACTAGCTAACACATCTAGAAGCTAGTGTTAGCAGTGGCAATATTTGTATTGGTTGCATTGCTAAATTTGCGTGCTAGCTAGTTCATTTGCTAACAAAGCCAAAAAACAGCCTTTTGTTCAGATTAACAGCTAACTCTTCTCAAGCTACAACTCATAGTAGGGTACTAAGGCGAAAGACTTAGAAAAAAGACAAATTTATCTTAGCAGACTATTCATAACATTACTGAATTGACCTACACCCACCTCAACAATCATTCAGATATCTCTGTTGCCTGGTTGTTATGTATTTAGCCATTATTTGTGCACAGCCAATTCCAACGATGGTGCCGGGCATGGCACTAGCAGATGTGTGATGCAACTGCAAACCTATAGATGCCTTAGCGTGGAGCACTACAGCAAATAATCTACAGGGACACCTACTATAGATGATTTTGGTGCCTGTTCTCATCAGTTAATGGGCAAGTTGACCTATGGGCCAATTAACCTTGACCTTTACTCCTTCATAGCCATTGTGTTACCCAAGCATCATGTAAGCATAATGAAAAACATGGCTCTTGTCACATTTGCTTTTAAACACATAAAATGGTGTATAAGATATGGTGACTTTTAACGGACTTAGTTGGTTAACCGAAGATCAGGAGGGGAACAGTGCTGGAATGCCCCAGAATCCTTCGCTGCTCATTGAAACCAGCTGCTGCTCCTCCTTGTTAATCACCTGCACATCTGAACTGGATCTCACAGATGACCAGAACAACAGTGTGTGAGCTCCTACAGTCCAGCATGCTTTCAGGTTGTTCGCTGTTGCAACCCTCCTACTTTCTCTCGACACTTTCTCTATCCTCCACTATCTGTATCCCCTGTTGCGTTTAAGGGAAAAAACCTTTCTACCCTTTCTCCTTGAATTTGAATTCTTTATCTAACACTTTTCTCCCATAAAATATCATTCAAGGGACATTGTTCTCACTTAATTGTTATTCTGGGAATTTACATGTAAGCTTTTTCTGCTGAATTGAATCTTATTCTACTCTTGACATTCACTGTAAGCCACTCAAGATTATCAACTAAAAATGAAACGCATAAAGTAGAAATGTAAATCTCTTGATCTCCAAGGACTTTCCAGTAGAGTCAGTCAACAAGAGCAGCTCAAACCTTGGTTCCCCAGGACAACGAATACTTCAGACTCCAACCCCGAGCGTCAATAGAGTCGCCCCAGGTCCTCAAAAAGACTCTAATTTCTATATTCCCTAACTTGTCAATGTATTCAAGTGTCATCCTGAAAGAGAAAAACAGGATACAGCTTGAGGAGGTGAAGAGGAGGACAGTGTCCGCCATGGGAGCATGATGCATGCACAGAAAATGACAGTTTCAATCAGGTGGATGCTTTTTTGGATGAAGCAGGTATCAACTGCTCCAGTGTAAACTAAAGCAACTGAAACTAGGCTGCAATGGCAGGCAGTATCCAAAAAAGATGTAGCCAGTAAAAAGCTATGAACCTACAGCATTGTAAGTATATATAACTCAAAATTGAGTCATAGAGGGATTGCAAGAACATTTGAGGAGATTCATTCCAAAATGAGACGCCTACTCTTACAAAATCATTGGTAAGTCAAAACTAAAACAAATCATGGTACTTTCTAAAAGATAGTAACTTATACCCTTGGTTGACAAAATGATAGCACTTTTAAAGACCGGATCATCTATACTTTAAAAATATTGAATGATGAACTGAACTTCAGGTAATATGTTTTTCCCCCATTTCCCCCCCCATTTATATACAGTCCATGACTAAGACTGCAGCATACAGTGTAAATGCTGCAGTCTTCCTACCTCAAATACTGACAGCTGTTATGTTGATGCCTTTTTCCTCCTTATTTTCCCCCTAGCTCCAGCTGAAGAGCCCAGCGCAGGATGAATGAACAATATCTGGCTGCTGCTGCTGAATCCTCCCCTGACTGTCGGTTCCATTACGTTTAAGGTCTCACATTCACTCTTTACGTTCCAAGCAAAGGCCTAGTAGTAGTACAGTTATGACAGCTTAACATCATAATTATCATGCAGACTGCACTCCTGGCTCTCTCTCTCACACACAAACACATCCAAACATGCACTTTTTTTGTAGCTTTTTAGGCATTTTGCTGGTTATGTACACACATTAGCCAGCTCAGAGGTCAAACCTGCAGCCTTTCAGTTACAGGACAGTCTGGTTAACACTTGGGAGACACAGACACATGCAGACAGACACACACACACACACATATAACACACACAGAAACATAACATAGGACACCACTGGGGTGTGGTGGTTGTATTTCACTAGTGTTTGAGTCTCCTGCAGGGATGATTACACCTGCAGACAGTGATTACATCCACACTGGGAGAGTAAATCTAAAGACGAATGGGATTTAAAATGCAGTCTGACAACATTGGCATCTCTCACTGCTTGGCATCTTTTTTGACTCGGCAGCACGAGAATTTATTGTAAGCACAACCACATTTCTATAAAATAGCCAGAACGGAAGGGCAACATGCAAGTGGAAGCTGTACCTGTCTAGATTTTGGATGTATTCACATAGATTCATGGAAACATTGGCTAAGTTTACATGTGCACAATAATGGGTCTATTGTAGTAAGACAACAGTGCACACATTATATGATTCCATAAAGTGACTCCTTCCATAATCTGATTTATATGTGACATGTGGTTATTGCAAGTATTTATTGAGCTAGGCGCCCCTGACTCAAAAACATGGGCTACATATGCGCTACTTGATCACACTTACATAAATGCGATTAAGGTGTATAGGCAAAATTGCAGAACTCCACATATCGTCGTCGTCCAGTTTTGTGATTTTCCTGCTTTAACTTCAGCTGAAGGATCATATGGTTCTCTATGTTTGAGAAGATTCTACAACACTTTACCAATTTAGCAGGGTTTTTTTTTCCTGAAAAGTTCACATTTTGGACTTACAACATAAGAATATGGTGTTTACATGCCTTACTGTCATTATTGTCTTCATCACATTGCAATCCACTTTTTTGTGTGTGTGTAAACATGGTCAGTGCCAAAGAGCTTTTTCCAACTTTCTTGACCTGTCATAACTGAAAATATAGCTCTATTTCGCTCTAATATTTCTATGTTAGATGAACATTACAATTGTAAGCAAAGCCGTTTCAGCCTCTGAATCCATTAGAAGCTCTTCTTTCTCCTTTGAATGCAGTTTGGCTTCGTACCAAAGATCCCTGCCAATCACTTTGAGACAGAATAGATGGCCACTCTCTTGTTTTTGGTAGTCGGGCTTCCCCTTTGTTTACATTTCATTCCGGCTTAGGCCTTTAAAAGACAAGTAGCACTTGTTGTTTTCTGTGTGACCTTGGACATATTCAACCACATACTGCCATTTCACCATCATCCCACCCTGAGAGACGAAGCATGACCTGTGAACCCACAACACACCCCCGGCTTTGTGAAGCAGCTTCATAACGCTGCACACCCCAGACTCCCCAAACTGTGGACTGGGGGGTCCTTGTCAGTCAGTGGGTGAATGGTGTGAAAGGGGAAAGCAGACGAAAGGGGGGGGAGGGAGGGAGAGTGGCTATGAAAACAAAAAAGCCACCCCACTTCTGCGTGTCCCCAGAAGTTTGGATCAATTTTGAAGTATGATGGCTTCAAAATTCAGGTATGACAAAATCTTCCAGGGTTTTTTAGTATCTGAAGAAGTTGCTGCACTCATAAACTAGATGCAAATACTGTTTTTATTATGTATTAAAAAGAAAAAAATGTCTTCATCAGGAATATGTTCTCTTTACTTCTCTCATTGAAACTTTTTGGCATCAGAAAACTGACACGTCCAAACTATTAAGAAATGATTGGGGGTAAAAGATTTAGGTACAGGTTTCCTCTGATACTCTGCACAAAGTCATTAAGATACAAAGGAAACACTTTGAACTTTCTGTTTTGTTCACCCATCTTAAATTGATAAATGGATATATCCCACTGAGCAATTTTACGTTTTACGTTAGACGTTTAAAACACGTCTAAATGGCCATAGCCGTCTAGGCTAAATTAAGTTTAAATGGGGTTGAAAAGTGAAAGTTTATTAGATGTCTATACATAGACAATATTATCCTGGACTATATGAGATACGCATAGACGCAATGTTGAAATTACTTCTTGTGCTGAGATAATTATCTTGTAGGCTAGTCTACAGGACTTCTCTGGTGCATATTTTTGGTATTTCCAGATGTTTATTCATTGTAATAATGTATTTACTGCTTGGTCTAAAATAGGTCTATACATAGCCGTAATGATCCTGGGCTATATGAGAGCTAAAGCATAGACGCGACGTTGAAATCACGTCTTTTGCTCAGTGGGATGGTTGAATGAAGAATTAATTATTAATTAATTCATAATCAAAAACATTTTTTGCATCATATTGAAAAAACATTGAAATTGCCCAAAAGCATTGTACCACATGGAGACAAATCTCTCTAAATGTATAAAAAGAGGTTGAGAGGTTGAGATGAGTTTTCTCAGTTTGAATAAAATGAAAGATTTTTCTGGTATGCAGCTTGAATTGTTGGACAGGGATTCTTCACAGCAAAAGAATACCTTGTGTGACAGGCAGTCTAAAACACCTTTCGCTCTAAGAAAAAAACTACAGCGTCATGTGATTTACAGCTTCATGTGATCTAGACATTTCAGTTACTCATTATGGCAAGTTTGTCATTTTTTCAGTTGGTCCTACAGTCCTAGTAGGCGCAGCGTTCAGCCAGACTTGCTTGTGTTAGTGACTTTCTCTTCAAGGCTGCTCAGAACGAAAGAGAAAATGCATGAGGGTACTTGAGTTATCCAAATACAATACGCAATTTATGACAATAATTTGACTGACGTGGAAAAAAACCCCGGTTTGCATGATTCAGTCATAGTTGGATTTCTCTCCTTACAGAAGTGACGTAAAACTGAAACTTCCTTCCCGTAGTTTTTGATTTTGAACATGGTGCCGAGCGTAGCTGAGGAGATGAAGAATGTTCTTATTCTTAATTTCAGCAGGCATTAAAAGAGGTTCCTCATCAGTCCTAAAGTCAGCCTTGCCAGTCGCCAGATGTAAAAACACAAAAGAAATCAGACTAAGGGTTTACATTCTGCAAATAATTCGAAAGATTGAGCAAAAACCTAGCTGTGTGACTGGGGTTTCCCATAATGTGATAACGGCTTTTATCCGATTAAGGAAATCCCAATCTGCTGTTTACATGAGCACTTGAATAATGAGGGAATTGCCTTATGATCGGTTTATTAGTGTTAAACTCACACCACTGAGGCCCAGTACTGGTGTCAGACTGCTGTCTATGTCCCTGTGTCCATTCTCCTCACACTCCATCTATCTGTGCTCCCTCTCACTGCTGGCTTCACAGAGTTAATAGATGACACCTTCTTCCCCGTTCCTCCCTCACACCGGGTCAGAGGTGCTGCTGGGAATCCTGGGCCCCGTGATGAGAAATATTTAAAATATGAGCATTAGAAATCCCTTCTCATCCAGACTTTTTGGGGCTTCCATTTGAGCCTGCATGGGCTTCATGTAAAATAATCAACCGATCTCCCATTTGAAACCAGCAGGAACTGGATTCTTCTGCTCTATTCTACTCTGCTCTTTTCAATTCTACTGAGCTCTACTCTGACCTATTATACAACACTCTGCTTACGTCTACTCTAGCCTAGTCTACTCTGTTATTCACTCCTCTTTACTCTACTCTCTTCTCTGTCTCTTCTCTGCTTTATGCTGCTCTACTCTCCTCTGCTCTAGTTTCCTCTATGCTGCTCTGATCTAATTTATTCTGCTCTTCTGTACTCTGATCTACCCTAATCTGCTCGACTACTACTCTGCACTAATGTATGTTATTTTACTCTTATAGCACTTTAGTTCACAAATTCAACTGGGCTACTTAAAATCACCTCAACTCCAAAATCATCCCTATTGAATTATTAATTAATCTGTAAAGTTAGCACTGGGATTGCACATACATTACAAGAAATATGGATTGTATCATTCTGCATGGCCCAGTGTGACCTCTTGGCTTGGCTAACTTGCACATGATCAATGCTGTGAAACACTGGAACAAATCCCAGTGATATTTTAATAATGAAGTAAAGCAGCTTGGTTCTAGTGGGGTCATGTTAGGTCGAAGCTGTTTTAGGAAAAACACCCACAGGAAGGTTATGGGGACTTTTCAGGTAATCCATCACTGAATTTCCACAGTGATGTAAATCAAATAAGACGGTGGGTCAAGTAGGACCTTCAGTTGGTGATTATAAAGCAAAAATCAAACATTTTACAGAAAAGTATTGATTTATGGTTCCCCTCCCAAAAGATTGTATCCTCATCTAACTTACATCAGTTTGATATGACTTACTATGATGTATTGTATTTATTCATGTCATAAAGATTCATGTCAGCCTATAAAGGTGAGTAAGCTCTATTCTGTAATAAAGTAAGTAAACTGTATTTGTATAGCGCCTTTCAAGACATTAGAGTCACAGAGTGCTTCACATTATGACACAAATATGGACACTCAAAAGGACATATTATGAAATAAATATAGACACTCAATGGAATACAAAGAGAGAAGTGAAAAAAATAATCAGTGAAAAGACACAAGAAAAAGCTTGACAGAAAAGCTGGGTCTTTTTTCTTAAAACAAGGGACAGGGGTGGGTTAACTAGAGTCTAGGTGGGTTTGTCTTCCACTACGTCCTGCAGTGTCCGCTGGCAGTCTTTGCTGTACCAATACAGGACTGCATTGCAGTCTATTGCCACTCTAAGCAGCTTTAGTTCACAGCATGGAAAGTCCCTCAAAATGCCCCTCTGTGACCCAGAGCCAGGCGTTCTCAGCAGATGTGTTTTGTTTTTGTTCGTTGGTGCGTTTTGATGTCAGCTGGGGCGGCTCAGCCTGCTTTCTCACAGCCGTCAGCTGAGGAGCGATGATTATCCGCTATCTCTCTGACTCATACTAGACCTCGGACTGCCCCCCCTTTTTTTAATCTGCAGCCACCCGCAGTCTAGAGTCCCTCTCCTCCCTCTGTCTCTCTCTCTCCATCTTGTGTCTCTCTCTCCTCTGTGTTACTATTTCCTTCCAGTCTGTCTCTCTTTCTTTCTTTCTCTCCCTCTCTGGTCACAGAAAGTGGGCGTTTGACCTTGTTTACCCCCAAATACACAGGCTACTATGGAGATAAACAGAACATTCACCTTCAACCCTAAAGGTCTGCATGTGGGTGTTCTTGATGGAGTAATCCCGACAACCCACAATAAAACCACAACATTTATTTTTCACTTGAACCTTTCCCAAAAAACAACATCTGTAAAACTAATATGGGGTTATGTGGAAAACGATAACAAAAAAAAAATCTCATTAAGTATTGATGCATGACATTTTCCTATTGCTGTTTTCTTGTAGAAACCCTGTAACTGCAATTTTGGTGATTTTCATATTTTAACTTCACTTGAAGGATTACATGTGTCTCTATGGGTTGAGAATTCTTTGACCCCATTGAATAAACTCTAAAATACATGGTGGCCAAGCTAAAAACAAGGCTGTTTTTACCCAACAGTGACGATAAAGATCTGTTGCTACTCTCTATTCCCGACCGATGTAACAGCAGTGATTCAACCTGTACCCAGTTCATGAAAGCTTTTACATTTACTGTTCTAAACACCCGGTGTCTGGTAGGTCTTTCCCGGGAAAAATCCTCTGGCGCAAAGTGATGCTTTTCATGTTTCCAGCAGTAGCAACAATGGTTGGTTTGGAATACATAGAAGAAGAACTGGGTAGTTAGTATGAGCAGCGATAGCCACCATGGCTGAACAGACAAAGAAAACTCAAACTTCATCAACAGAAAATCCAAAGACAGACGTCACAGTCCCGGCCCACACTGTTTGATTGACAGGTGATCACTGTGAAGTGCAGTGCAGAAACACCACAGTAATGAGCGCTTAGCAACAAAGATGTCTCAATAAAAACAGCGAGGATCCTGGAGATGACAACTTTAACATATGTGGAAAATCATTGTTTCCTTTTCCTTTTTTTTCCTTTCTGAACACCATTGTTGGTTTTGCATCACTTACTCATCACCTGTGACCCCCTCTTTTGTTCTCCATCACAACACAGCAGCTGTATTGTTTTACAGCGCTGGATGAAGAAGCATGGAAACACAAACACTCCGGTAATGTGTGAACTTCCCTATTTTGCCAGCTACAGAAGTTGAAAGCTTATCTGTGCCAAAACACTGTCAGCTGCGATGAGTCAGAGGACCACTGACTAAACTGGACACCTGTGAGGCACAGTGCACACACACACACACACACACACACACACACACACACACACACATTTTCCTCCATATTGGATTATACCGCTGTTTATTTTCTGTTATTCAGTTCAGGTGTGTCCTTGTTGGTCATCTTGATTCTTTTATTTCCAGGTGAGGTGATTGGGGTTTCTTTATCTCACCTGCAAAACTTTCTTCTCATGTTTTTTTTTTAATCTTTTAAATGTGCAACTTATATATGCAAATTAAAGTAAATAATATCAAAATTGCTTCACGCAGATAGGAGTTTTGATTACTGACACGTCTTCTCAGGGCAGAAACTGTTATGATTGGTTCAATAAGACGATCACTCAAAAAAAGAGAGGAGGCGATTTAGTGACTTTGTCACTAAATCTAGTGACAAAGTCGCCAAGTTGGCAACACTGAGCATAACGAATGAAAATAAATATCATGGGGACATTAGGCTACATGAGAGGCACTCAGCTCTCAGTAGCGTTTCAGTTGAATTTCGGACCCCTGTCTAACTGCACTTCAACACTCCAGCCCCTGGAGCCCCTGAAGAGGCTTCTCAGCTATCAGGCCTGACATGAAAGATACAGCAGACTTGACACTTACAAAGAGCAAAAACACAACACCCATCAGGCACTTTGATGTAGGCTATTTCACCCTCACTTCAGTGTTTCATTATGTACTGTAAAATCTGTTTAAGCTGGTATACAGGTAGCCTTTGTCTCTTGTTACCAAGACCTGAAATGCCTGTGTATTTAATGTACGTTACGATGAAAGATCTGATTCTGATTGAATTTCACAAACTGTAGACCAATCCAGAATAATATTTTTTAAAAGATACAACGCTCATCAAATGATGGCACTTTACACACAGTAGCCTACTTCAACAATCCAAACTAAATGAGGAGGAAGTTTTGGACTATTACCTCAACAAAGCAAATTACAAAAAAAATCCAGAATATCCTTTCTTGAAGTGAATGCATTCTTGTTAAAACTGCACTTGGCAATTTCAATTGAACTTCAGTAACTGTGAATCCTTTAACTTTGCATCATGTTACGTAAACTGCACACAGCATGCTCACGTTTACCAACCCAGCTGGTCTGTGATGCAAATGAAACCAAAGAGACGAAAGATATTTTATATTTACGTTTTAATTTGTCACTTCCTGTGGGTGAAGTACGCAAACCTGTCACCAGAATTTAATTTGGGCAAATAAGATTAATTTATGGCATCTCAGTTAGGGGGGAAGGGACACTCTTCTCTCCTGTGGCCCCACTTTGTGATTTTGGCTGATAAGAGCTTTAAGTATGAAGGCTCATTAACAAAATGTGGCATTTGACAGAGTCACAACAAAACATTTTTAGGAAGACCGGCTCCTGCCTCCTGACAACACCACTGCTCAGTCTGCTTATCACCGATGTTACCTCTCTAACAGCATTGCTCACTGGCTGACTGGTCCATATCTGTCTGGGCTGTCAGAGAGACGGTCTGAACACATCTTTATCTGTCCTCCCTGTACCACACTGGCTCCTGCAGCTAGACTGATGTGTGTGTGTGTGTGTGTGTGTGTGTGTGTGTGTGTGTGTGTGTGAGAGTGAGTGTGTGTGTCTGCTTGTCTGTATCCTGGGCGCCAGTGCACAATGCTCTTGACTCCAGACATTGTGGTGGGTGAATCACTGACTGTATCATCACCCAGGTCTGGAGAGGTGCGTACCTTTACCATACACTAGCATGGCTTCTTAAAGTATGGGTCAGAAACCAGATGACAAGAGAGACAATGAGTCTGCATGGGACTTTCCCAGAAAATGTTTAAAACCCAGAGTTCACCCTACTCTGCTTTCTTCCCTTGTACAGTGTTTACTTTCCTCTGAAGTGTATCTATTGGTCAGTTTTATTAAACTGATTTTTTAAAAGTTTTATTAAAAAATGAGATATCCACCAAATAGTGACACCTACTCTTACAAAATGATGGTACCAAATTAAAGACACTATGGTACTTTTTATGGTCAGCAGGTAAGTTTTTAGCCTAGTTGACAACAGATTTACAGGCTGAATCCTCTAGAACTATTGAATGATGAACTTCTGATAATGACTTTTTTCCCAATATGGATATACAATATAGCAATTTGGAGTATAACTCATGTATTGGATTTCACTATTTAGTAGTTTGTTACAGTTTGATAGTGGATTTTGCTTTGAATAGGACACCCATGTAATTAGCTATCTACTTAGCTAGCTACTAATTTGCAATCAAAAAATTGAAACAACCATTTACTACCAGACCTCAGAGAAAATTAGAGGTTTTGGCTGTAAATTTCTGAGAATTTCATGTGATGAAATGATAACAAGCTTTGGACGGGAAGGATGCTGCTCATCTCGAGGCGTCCCCCCCCCCCCCCTTGCAGTTCAAGGCCACACAAGAAACCGTTTTAAAGCGCAGGGAGAGTGAGAGAAACCACACATATGAGTTGGAGGAGGAGGATGACGAGAAGAAGGAGGAGGACTTAACTCAAGTGTGTTAATTTGTATGTGGGGTTGTGATGTCTTGAGGGGAGGGTTGGATTAGAAAGCGGTGGTCCGCAGAGAGACACGGAGTCGGGTTTCAGAGTTTTGAGGGCCCCCTGAGTCCCGACGCACTGAAGCTGCCTTTGTTTGACTGGGAACCACAGGCAGTGCAGGGAAACCGAGCGAGAGAGAGAGGGAGACTGGGAGAGAGAGTGAGTGAGAGAGCGAGAGAGGGAGAGAGAGACTTTTTTTTTAGTTTGGAGTCAGTGAGAGAGAGGCAGAGCGGGCTCCATCTCTCTCTCTCTTACCACTATCACACATGAACAGGGCGACTTTAGTGTGGATCTAAGCTTTCCATCACTGAAGATGACTTTACGGTAAATGGAAAGACATAAGGGTGTTTGTTTTTGAGGAAGTTTTTTTTTGCGCACATGTTTGTTTTCTCACTCTTTACTTCTGTCATTACGCAGCATTCCCCCGTGGTCCTTTGGATTATTTCTACCGGTCCTGTGGTTCTGCTGCCGTCGCTCGACTGCGTATCAGCTGCTGGATGGTAGGTGCACTCTCCGTTTGCCTATATTGATTTGAATGGACACGTGTCTCAATGAGGGGGAAAGTTGCTGCAAGCGCGTTAAGTTCTCTTTACGGAACCTCTGCCGGCTCATGAATTTTTATTCGGTCAGTGTGAATGCTCAAATTGTTGCGCTCCTCTCCTGCAGTGGAACACGCGTTACCTCTAGGAAAACGCGCTATAATAAGCCTAATGTACATTTAGGAAGGATGCAGTACAAATATCACAGCAAAACTATATGTCGCCATTGAAGATTATAGGAATATTACCGTAAAATAATCCATAAAGTACGATAAAGTCAATATAAATGCACTATTGAGTATCAGAATGCGCTATAAGCCTCTACAGTAATATTATAGGAATATTATAGGAATGTCATGGTGATGCTGTAGGAGATAAACCATTCAATAAGGCAGGATAAGGTCACTATTAACTCACTATTGAGTACCACAAACACACACCTAGTAATATTATATGAATATTATATGAATATCATATAGGATAAATTAATTCCATAAGGTCACTACCACACACTCATGCACCCCTATAGGAATATTATAGTGATTTTTCAGGTAGGACTTTTTTTTTTTTCTAGGAAAACTTTGCAAATTGGAAGCATCTGGTGAAATTTCTATTGTCTCATGAGTTGTCATCCATTGAATATGAATGGGCAAGCTGTTGGGTATGTATATAGCAAAGATCGTGGTAGAGTGTTAGGGGTTTTTGAGACATTTAGACCTGCATTAGACCCCCATATATAATTCAGCATCCCAAGGAACCTAATCTGAGATGCTTGTTGATGTTTGACTCTGTTTGGGGGTTCAGATTAATAAATTACATAACTGTCTATACTGGAGGAGGGGAGGTAAACCTATGATCATAACAGTCACTCTTATACACTCTTAAACACTAAACTATTCCTCATTTTGCTGGCGACTCCCTGGAATCCTCTCAAGGACCCCTGGTGGTCCCCAAACCCCACATTTGGGAACCACTGCCTTGGATGATTCGCTTTATGCTGTTGACAGATACCTGCAACCTGGCCTGGATTCTGTACTGTATGATCATTCCAATTGATCTCTCTGACTGATTAGGATTTCTATATGATTTTCCTGATGATGATGAAGTCTTCGCCTCAGCGTTGTGGCGTGCTGTCTTTGTTTTCACAGCTCAAAAGTAGAGTTTTCCATGATTAATGGACCAATCGGAGCACTTCAACATGTTCTCAATTAGCTCCGAAAGAAATCCTGATTTTCTTTTCCATTGCAATTGGCAACACTGGAGAAATCTCACAAAGTGCACATTCGCTGACGCAGACTATCCTTACCAGACCTCAACAATCAGTAGCACCATATAATTAAGGTGGTGACGGTGATGTAATGCCATTGCTACTGATTTGGGACATTTTAGTGTGTGTGTGTGTGTGTGTGAGTGTGTGTGTGTGTGTGTGTGTGAGAGAGAGAGAGAGAGAGAGGTGAAGGTCATTGTCAGTTAAGTTACAGTTTCTCATTTCATTAGTTTCACCCTGGCCTTTTGACAGACAGGCCACTATGCCATCACTTCTTCTTTCGTCAGTGGACTGGAATCCAGATTGGCATTTACAGCCAGTGTGTGTGTGTGTGTGTGTGTACATTCAGGCATGTGTGTGCACAATTATGCGTGTGTGTGTGTGTGTGTGTGGATATCTTGACCTGTGATCACCACAAGGACCGACATGTCACAAAAGCACCATTGTTTGGGCCTCGCTAAATAATTATGGGGTCTCTCTAGCTGATGTGGCCCCACGGAGCTTAATTGTCAGGGTCTGACAGTTAAAGTTGCTGACAGTTGAATTAAACACCGCTTTGGCTGCTGGCAGCAAAAAAAAAGCATAATCACTCTGCGCTAAAAACCTCATCCCTAAATTTACAATAATTGGAATGCAATCTTGTTGTAGGAATGAGTTTTGACTGAAAAGAAGTTTGGAATGGGGGAAATAGATGACCTGCAAGAAATGAGCTGCAACTGAGTGGAAGTTGAGAATGGAGAAGAGGAGAAGGGGGGAAGGGGGGGGGGGGGGGGGATCTCCAAGGCATGACTTCTGACTAAAGAGAAGTTTTCAAAAGGAGAAAAAGTGTGATTTCATCGTCCGGTTTCTTCCTCTATCCTGTAGATCCTGCAGAGGCTCTGAGAGACTCTGCTGTCAACCTGTTTGTGCCTTTGCCATATTCATAAGCTCTGCCATGATTCACTCTTTCAAGGGGAAAAAAAAGGAAAGCTGAATGCGTGTGTATGTGTGTGTGTGTGTGCGTGCGTGCAGGCTCACTGTAAGCTCACTTGCCAGATAGAGCGCCAGGGACAAATATTTCCAGGCACTTGTACGCTGTAAATATTCTTGAAAACAGAGCTGTTACCGTGGCAACGCTCACGTCGGCGTGCGCGTGTGCTGAAGTCAAGCCGATATGATCCGTTTCCTTAGTGTGAAACTGTGCACGCTGCCTCTGTTTGTGCTCCTTAATGTTTTAAGGTAGATGCAGCAGACCTGAGACCTGGCAGGACTTAACTGTCTTTGGCCAGGAGAGATTCCACTGCTGGCTGACTGGAAGATCTTTGGTTTTTAAGTTTTTAATTTAAGTTTGACAGAAGCACAAAATGCTAATCAGCAGTCTTTGTTGGTGGGTATGTAGGCCAGACTGGATGGGTAAACGACATTAATCAGCAAAAGAATGAAAGGAATAAAGCAAGAAAGAAAAAATACATATGCAAAATAATGAATGAATGAATGAATGAGTGAATGAATGGGTGAATAAATGAGTAAATGAATGAATGAGCAAATTAATGAATGAGTGAATGAATGAATGTGTGAATGGATGAGTAAATGAATGAATGAGTAAATGAGTGAATGAATGGGTGAATAAATGAGTAAATGAATGAATGAGCAAATGAATGAATGAGTAAATGAGTGAATGAATGGGTGAATAAATGAGTAAATGAATGAATGAGCAAATGAATGAATGAGTGAATGAATGTGTGAATGAATGAGCAAATGAATGAATGAGTAAATGAATGAATGAGTAAATGAATGTATGAGCAATATGGTTGATGAGTGAACAAATAAACAACTTTACCCGTCCACAATGGTAAATCATTTTTACAACATATCCAAAGCTAAATAAACAAGCAGTAAACCAGTAATAAAGCATCATGGCTTCGGTCCAGATATCAGTAAACATCATCATAACGTTTTGTGTGCCATCATTAAGTGGAGGAGTCGTAAAAGCCGGCCCTTTGGGAATTTGTGTCTTTTAATGTTTACTAATGAGCAACGTGGAAACAAAGGCTGTATACAGTATGAGATCTTCAGCCTGGGGGGGGTGGAAACATGAATCAGCACTTGTACTTCATAATGAATATAACGCTCGCATGCATATAGGCATGCACACACACATCCACATACATACACACACACTTGCACTAAACACACGTATTGCAAAAACACACACACATGCACACACACACACATGTTTCTCACTTCTGGTGTCCTCCATCTGCTAAACACATGGCAATTATTCGCAAATAATAATGTTTTTGATTATGTTGATGGAACAACTTTAATGAATACCAAAGACACAGAGACAGAGTTCTACATTAATGGGGATGATGATGACGATGATGATGATGATAATAATGAGGGTGATGATAAGGATCAGGATGATGATAATGATGAAGATGATTAGAGGGATGAGGATGATTCAGACCAGTGATTCTCAACCTTTTTCATATCAAGGACCTAATTCAGTCCACATTAGAGCCTCAGACCCCCATTTGATGAGATTTTATCTCTTGGACCCAAATCTGAGAATATTTTTATTGTTAGATATAATTTTGTCCAGAATTCCATGACTATATGTATTGTAGACAGAGAGATACCAGTTAAACTATGATCAAAACAGTCATTCTCTAATTGTCTTCACTTCTTGTATGTGAAATAATGGTGAAGTTTAACAATTCATCAATTTGCTGCGGACCCCCTGGAACCTCAAGGACCCCTGGTGGTCCCCGGACCCCATGTTGAGAACCACTGATTGAGACGATGTGAGTCTTGGAGAATTTAGCTATTATGAGCATGGTGCTGCCCGCATCAAGTTCAAGTCCTTGATGCTCGCCTACAAAACAATAACCAAAACGGCTCCGACCTACCTGAACTCCCTCATTCAGGTCTATGCTCCCTCCCGCTCACTACATTCTGCCATGGAGCGGCGCCTGGTGCTGCCACCTCAGCAAGGCCCTAAGTCTCTAGCCAGACTCTTCTCTTCTGTGGTTCCCCGGTGGTGGAACGAGTTGCCAAACTCCATTCGATCCGCAGAATCCCTCTCTATCCTTAAGAAAAGGCTAAAGACCCAGCTCTTTAGCGAATACCTCCTTTCATAAAAAAAAAAAAAAGATTTGATGCACTCTATGCATTACCTCATAGCACTGCCTTGTAGCACTCCCTCGTAGCACCTATGTCCTGTTGGACCAGAACTTCGCTTGTTGCACTGTCTCGTAGCACCTTTGTCCTGTTGGACCAGAACTTAGCTCTATAGCACTTACTCTCGTGGTTCTCTCCTATCTAGATACTTGCTTGTGTTGTATGCAAATCTCATGTGTAAGTCGCTTTGGATAAAAGCGTCTGCCAAATGTGAAATTGTAATTGTAATTGTAATTGTGGTGACGATGATGATGATGATGATGGTGATGATGATGATGTTGATAAGGAGGAGGAGGATTATGTGAGTCTACTGATATTTTTAGACCAAAGTCTCAGATAGCCGATATTTTGCGCCAGTATTCAATATCTTTAAATTTGACCGTTTTCATGCCAAAAAATTACAACGATTCAATGTTTCCTCAAGAATTGTAATGTCGGTAGCATATAAAAGCGTCTAAAACAGCATTTAGAGCATGGGAGATTAAAGCTCTCCATTGAAACCCAGAGTAAAGAAATTCTTTTAGTGTTAGCAGCTCTTTAAGGCAGGGTGACCCACCAGACCTATTCAGTGGTAGAGGAAACTCTGGGATACATTTCTGGCTTTGGATGAAGAATGAATTTATAGTAGACTACACAGTGCGCAAAGAAAATCAAATTTCATTGCAGGTTTTACAGACTGTTTTTATGTAGCGGTAGTCAGGGAGGAACCTGCATGGCCAATTCCATATTACTAATTCACTCTGTCCGCCCACACAAAACCACCTTAGAAGCTTTTCTTCCCAACCGTCATGTTTTTGAAAATAGGAACTTCTGTGTTTCTGAAAGACTGATTGATGAATTTCATGTGCCAATTTTTCCAAAATGGTTACATAGAACTTTGGAATTAATTTTTTTTTATAAATGCGGGCGTTGGTCTTTTACTATGAAGAGGAAGACTTGAGAGTGATTGTCATGGGCTTGGAAGTGGCTGCCTGGACTGACCGACTGACTAAATGTCTCCATTGACATACTGTATGAAGGTCAGCATCACACACTAGATGGGGAACTGAACAGTAGGTCCATAGAAAGAGACAAGTTGCTTGTGGTATGAACACAAAACCCTGTGACTCACTCTGCTGTGGATCAAGAATAATTATGGTAATGGTTAGTCTTATGAATCATTCTAGCTCAAGAGTTATTATGCATCATTTAGCAGTGAGCCATTGAATGAGTTGACGTATCGGTTAGCTGCGCAGGTTGGTTCAAGTTCAAGTTTGTTGATGAAGTGATTTAATATTATCCCAAACTTTTAGGTTATTAGACAGCTTAGTCGTTTCATACTGTATATTAACATAAATATAACACTCTGTCTTTGTCTTTCTCTCTCTCTCTCTGATTCAAACTCATGGTTGCCGACTTGGCTGCTGCTGCGGGTGTGTTTTGTTTGAAATATGAAACAATTTCTGTTTCCAAACTCTGGAAACTATTAAGCAGCGATGACTGTTGAGTTCTGTAGGAGCTGCAGGAAGAGGGTTTCTCTCCTGCGTCCAAAACAAGAGCTGTGGAGAAAATGGACACATTACTGTACATGTCAGTTATGGAGATAGAGAGAAGGAGAGTGTGTGTGTTTGTGTGTGTGTGTGTGTGTGTGTGTGTGTGTGTGTGTGTGTGTGTGTGTGTGTGTGTGTGTGTGAGAGAGACTTACAGCAGATAGACAGGCAGAACAGGCAAACAGTCTGAGACACAGATGGACTGAGACAGACAGATACAGACAGACATAAATAAACAGAACTACTGACTGACTGACAGACTGACAGACAGACAGACAGACAGACAGACAGACAGACAGACAGAGACATCTCATCCAGACAGGCAGACTGTTTGGAAAACACTTCTCTTCCTCTGGGAGTCAAAGTGTTACAAATGCCCTTATTGTCTGCTTCATTTCTGCTCAGATGCTGCACCAGTCCAACCTGGCCTTCCAAGACTTTTTGACACAGACATGATCTTTTTATTTAATGCAAAATCAATCAAAAATCCATTGTAAATCTAGCTGAACTTGTTTTTTTTATGTTGAGGTACTTTTTGGCAATAAGGAGAGAACAGTAATACCTGTGGATTAGCTCCTTGTCACAGAACAGAAGTGAGAAGACACTGGGTTTATGGAAGAAGTGTAAATCCATCCACAGTAATATAACTCTTCGCATCCATTTGGTCTTCATCTTGACTCTGACTCAGCTAGACCTGACCTTGGTTTGGCTTCAGTTTGATTTAGGTCATCTGGACCGTAGCCCTGAACACAGTTAAACATGTCAGGTTTTGATTAAAAGGGTGATTTCAACTCCCGCATAGTAAATGTAGTCAGTCTTCTCCAACACCGATTCCCTTTGTAAGAAAAAACACTTTTAAAGTAGTATTCTGCAACATTTTTATGTAAATAAATGTCTGTTTTGCTACTCTTTATCGCCAATTGATCAAAAACAAAAATGAAGATATCATGGATTACCACTTAACAGTTAGACTCCCCAAGATAAAGTTGCCCAGATGTTTTCTTGTGTGTTTATACTGCTCAGTGTCAAATGTATGAGTGTGCTGTATGAGTTTGCCCAGAATGAAAATTCTCTGTGTGTACATTATGAGGTAATGATATGATTTACATTTACATTTTAGATATTTAGCAGACTCTCTCCTATGAAGAGAGAATTACAGCAACTGTTGGGTGCAAAAAATATATTTTACATTTACATTGTACATTTAACAGATGCTGTAAGAGTAGCATACAGTGTGAGCAGCTAGGGAGTCGGTGTTGGGACACTTTGACAATTTTGACAACTTTGGAAATGACAGTGGATACACTGGCTGTTGTTGGGTTCAAACCATTGAGTAAGAGTCAAGTTATTTCATTTAAAGCTGCACTTGGCAAGATGTTTATGTAAAAATACACTTGTCTTATCAGCCTAAATCACAAAGTGTGGCTGCAACAAGAGTAGAGCGTCCCATTTCCTTTAATTGTGTATATTGCCAAATTTAAATTCTGGTGTCGGTATGGTCACTGGCAGGAAATCTTCTCCACCCACAGGAAATTAATCTCAATTGAAACTTAAGAGCAAAATAGAAACTGTCTCTTCAACAGCAACAAGGGAGCTGCTGGTAACAATAGCTGAATCTGCTGCCAAACTATTAAGAAGAGCAGTTTGCTGACTTCGGGGTAATATAATCCTGAAAAAATTCCTAAATTCAAAGTCATCTCTCGGTACTTGGGGCAGCAAGGGTGTGAAGTTGCCTCTCTTAGCTTTAATTTGAAAATAACTTACAATATAATTTCTTATCATTTCAGTTTATTTCTATACGTACTTCATAGTTTTGTTGGTTTTTGCGGTGGTGAGATGAGCATCTTTTATGACGTACATGTGTTTACTATTTCATGTGTCAGCAGTATGCAAGCTCAAACTGATTCAAGATGTCGCACTGTGGTCATGTACTGCAGGTTGTGTGTGTCGCACATGTCTCTGCATCCCAGATAATTCCTGTTTACTTTGCAGGTGTTTGGTGTTGAGTTCAGTTAATTTGGTTTCGGTGGCCAATTCACTCATGTCTTCATTTGTCATCTTGATTTTTCACACTTTTGGAGCGAGAGGTTTTCATAAATTACAGACAAAAAAAGACCAAGCACATTTAAAAAAAAAGCCATTGCTTACACTGAAAGACCATGGAGTAAAAATGGGTCTGTAACTGATTTGAACGGCAATGGATTGTGCTGACTCAACACTTTCCAGAAGGTTGTTCCACAGTCTAGAGGCTGCAACAGTTGTACTGCAAATAATATAAAACGAATCCTAAACTAAAAAATGTCTGTTTAATCCTGGTGGGTGAACAGGAGAAGCTAAATATGGCCTCTTCAAAACAAGCCGCCGTGATGAGTCATGGACACAGTATGAGGTGAGACAGATGACTCCCTGCAGGAGAATGAAACCAGGAAGTGGACAAAAACAGGACGTGTTAAGTATAGGAATGTTTCCGTGAGGGAGGGGGGAGTCTTCAAATGCCACTTTGACTTTGGTACCTTTCGATATTTTTACATTATCTCCTAGAACCTTATTCGTAGATGTACATTATGTGAACCAGATCCAGCAGAAGAATCCATAAATACCTTATCTTCCTAAATCCAATTTTTTATATTTACTCCAATTTATTTTCATCACTCTATGCTCTTTTGCTGAGACACTCTGATGCCGTTGTTAGCATTGATAACAAATTTGAATTCCTGAGATTTACTTATCCCCTGCTAGTCTTTCCATTAATCTCTCATTAATTCCTCCTTATCTGAGCATCAGTCATCGCTTGTTGAAATCAAAGCTTCGGCCATCAAAGAGCTTTTATTCTCAACTGGCCCGCTTCCTAAATGCTTTGATGTGGTCCACTGTTTCTTTCTGTGGCCTTCATTTTAATTTTGGATGACGAGGATCAAACGAAACACTGATTTAACTCCTTTCTCGTTGATGTTTTTTGTTTACTTTACGTTGCCTTTCCATATGGAGTGTTTCATTCCAAAATACGATATATATCTAGGTATCTGTATCCTTGGATCTAATTTCTCTATATGAACTTCCCAAAGAACACCTCTCACCTTTACATATGTTCAAGCTAAAGCAGCATTCCTTCATTGCCATCATTGTCATGCATATGAAGTATTTGTAACAATTTGGTACAGTGTAATTCTGAATTTAAAGAGTGTTTGACAGTATGTATCCAACATTCTTCAAGTGTTGGGGTATATTGCTTTTTTAATGAGGCTCAATGTTCCTATATTCATAATGATTTGTGATGGTCAACGGTTAACTCTCCCATCCCAAGTGGCAGAAACTCTAAAACTGAAAAAAACCCAGAATCACTTCAATCTCCAAGTACTATAAACGTACAGCAGTTTGTCTTGGTGACATTGGTACCAAGTTTTTCAACGCATCTACAGACAACCATGGCATAACGACAACAGGAACCTCACATACGGTGCAAAGGTACAGGCAAGATATGCTATGCCTTCTGTTTGATTTGTGCAATATGTTGTGTTGTCGTGTTGAAAACCAGCAGCGCTGTGAGTCCAAGGCAAATTTCACCAATATGAAGTATATCGTATCATACATACTATGGATGGCAGGTTATACAGGTGACGCTGCATATATCCTTTTGGGGAGGCAGTGGTCTGACTGCTTGTTCACACTGCAAGCAACTTGGTTGATGGGTCTCTCTTTTCTGAGTGATTCTGATTGTCAGCAGGCTCTGATTGCATCTGTGTAGTGGTTTTGATTGTGTTGCTCGCAGTGTGAATGTACGGTAAAGGTTAGAGAAGCAGACCAGAAAGCTGCCAGTTCTAATCCCCGGACCAGCTGAAACACTCTCTACTCCATCAACAGCTACGGTCGAGGAGCCCTTGAGCAAGGCTCTTAACCCCCGACTGCTCCAGTAGAGCTGCTCAGAACCAGTAGACGAAGACTGTGGTTGTGCTGGGCAGCTTGAAGGTTTGAATGTGTGTAACTGTGTGAATGTGAAGCAAGGTGTTGCAGGAAAAGAGCTTGCATGCTCAGTCAACTTATATTTGAACACTTGAGGCATAAAAATATGGCTGCAGCTATAAGGGGAGGTGTTGTGACTGACCAATAGAGCATTAGTCCAGTGTACCATGAGGGCATTATACTGAAATGAGACACATGATATAAATTATGAGCATTAGAGATCCTGCGTTCCTGTAGGAAAGAGCATGCTCATAGGTCGATGTCAGAGGGGCTTAGAGGTGCATCAAAACTGCAATTTACGAGAATGTAAAGTGGTCTGAATTAGTATGTTTATTTTTCTGGGAGCGGCCGGGCTTCCTGGCTTTGCACCACAGAAGCCCGATGGGTGAAAACATGGAATTTATAACAGTCTGGAAAGTGTCTGTCAGGGCGGAAAGATAGAGGCGAAACAAGCAGGTGTCTGTTCTGCTGCGTGGAGACCACAGAGGGAGAGAGAGAGAGATGTTCTGTCATACAGCTATGGAGCATCTGAGTGTCTCGAGAGGTCATGGAGTGCATCGCAGCTGTGCGTGTGTGTGTGTGTGTGTGTGTGTGTGTGTGAGAGCGCCTGGGCGTATTTGCATATGTGTGAGTGAGAGAAATGATGATTTTTATATCCCTAAATCACCATAACCCATGTTAAACCTATCTGAATTCTGTGGAAATAAGGATATAATTCAGTGTTTCCAACTATTATATTCATAACATGTGTATGTGCGTGTGTATGTATGTGTGTGTGAGTGAGTGAGTGAGTGAGATGACGATTTCTGTATTCCTAAATTACCTTGTAACTCCTAAAAAAAAAACATGTTGAAGCTAATTGCATTCTGTACAAATTAGGATGTAAATGTAAAATTAGTGTTTCCAAATAATGCATTAAAAAGTGTACGTGCTTATGTGTGTATGTGCATGTGCATGTCTGTACGTATGTGTGTAAAAGTGCTTCTACACACCCTGATGTGTGCTTGCAGGTCTGTGTGTGTGTGTGTGTGCTGGAGGAGGACTCCTGTAATGACAGAGCGGTCGTCAGTGAGGACAGATTTATGGAGTCTTGAAACAAATGCGTCTCTTTTTCCTCTTTCTGTCTGAAAATCAGCCGCCCACCTTTCAAGCAGCGGGTCCTTCACCCTCTGATCTCTGTTCGTTTGATCAGTCCACTTGCTATTGGACCGGAGATAAGGAATGTTTATTTATCTGTTAAACTAATTGCTACTTTGTCATAGATAACCCTTTACTTGACGAGGAGCCCGCTCTCTGAAAATCCTTATTTGATGTTTAGCTAATCATCAGCAAACGGTCAAACACCAGTAGCAACAGTATATTCATCGAAGCTTCATTTCAAAGTCTCAGTTTCCACATACCTCACCCCAGACGTGGAAACTTTAATTACTTGAGACTTGACTTGATGCATGAAAGACTTGAGACTTGACTTTACTTGGGTTCTGGTGACTTGGGACTTGACTTTGACTTGTGCTTTGATGACTTGAAAAGGTTTCTAAAGTCTTGACAAAAGTTTGTGTAAATGATTTGAAAGTTGAGAGATTGAAAGTGATGAGATTTGTTCCACCAGACGACTGAATTTAAATTCTATTTTCTGAATTTGTATGGAATGATTGAATTTATTGGAGTTGAAACTGATTATAGAAATCAAACTCATGATGCTCTTACCAAGTTTTTATCCTATTAAAACCATATTGCATTGAAAAGTCCTAGATATTTTGTTTTCTTTAGGATAATAAATTGATACTCGAGGTATGATTTGTTATGATTGGTGTTCTACATTTAGACTTGAGACTTGACATTAATGACATGGACTTGATTAGTAATCTACATTTAGACTTGGGACTTGACTTGAGACTTGAGTTGACTTGGTCACACCTCTGCCTCACCCTCATTCCTCTCTGCAGGCCTGTATATCATTTTGATGATTATCTTCTATGTTGCTCTTGAGGAAATATGAAATCATAGGCTCCCTATTAATAAAACTGAGTCACTGACTCATTCACCCCATAAGGTCACACCGGGTCACGCTTCAGCAGTGTTGATGGTTTATTGTACCAACCTTGAACCCTCATGGCTCTGGTTTTCTGCACTGTCTCCTGTCTAGTTAATGGATGACTTCTGTTTATTGGCAAACCAAAACCAAAACCACAGACTTCAAAGAAAGTCTCTCCTTTAAACATTTCACAACAGACACTTGAACCTTATTGCATCTTTTTAAAGTTTGCTTTGTGTCTTGTTTTTTTAGCTGCAACACACACATAGAAAAAATGACTTCTGCCCAGACTGAAGACCACCTGTTTGATTCTTCGAAGAATGATGAGGTGTTTCTATGATCTAAGTCTTGCTTGTGCGTTTCACTGTAATTGTTGAGGTATGGGCATGTTGCTTTGGCAGCTTCAAGCCTGAGAGAGAGAGAGGAGAGAGAGAGAGAGAGAGACTCAGAGAGAGAGAGAGAGAGGGAGAGAGAGAGAGACTCAGAGACAGACAGAGAGAGAGAGATGTATTCCCTCAAGAGCGTCTGCGAGTGAGGATCTTGATTATTTCCCAACGGGGGGTGTATGTGTGAGTGTGTGTGTGTGTGTGTGTGAGTGTGTGTGTGTGTGCAGCTGGTCTGCAGCTGCATTGTTTCTGAGAATGCAACAGCATACTGTCGACTCACTTCCTGAAAATCCCACCACAAATCTAATTAATGGATCGGTCTCAATTTACCTTATTGTGTCCTCACTGCTGGCCTGTAAACATCAACAAACATCGCTCTCTCTCTGTCTCTCCTCTCTGTTTTTCAGTCTCTCTCATGCTTTCCCTCTTCTTTTTCCTCCCTCAGTGTCTCTGTTTTATTGTCTTTTATCTATCTGTATATCTTCCTCTGTATCTCAATGCCTATTTCTTTTCGCTGTCTCTCTTCTCTTTATTTGTCTCAGTTCTTGTCATTCATAATTTCTTGCTTTTCTGTCTCTCCCCTCGCTCTATTATTTTTTCTCTTGCTTGCTTATTAATTTGTTCATTTAATTTATTTGCCGCATCTCCAGCCATACATATGAATACACTAAGTGCTGTTTCCCTTGTGATTTAACGCTAGAAATCCATGCTGGGAATAAGTGTTTTTTTTCTTGTCTGAGTTCTAAGTGTGAAAATCAGCAAGTCAGTTTCTGGCCGTGGTTTTCGTGGTTAGCTCTTTGCCCGTAGCTGCTGTTTCCGTCTTTGGCCTCTCTCATTAGCGCTACCAGTGATTATGTTTTTGCATGTAGTAAACTCTAATCACCTCTGCCACTCCAAAACCAGAAGTATGTGGATTCTTTCCAGCAACAAAACCAAAACATGGCAAATCTACTTTCTCCTTACTGGATTAGTTTGTATTACTGTAGGATACCTCACTATTTTGCCCTCTTACAAGCTATACTACACCCATTTCACCCTTTTATTAAAATGTAGAGGCTCTAGGGATACATACAGTATATTTTCTTTTATTGTGACTGCACTGCAATATACTACAAAAGAAGTGTATACAAGGCTATCAACGCTATGAAAAAAGTTTTTGATTGAGGACTACACAGTGCTGTGGCCTCTAATTCTGAGTCCAGTGCTCTATGACAGCTTATTTAAGCTAGGTGTACCATTACTAATAGGTGGGAGGCATAGAAAAATGTGACTAGCTGCTGTTAGCGATGTTGCGTTAAAGTCCAGCAGCAGCTAATATTCCTGTGCCGACAAAAAAAGGAAACAAGACGACTGTGCAGTTATCAGCTGATGTGTTTCTGGTCCCAGAAAATGAATGAACATCCAGTGATTGGTTTCTTCACTTGTTGGAGGTGTTTATGCATGAAAAGTAGTGGAACAACTTTAAATGGAGCAACTGGCTATGAAATGCTGCTGGAGCATTCCCAATTCACTGCATGGTAAGATAAGTGGAATAAAATACCAAGGCAAAATCACAAAAGTTACCAAATCAGAAAGCCATACTATTCACTAATGGTAAAAATAATGCCTGTCATGGTCATGCATATGCAATTACATTTCATTATTTATATTTAAAGGATGCCTGTTCTTCAGAATCTGACTTTTCACTAAGTGCAATAAATGACCATTGCATTTGCATCGTTATCTTACAAAGAGACAGTGAAATACCTACTGTACAATAGATTATATGATCATAGTAGACTATGCATATCACTCTCTCTTGTAAAATACACTGAATTCCAGAGGGTTGTGCCAAAAAATGGTTGTGATTGCATGATTGCTTAGCAAAAAAAAAAAAAAGTCCAAAAGTCAAGCTGCCGTTTAACTGTGGACTTTTCTTTTTCCCCGCATCTCTTGGGTAATATGTTTCTCTGGAATGTAGCATGAGGCAACATAGTAAGGCTGTAGATGATGTGTGCTAAGTGACTGAGTTCTCAGTTATTATTTTTAATGATGGTCTGCAATAAAAAAGTTATTGTTATGGTCAAAACAGCCCATAAGAGTTCCCCAAAGGGCTCTTAAAAGTCCGTCCAAAAATTGTAATGTTGATGAGAAAAAAGTGTTTTTCTGCATTTTATTGTGCTGATATCCTCGCCAAGATAGATATCACTTGAGCCTAAAGGAAAACTGGATCCAGTGAATTTGAAGTACAGTTATAATGACCAAATCTTACAATGGCCAGAGATGCTTTGTTGTTCCTTTCTGTCTTTGCATGTAATCTCACAAACAGCACCATGTGTTTTTAAGTGGGAATTCTAGTAAAAACGTAATTTGTCTTATGCTACGATAACAAAAAGATAACAGATACATGAATGTTTCTTTTCAATGCATACCAAACTGTCACCATCACCCTTTTGCCTTGGTAGAGGGAAAAAATATGCTGATCCAGTGCTCCTTTTTATCCTAAGTTAAGTAAGGTTGACTGAGTGCACTTGCTCTTTCTCAGCAATGCACCACTTCACAGTGATACAGTTGCACACAATCACATCTGGTAGCTGCCCAGTTTCAAATGAGAACCAGGCTTGTGTACCAAAGTTGACAATCAAAGCAATGCTAGAGTAATCAGCCAGGTTGATTACTTTAAAATTGGTTCATTTAATGCTAAAGGTTTGTGGACTATTCTCACATATTGTTGTTTAATGATAAGTCAGGCAATAAATTGTAAGAGTTATCAACACACTGGTATTGTTCTTTGAAATACTTCTTGATTGGATGAGCGGAGCAAGTGTAACTCTGTGTAGTTAAAGGTCCTGTTTTCATGTGTAGCCAACTGGCAGATTGCAGTTTTAGTTATACAAGCGTTTCTCAGAGGCAGAGCTGTTCTGGAGGCAGAAATAATCTCATTGGTTGAGTTAAACCTCAATGGGTGGAGCCAAAGAAACATTTTTTTTTTTCCGCTAAGTAACATTATACTGAAGCCAAGTGAAAAATGGAAGAGGTAAGAGAGAAGGAAGCTAATATTATGAAGTCTAGAGCTGTAGCTACTACCTGAAAAATGCAATCAAACCATTCAGTTAGCTATTTAGCCTAGCTGACCTTCCAAGTTCAAACTAGCCATATTAGCATAGCTATCTAGATAAACTAGCCTGATTACCTTCCAAGATCATAAATGCCATTCTTAGGTGAACTGAGGAGTTTTTGCTTTCCCAAAGTCAGATATGGTCACTATTTATCAAATTCTGAAACCTTCTCTGACAAAAGGATCATGGGGCATGAAAGTGAAACTCATCATCATTGAAGTTATTAGCTATATTAAAGCCTGTGCTAAAGCTATAGTAGGAATTGAGAATATGATGATCTTGGATTTATAATGGTTTTGACTAAAACAGTTCAAATGTCATTCCAGGTGAGCTCAGAGATTGCAGAGACCGGTTCCTCTTTAGGCCTTGGTTCAGTGGTTCCCAACCCAGTCCTCAAGGACCCCCTGTCCTGCAAGTTTTTATTCCATCTTTACTCTTGCACACCTGATCCCAATGGGGCCTACACACTTTCATGCTGCTCTGTTCAGGTAGATCTGTCTCTACCAATCAGCATTAAGACCTTAACTGGATCAGGTGCGCAAGAGTAGAGCTGGAACCAATACTTGCAGGAAAAGGGGTCCTTGAGGACTGGGTTGGGAAACACTGCCTTAGTTGAACAGTACTGTCATCAGTCAGTCCCTGGCTGGTCGACACCAGGCATCCCAGTGTGGCGCTCAGCCTCCTAAAGCTTTCAGCAGCCTCTTTGACTGGAGTGAGGAGAAAAACAGATCCGTTTTCCAAAAGCTTCCAAACTTGAGAGCAAAGTTCAACTCCAATTTAGCCCATAAAGCAGCACTGTGTTGCTTTCATTACACTTCACTGCACTTACACTGCTAAATAAAGAGACATACGTTCACTTGAATCAATTAGAAACCTCACATCTGGTTATTATATTGCATAATTCATAATTTGACAAGGCATTGAAATCAACAAGGGACAAGTGAGAGATGACTGCTGTATTGCTATCAGAGATAATCCAATCTGGGTTAGACAGTCGCAGTTTTCTCACAGGCTCTGTGTAAACAATGCTATCATCAGTCTGTCGCTGGTTGGTCAACACCAGACATCACAAACTTTCAACAGCCTCTTCCACTAGAGTGAAGAGAAAAACAGATCAAACTCCTGCAATCAATAGAGCAAAGGCCAGTCCTTATTTAGCCCTCTACCCCAAAAATGTCTCTATTTCCTTGCTGTTTCAGCAGTGTCTTTCAAATCATGTCAGCATGTCCTGAGTCAGACCTGGCAACATGATCAAACCAAGGGATTTAGGGCGCTGTCTTTGTAATGGAGACACATACTAGGGCTATTCACTAGAATACCTGGCAGTTCTGTTTTTTATAATACTTCCATAAAAGTGTTATAATCTGAAACTAAAAATGTGCAAAGTGGTTTTCTTGTTCCTGGCTTTTACAGTATATTAAATATTCCCATTATGTATTTGGAGTGAAATATAATCTCTAGAATATAACAAAATATAAATTTTTCAGTTTTCCTACTGTATATTTTTGAAATTTTATTGTGGGTTTTGAATGGATAACATGTGACCTAGGATCATGAAATGTGCCGCATATACAAAGGAACCTATAAAGCTTTAGCTCAACTGTAAACATTAAAACCACCAAAACTGGATGGTTTATAAGTTTCTCTCACTAATCAAGCTCCTTCCACTTGAGTGGAATGAAATTGCCTTTTTTGTGTTTATGTAGCATAAGTGGTCCTGGTATGAAGTAATTTGCCTTCCCAAAATCAGCTCTCTTAGTGGTTTAGTGATGTCTTAATGGAAAATGATGGTGGTTTGCAGGGATTTACGCATGTAACTGGCAACCAGAGCTTGATATTAAAACTACACACCAATAAAATGAGGGTAAATTTTGGCTGTGGCTGTCTGGCAACCCTAGCTGCCACTTTTACATGGAGCTATCCTGTTTTCAATCATTCTATTCTATTCTATTCTATTCTAAACACACTTGAAATTAAACTCCATTTGCAACTGTGGAGAGTAACGTTTGTGCCTTTTTGGCATCCATAACTTCTGTAATCCTTTTGGCAGTCTCTGCTCTGATTTCCTTTTATAGATATCATCAGCTGCCTCTCTGTAGATTAATTTTTGAGAGTAGCCTACGTGTTTATGGCAAGACGTTGAACTTTGGGAATAGGTGGATACTGTATTGCTTTCCATAAAAATGTTTTTAAAGACGTACAGTCAGACAATTCTCACAAGAGTGGGGAGACAAACAAGATTTTCCCAAATCCTTGATCACAAATCAACTCCTAAATCAGCCTCCCTCTCTCTCTCTCCAAACAAAAACCCCGGTCTCTTTCCATTTCAACAATGCCTTTTTAAATCCCCTCATCAGCAAACTGTAACAGCTGAGTCAAACCTGGCAACACAGCCAAGGGGGAGGAGAGTCATTTTAATGTGATGCTGTGGTGGCCCGAAGAGGGTTCACCCATTTAACTGGCAACCCCGGCTTTGATAATACTCCCATTGGCAGCAGATATGAAACATGAACTCTGCTCCAATTTCCTCTCCACAACACCAGCTGGGAAATCACCTTGCTTTTGATGCATTATTGAGCATAACCTAACTGTAAACGCTTGCGGCAAGAGGTCCAATTTTGGCAGAAGTTAAGTCTTTTGTTTTGACATTTTCCACTTTTCCTTCGTTCCTAGGAATCTCTCGGCTTAATTGAGCACAACAGAGCCAGATTTGAAAGCCAATTTGTTTCAAATGAACTCAGTACTTGTGGATTGTGGAGTGAATGTCAGATTATGCAGAACATTATAGCAGTAAAAGCCACCTTTTTCATCAGTGAGAGCCATTGACAGGGAAGCCAGTCTTCCCTTGTTGCTTGTGGGTAACCATGAAGAAACCTCAAGACGTGTGTCAGCTTTCGTTGAGGGTCTTGTGGTCAGGCATCAGAGAATGAGAAACACATTAAGAAAACATGGGATATATGTTGAAAAAAATACATATTTAGGTAAAGAAGCGTATTGATAGTAAGTTATATGATATGTGATACGCATTGTGTGTGTTGGGTACAGCCAAAGAGATGTCATACAAAATCAATAAACTATGTCATTATTTGCAAAAGACTTAGTTGTTACAGTTACAAAGCATTATATTAATGCCAGGCCAGCTGGAAATTCATAATAACCAATATTTCATAAACAAACCCAGGCTCTTTAACAGTTCCTCCCCCCTCTTCTCCTCTTCATCTCCTCTCTCTAAAAGCCATGTTTTTGATGGCAAGATGGCTACTTTTAATCTAACTCCCAGTGTGTTTTGACTTGTATGAGATTAAATTTGGAGAGTGGCTTCGAGGCCTTTCGCTGAAGTTTCCAACTAGATGATGTAATGTACATGTAATGGTTTGGACCGAGAAAAGGGGGACAGCCTTGGCCTGCAGAGCGGCTCGTCTTGTAACCCTGAAGCTCTGAAGCGGAGGGTGACATGGTGTTCCACAGGGTTACGATCGAGGTCTTCTCTGGTTTGTGAAGAGAATGTACTGTGGTTTCAGAGGCTGTGCTTCTTACATGTTCGTTCAGCAGCGGTGGTCCACCACTACTGGAAAGCTGCCCCAGCTGCTTGGAAACTGTAGTAGGGGATTTTTTTTGTCTGGGTTTAATATTCACCCAAAACAAATGTTATACACTTACTGAACATTTAAGGTGCGGCCACACCTACAGCTTGTTCTCTTTGGTCCAAATGGAAAACTTGACTTCGTTGCATTTTTGTATTCATTTATTCATGCACAATTACAGGCGAACTAGGGCTTGTAATCAAAAGTCACATGGACTCACAAGCAGCTTGTTTATTGGACAGATTTTGGTAATCGGTCATCCTGTCATAGGAGCGCTCTTTGCTGTAATTTACCTTCTCTGGTGTTCATACCAGTTAATAACCCATGAAGAAATAGCTGAATATCAGCATCCATCCAGACTGCGGTTTGCCCTCTTTCCAAGCATCAGTGACTGATGGCTATCAGATGTCAACATCTGTCTCTTTATACCCATAAAACCTTGCATCTTGGGGTCGTTTCCTGTAGTTGGTTTGGATTATGTTCTCACTCCTAACAAACAGCACCGCAGTTTGTTTGGAAGAGGACCGAGACCCGTTTCTGGTGTGTACCCAAGACTGAATTAAAGGTGTAAACACTCCAGATTTCTAATAAACCACTTCAAACATGCTCGGTGTGAACGTGCCTTTAGTCCAAGTATCTAAATAAGAGCCATTTTTGAATCACAACAGGTACTAGAACTGATATTGATAGAACCAGAACAAGCTACAGAAGGATTTACCCCCATCGCAGACTGCTGCAGAAAGGAAAAAATACTGGGAGGAGTATTTGAAGCGGTTGAATGTTCCCTACAGTGAGAAGGCTGGAAAGAAGAGTCTGTGACTCTTGACCTCACATTGAGGTTGTTTACAGCAAGATGATGAAACTGGAAGAGAGGGGAAAAAAGGAGCGAGGGAGGTAGAAAGCTCAGAGAGAGAGACAGTGCTGTTGATGGGAGGGAGAGATGAGCTGAAGTCATATCCATTCATCTATTTCATTGCTGCATGATCGGGTCAGGTCAGACTCCCTCTCATGTGCTACTCAACATAGTGGAAATTGACTCTGCCAAAGAAACACATGAAAACATAAATGCATGTAAAGTTAACCTTCTTAAAATGTTCTTTAAGAGTTTCCCTTCTTTCTTTAAGATATTGCCTTTTTTGAATTCCTTTCTCCATTTCCACAATTTCCTCCAGTGTTCAGAGTCTGTGTTCACAAAGCATCTCAGAATAAGACTTCTGTGATCTGACAGCACTGACTTGATTATTTATCACTGAGTAAGGCATGTGGCCATCTACTTCAGTCTCTGCAAAAAAAACATTTCAACAGGTGTTTTTTTTGTGTGGATATGTTAGAAGCAGAGGCTTGTTAGCATTTGGTAGCAATTTGTATGCACTGCTAGTACAAGCAGAAGGGCTAAAATTTATTTATTTTTTTAAATGAGATTCATACATCTAGTAAACTATTTTGTGAAACAGATTGGAATGGAAATGCTCTGCCTGTGATTAATCTGGCAAATGGCTTTTAGCCACCTTACATTAGCATTGTTAACAAAATGAGCAACTTCTGCTTCGCATATCTCCAAAACAAAAACATTGGTGCAAGTGTGTTTTTGCTGGGCTGAAGTCATTCTCAGTTCATGATAAATCAGATCAGAAAGCTTGAACTATCTCAAAAACCTGAACTATCCCCTGAAGAGGAAACTGCTGATTATCACCCCTACCCTGAGATACTGTAAGAATGCAGAGGTCTAGATCATTATTCTAGTAATTTATCTCCCGGATGTGGAAATGAACCCTGGTTCAGATGTTTGGTGCTGTTCGGGATCAAAGGGCCTGTCAGGGTGCCAGCAGGTACTTGCTGGGAGGGTTTATGGGGGCTAACAGCTACGTGTAATCTCCTCTCCTATAGGGCGAGGGCTGGAAGGAGAGAGGCCAAGTTCTAAATCTGGAAAGCTTTACACCCACGCACAAAGACACACACACACAAACATACACACACACACACAGATATGTACACACACAGCTTTAGACCAGGTGAACCGAGGTTTAGTTGAAACATTTGTCGCTGGATTAAGTTACCTGGACAATGACATCGTAAATCAAATAGCTCATTTTGGAGAGCGCTGAGAGAGAGAATTCATTATTAGAGAGAGAAAAAAGTAATATTGCTGTGTGTGTAAGTTCCAGGAGTTAAGAATAACAGTTTTATTTTCAGGTTGATGACCATGCGTTTTTGTATATGCAGCGAAGGTCTAGGGTTATGAAACTGACACTGCACAAGAAAGGCTTTCAATTCAAGTAAAACATAAATGTTGCCAAATTTCCACTCAGCAGCAGTGTTTAGTTTGGTTGAACTGATATGGTTATCAATTTATTAAAAAATGATTTAAAGCATTAGATACACTGACAACAGTGTCTCCTTTTATTAATTTTGATGATTTTCATGTTTTCATTTCAACTGAAGGATTACATGCTCTTCTTCGGGTTGAAACAATTCTCCAACCTCTTGGACTGATGAAACCCTTTTAAAACTCTGGTGGATAAACTCAAAAATAGAACTTTCAGCAAGTTAAAAAAAAGGCTGTTTTGCTTAGGTTCTGAAAAGTTGACATTGGAAATACAAAGTTTTCACCCTACGCGAAATGTTCGTACTATGTCCTGACACTATATCTACATTTTTTAAGAACCATAGAGCACAGGCAAAAGAAAAACAAATCCATCTCATCCCGAAGGTGGCCCAAAGCTTTCAGTTTTTGTCAGAATGTCAGTTTTGAGGGCATAAATCATAAATCTAGTCATAAATCAAATTACTCAAAGCGTTGGTAGTTGTTGCCATCATTTGAGTTCATCCACACAGAATTTTGACCCTCACAATATTAATATCATCCTTGCATGTCAAAGTAAATATTGGTCATAAATACTTCCCAATAAATCAGAACCGATTCGAAGCGGGTTACATTCACGGCAGAAGCTTCCTATAGAGAATTTGTCAGGTGGGGTACGGCTCATAAAAACATTTTGGAAGCTGCTACCCCTGACTGTGAAAACAGTGCTGATGTTCCCCCAGTGTGGAGCGGCACAGATGGAGCGCAGACATCACAAGCTTTGCTGTTTCCACCTCATATTCCTAAGGAGCCGCGCAGTTACAATACACATTATAAGTTACTGCACTGTCGGGAGCTCGGTTATGAAGCTTAGAAACTTCAGAAGACTTGGCTGTTCGTCCAGATGTTTTTTTTGTGTGTGTGTGCATGTGTGTTTCCTAAAGTTTCTTGATTTTCTTTAAAGTAATACCCTTTCTTCCCTGATTTTCTTCACACTCAGTCAAGACTGCAGGCCAAGAGAAACATATGTTATATGGAACGTAATTGTTAGTTTGCCGCTCAGTGCCTGATTAATGAAGTTAGAAGGTGAATACGACCTGGCAGGTATGAGTGTTTAATCTTCACCATGTTTGTTATTGCCTTTAACGAGGGTCATGAATCTCTCTCTCTCTTTCTCTTTTATCTGTCGGTCTTTCTCTCTTTTATTTTTGTCTCTTTCTTTACTGTCTGTTTCTTTCACCCGCTCTTTTTCACCTGTCTCTCACTTCCTGCCTTTCTCTTTCTTTTCCCTCTCTCTCTCTTTCAATCCTGCCCCTATCCTCTCTCTTTCTCTCTCTCTCTCTGTCTCTTTCTCTGTTTCTCTTCCTCTCTTTGCATGACAAATGAAGGCCAAGTTCAACAGAGACTGTCCTCTGTAACTCCTGCAGATTAGACCAATTCACATACTTCTTTGTATTTGACTGAGGTTGCCTAGACAAATACAACTGAATTACTCCCCCGCCTCCCTCCCTCCTCTCGCACCCCGTCCCAAAATGAAAATCCAGCTATTCTCTAAACAACCTCTTAAATAAACTCCTGTCGTCCTCCAAATGACTCCTTAAAAGGCCCCGTCTTTGTTTTGGCCACAACACTCCCAAGCATTTCTGAGACACGAGTGTTGGTTTGAGGAATTTTAAGTTGCAATAACGACCCAATGAGCTTGACCTGATTTTGACCTAACAAATGATGTTAACAGCTGCTGAGTGTTCTCAGTTGGTCGGAGGACACCGGGGTCAAGGAGCGGGGTCATTTCCTCCCCAGGGAGAACCCAGACTACGCTTTGCCCCAATTTAGCACCAAATAGACCAACAATAATGTAGATGATTGAGATGAAAGACCCACGCTGGGTTTGCTCGGAGGCTGTTCTGAAGCAGACCATCTAAAATAATAAAAATTTGGTTCGGACTCCTAGTGCTTAAAGTGGTAATCCGCAAGTTCCTTATTTATTTTATTCTGTTGACATCTTTGGTGCCAAGCACTCATTGTTCTGGTGTTTCTGCACTGCACTTCCCAGAGATCACCTGTCAATCAAGCAGTGTGGGCGGGACTGTGGCATCTTCTTCCTTGGAGTTGATGAAGTTTGTGTATGTGGCGCCCTTTTCTTTGTCTGTTCAGCCATGAACAGCTACCCAGTTCTTCTTCTGTTTATTCCAAACAAACCATTGTTGCTAGAAACTTAAAAAAAAAAATGCATCGCTTTTTTCCCGAGAAAGACTTTAGAGAGACAGAATGTTTAGAACAGTAAATGTAAAAGATTTCATGAACTGGGTATAGGTTGAATCACTGTTGTGTTATGTCAATCAGTGATATGTATTTATATTAAAATGGATTATTACTGTAATTACTGAAAGACAACCATATGTGGTCATCGAGTGTAGATATATTTAGATAATCTCTGTAGAATGCAGGAGCTGGAGACGCTCACCCATAAATGTTAGGCGAGGTGCAGACTTTCTGAAGGCATGCTGGGAGCATAATAGCGTGTGCAGCTTCTCCATTTTTTCATCTCTAGTGCATATTAAACCATTTTTACAGTGTTGTCACAGAGCTGTCAAGTGAGCATCAATCAAACTCTGACTCATCCGATCATCTGAAACTGTCGCTGCAGCATGTCGGTTGACTTCTGGAGTGATTTGACACCGGCTTGACATTAGCTCCGTCACGTTCGGGTCAGCCGGTTCAGTCTCATCTGGGTCAGCAGTCATCAGACAGTGACAGTGAACCCGGCCCCATGGAAACGGCCACACTTGAGTCAATGAATGGACCGGACTGCAAGTGGATTGGCCGACGGCCCGCTCTTCAGACTGTAGCGAACAACTCGCACTGCAAAGCCAAAGCAGATGGTATCACTCAGGGGCTTCAGAGCACATTACTCAGCTGCAGACCCCCCCCCACCACACACCCCCCACCACACACACACACCCCAGTTTGGATAAGCTAAACGAGGATCTCTTACGTGATGAATACACACAAACGCCAAACCCTCGTAGTCAGGCCAGGGAAAGACTTTTTTGTATTTTTCACTGAAAAAGGAGGGAAGGGACCAGTAGGATTACTCTAAAGGGATTTATTTATGACTTGAGGAGCTGATGTGGATGGAGATGGAGAGGTCGCAAGGTGATGTTGAGCTACAGATGTTGATCCTTCAGTTGCACCACAGTACAACTGCCAGGCTTACTGTATGTCTCTCTCTTTGTCTCGTTATCTCCCTCCCTGTCTCTGTCTTTCTCTTTCTATGTCTCAGTCTCTCTTTCTTTTTTCGTTTCCCTGTCGAAGTCCCTCTCAGGCTCTTTCTTTCTCACTCAATCTATCTCTGCATTTTTTCCACTCATTTTCTCCTCTTGTAATCTTTAGCCTCTTTGCCTTTTTTTTCCCTCTCTGCTGGCTGAAGCCATGATGAAGCTTAGCAATGTCAAAAAGGTTCCCATTGTTTAGTAAAAAGTGGCTCTTGCGCCTACCTCTCTTTAGCTTCTGTTAATTGGTGATTGATTGCCTATATCTTCCTCATACACATTATCTACGCATTCCCCCCTTTTTTTCTCTCGTTTCCTATTGCTCACTCACACTCACCAAAGAATCAGTCAACTTCCGCATACAAAAATGCATGCACACAGACAAACAGATGTGCTCTCTCTTTGTCTAACCCCCTCTCTCTTGTGATATCTTGTCATTCATCCCCCCCCCCCTCCTCCACCCTTTCCACCAGTAGAGGCTTTGCACCTTCTCTCCAAAAGCTCTGCGCTGAAGGCTGGACATTGTGGAGGCAAGCTGCCAAAGACAGGCAGTGTGTGTTTTTTTAGCGAGGCCGTCATTCCTCTGACACTTCGGTCAGAGTGCAGTTTCTACAGCTGGTTAAACACAGCTTGGGGTAAGCCGAAACAACGTGCCGTTTACACCGAGCCTCATGCCATCTGACCCCTGCGGACATCCGCTTTTACCACCAGCCTCTACTTACAGTACTCGAACTGGCATGAAGGCAGACCAAAACATGATGGTTTGAAAAATATAGCTTTATTCCCCAAGAATCACCACTACCGAACTACAAGACTACTTAAGGTGGAGCGAGATAGGATGTCTTGAAAGAACAAGTTCTGTTGTATTTGGTCCTCTTGTGTCATCTATAATATTGTGATAGGTTTTTATTTCTTCAAGAATTTCTGCACCAGCATCCTTCTCTAGGCTGCATAAAGCTTCATTCCAACTGCTGAGGATTTGTTGCATATTTGAGGTTTTCTTGAAAAAGCCTCCAATACGGTATCATGACTAAGACTTTTTGAGAACATTGCCATTGGCCTCCTAACTGGCTGCTTTTCTTGGATTTCCCACAGTTATGTTTGGCTTGTTTAATCAAACCAATATGGGTTGTTTTTTTGTTTTTTTGATAGTATTTATAAAGTCACTTTATGCTGCACATGCATTGTTTTACTGTACTCCTAAAGTAGAATCACTTAAATTATAGATCTTACAATTTACAGAGATTGATGGTACATACCAACACACATGACCTCACATACAGTGCAATGGGACAATGCCACAGATACAGATGTTCTACCTGAACAGTGGACTATACATTTATCCTAAAGTTCGAACTGCTCAGGTGATTTCAAACAGCGAAAGCACGTAGCTCTGATACTCTCTACTGAAAAGCGACCTGAGGGGCTTCAAGTGAAAAATCAAGAAAAATACGGCAAATATTCCGCTTTACAAAGGTGATACTGTTCTCTCACTGACACTGCCAACATGGTGCCCCATATCGAGATGGAAGATAAGCATTCTGGAGGAGCGGGGAGCTGCTGGTGGTGTGTGTGTGTGTGTCTATGTCTGTACAGTTGTGTGCTCATGCAAGTATGTGTGTGTGTGTGTGTGTTTTTGGTGGGGCAGACATGAGGAAAACTTGGCTCCGCTGACCTACCACACTAAAGTATTTGGCCTTTGGCTCTCTGCAGCCTTGGACCTGCCAGCTTGTACGGGCACGGAGAAAAAAGACCCTTATCAGTGACCCCACTCCGGTCCCATGTTGACTTATATGGGCACACACTCTGGAGCTTTGAATAATTGGTCCAGACCCACCCCAAACAAACTTTGATGGTGCAGGGGAAAAACTTGAAATCCCCATGTTATTGTGCCAAATAGATAAATGAAGAGTCCCACACACAGTTTTCACCTCTGCTGTTTCCTTATTTGTACAAGGTTTCGGTACAAGGAAAAGATTTTTGGAGTGTAGAATGAAATGCAAGGAGTGGAACGTGAATGAAAGGCTTACAGTTGGCAGATAAATACAGTTTTCATGAATTGACCTTGGTAATATAGCAATATTCAATGTGTAGTCTGCACCAAGGATATCATAAAAACTCAACTGAAACTAGAAACCCCACTGAGCATTTTTGTAAACAAAACAAATATACAATCATGGAGTAAAATTCTACATTGACCTATAATGACCCCCTCCTCCTAGACACTACAATTAAACTGTTGTCATTAGGAAGCCATTATATGCTCCTCTTCCACGGTCTGCTGAAGTTGCACTTACAAGACCTCTAACCCCTTGTGAAACCTACAGCAGCGCTGCCATTAAACCCCAGTGCAGAGTCAGCCAGTCTTTCCTGGCATGAGATCTACTTTTTTTCCATGACATACCCAGAATTAAGCAAGCATGGGAGAAGTCAACAAAGTCAAATTCATAAGGAAGTAAATTAGTGAAATCATGTCTATTTAGGGAGATAAATATTGTACAAATTGACTTTCAAAAGATTGATAGTTGTCTTTAGTTGTCTTTAAGGAATTTTCATTTTTAACTTGATTGATGTAGCTACAGCATGAGACTTGCTGTTTCCCATTTGTGTGTCCTGTATTTGTGTCGTTCAGTTTGGTGCATATTAATGTTTGAGTACACTGTGTGACTTCAGCTTCACATCCTCTGAAAATTGTTTGCATTTGCACTTACAGTATAGCACACTAAACACTGGACTCAGGGAGTTGAAACTGCAACCCACCCTTCTTTTCGCAGAAGAGAAAGTTGATCAAAGAGCTTATTTACAAAGAAGCCAGTGTGTTTCCGTAAGAGGTTCCCACTGTATACATTTCCATACATTAAGTGGACAGTAGTCTGTAAGACCACCGGCCGAGCAGAAGCTGTCCGCCTCAGTGAGAAAGAGTCCACCCTGCTCCCCATGCTGAATGTTGGAAGAAACACAAGAATGCACTCTGCTTACTGCTCAGCCCCCTTTACCCCAATCCAGACCTCACTTTACCTGTCACACATAAGGCTCCCCTTGTATATGTGTGTGTGTGTGTGTTTGTGTAAGAGGTCATCTCTCCCTCTCTGGTCTGTCTGTGTGTGTTTATATGTGTATGTGAGAGCAAGGGAGAGAAATGGAGTCCTTTTAAAAGCTGCACTAAGCAAGATTTTTATGTAAAAATACACTGTAGATTTGCCTTATTTCCCCAAATAAAATTCTGGTATTAGGTGTGGTCACTGGCGGGAAATCTTCTTGGCATACAGAAAATGTCAAAACTTAAAAGCGAAATACAAACCATCTCCGAAACAGCAGTGAGTGATTGCTCCATCCAGAGAAAACTGGACTTCCCCACCTCCACCCCTAAACAGACACTAAGAAGAAGAAATTTAGGTCCAAGGAGTGTGCAGATTACTGACATCACGCTCCATGATTTCTGGGTTTTGAAGTTACAAAATTCAAACAGGTGCTGTAATTGGAGCAGCCAACATGCAAAGCTGCCTAATGCAGCTTTAATTGCGTATGCATGAGGAGTCTATCGAGGAGAAAACAAGTACAGATCCTGTACAGGCCCACGGTGCATGTGTTGATGTGATCGCCACTATTTTTTTCCAAAACAAATATAGGAACACGTCTGATTTGCCAACAGGTGGTGACGAATCCGTCCGTCCAGAAAAAGTTCAACTGAGTTGAACCCTCTGTCCATCAAAAACTCTTTTTTTTAGTATTGACAGCGGAGAGTCGAACTGAAATCCAATATGGCATTATCAGTAGGCTATGGGACTCAATGTGGCATTTAGCCCATAGGAGAGAGGCTATCTCTTAGTCAAAGACGCCCTCCAGAGGCCATCTCACAAAGCGACATCTCACTAAACATTACCTGACTGACTGACTGACTGACTGACTGCCTGACCTGAATTTGCCTTGTGCCTTGGCTGCGTTGTGGAAAAAAGACAATGGAGATAAATAGGACAAGAGATAGAGGGAATGAAGAAGAAAGAAAGAAGCCTCTGTTTGTCTATGGGCAGGCATTTTTGTACGTGGAGGTTGGTGGGTTTTTGGGGACATGCACGTGTACAGTATAAGATTACAGTACAGTGAGAGTCATTCTATACTGCATCCATCTTGCATTAATACTGTTAATACTTCCATGCTATGAATACATCACCTGTAGTTCTGTATTGTGGTGCAGTCTGTGTTGTAGTAAAGTTGTTTGGCTTTTGTCTACCACAACCAAATCAGTATATTCTGATGTAAAACTTGTGGCTCTCAAATGACAAATCAATTCTTTTATTATCTGATCTGAACAAAATAGAAATGCTCCAAACAGTTCCTCTTGGGTTCAGCACTAGTGCAGGAAACATGCAGTAAAAAGACAGACTTCTGTGATGCTACATCTGCATGTTGTTAATAAATCGCACCTTCTTTCGTTCAGGGCCTTGGTTTATGGTTTCAACACTGCAGTTGGCATGAATATGGATGACACAATTCTGCCTAATTTTGTTGCGGTGGGTACAGCACACTGGTGTCATTTCTCAGGGGAGAACTTGGAAGAATTTGATTTGGATGAGTTTCAGTTGTTTAACAAAAACATAAGGAGGTGTGCCTGTTTAGGCTTCAGTTGCATGAGAGGTTTTCACTTAATTTCAAGGCTGCGACTGACAGATAGAGTCAAGTGTAACAGAGTTGAAGAAGTCTGTTGAAGTCACTCCTCTTGCAGACATGAAACCCTTTGGCCAATTCAAAAGGGTGAATTTCAAAAGTGTGGCTGTCTATTGTGCTGGCAGACACATTGAGTAAGAGCAGAGACTCACCCTGAGATATAGTCCTTTCTATTAATGACACTCTTAACACAAGCAAACCTCAGGATGGAAGACTAAGTAGGCATAGTGTTGCTATTATGGACAACAAATGCATCTCCAATTTTTTTGAGTTACATGTTTTCATGACAGATTTATGTGGTCATGTATGGGTAGAATAGATTTGATAAACCTATCGCCAATGAAACCCATGATACATTTTCAAAAATGCATTGTTGTCTGAAAATATGCTTTTTTCCCTCCCAAATTCCTGAAAACCTGACTTCTGAAGATACTGAAAGCACTTTTCTGTGTTGTCCAGCCTGTGAGCAAAACTACAAAGCTACTGAAAAGTGTCTCTCGATCCTACTTATCATTTAATCTCAATTATTATTTCCACTGGTTAGCCTACTGTGGAATTTCCCTGGAAACGTTTAATGTCCAGCATTTGCTTCCCTCTAACTAATTAGCTAATTGTATTTTCAGGGTTTTTTTTCCACTGTGGAAAGTAACGGCTCGTGCCGGTGTAATCATACCCCAGCACAATGCTGAAGTAGCCCTGTTCCTCAGCAGAGCCAAAGGCTACATGCAGGGGTTAATTGGGGACATGGATCGAGTTTGGTTGAGTCAGTCTTGGCTCTGAGACTTCACAGAACAGCGTCAGTGAGCCAAGAGCACAACGCTTACTCTGGTGTCATGGAAAACTGATTTCTCATGAAATCCTGCAGATAGAATTTGGATGTGATTGGTGGCTGGGTTTTTGTTAAAGCTAAATTAATGCAGACAGGATTTCTCTTCCTCTGACGACTGCACATCGCTGTGGTTCATGCTTCCAGCAGCTGCACCCAGCATCAAGACTGCTCTGTTTATATAACCAACCATTGGGAATGGATGTAGAGCACACCTCCTCAACATCGACACTGATAAATGTGGCATGCAACAATGGAAACAGACTTTGGACTACTCTTGTGTAACTTAAGCTGAATTCTTACCACATTTCTGTCATTTCAAAAGTTCCCAAATGTCATGACCTCATAAATTTTCATCATGAAAATACCCGGAAACTCCTTTGTGGCCTCGGCTGCTGCTTCTGGTAGAGACTGATTGGCTCTTAAAATTGTCAGCATAATAACTTTTAAAAAAAACTGTGATTGCCCTGATAAGCGTGGTCAAATTGAGGCTGTTGATAGCTGAGCGAGAGGGAGAGAGAGAGAGAGAGAGAGGGAGAGAGAAAGAGAGAAAGAGAGAGAGAGAGCTATCCAAATATGAATTAAAATACCTGTGGAAACATAGTTGGCTGTGCTCCAGCAGAGAGGATGGCGAGGGTTGAAACGTCTTATTCAGATTCCTGTAAACCATCTGGTTCATCTCATAAGCAGTTGAAATTTAAATGGCCGTAAAAGCTGTCTCCATTTTATAGACTAATCGGCTGTGCAGCTTTGTGTTGATGCCCCGTCGCAGTGCTATTAGAGCAAGGACCGCTCATGTTGACTTTACTGTGGAAAAATATCCTCCTGCTTTATAAGGACAGCTGGAGCCAAGTGTTTGAAGTCAAAGTGTAACGTTACGGCTAGATAGAAACAGAAACAGATTTTTATTCTGTACGTTTTTATTATACATTACAATCTTGCGTATATGTTGGAGTCTTCTGACAAAGTTCCTAGAGGTCACAAATCACTCTTTTTTTTTTTTTTTTTTGAGCTTGATGACCAAACCGGCTTTTTTGGGATTACACCAAATTCAGGACAAGGCCCTGAAAGAAGAAGGCAACTTTGCACTTTGGTGCCCCAAGTGGCAGCGAGAGATAACTGTTTGAATTTTTCAAAATTTGAATTACTTCATTACCCAGCAATCATGTAATGGGATGTCGGTAAACTGCGCACTCCTTGGACCTAAATATCATCTTCTTTATGTCTGGTATGGGTGGAGATGTTGAAAAAGAAAAACACTTTTTGTAGCAGCCATTGTTTGTGAGACAGTTTTGATTTTCGCGTTTAAGTTTTGATTTATTACTTTGTGTGTGCTGAGAAGATTTCCCGCCAGTGAGAATGCCTGACACTGAATTTGGCCAAATATGGCAAATTCACAGTGTCTCAATTGGGATGGGACACTTTGTGATTTAGGCTGATAAGGGGTATTTTTACATAAAAATATTGCCTAGAGCAGCTTTATTTGTGTCTGTGTGTGGCTCAGATGGTTCAAATTTTGGAGTAAGGTGCTTGCAACACCATGCAATCTGTTTCTCCACTGGGATCAATAAATGGATGCAATCAACCACAAAACCTTCTGTTTTGGATAAAATATTGCATCAAATTGAATAAATCTGGTAGCTTGCTGACTTTTAATGATTTCTAGTATTTTCAACTGACTTTCTACACACATGGTTCTAGGCCTCTCATCCCTATGTGAGCATGAATGTCTCATTCCTAAGATTCATGAGCGTTACATTCCCAGGTGAAGATTACTGTCTCATTCCTAAGATACATGTAGGAATGATATCACATTCTCAAGATACATGAATGTCACACATCCCTTTGTGAACATAGCCTATCTATCTAGCTATCCCATTCCCAGGATTCGTTAGTGTCACATACCTACTGGAACATGACCATCACATTCCTCACTGAACATGAAGAAGAATCTGTTTCCCTTCCTATAGCTTTGATGATGACAATACCATACACTGTCCTGAAAGACTGCAAAGGTGCATTTTTTGAGTGGTGAGAATTAGATTTACTGCAATCACAGTAACAAAATCTTATCCTCTTTCTCAGACATGAATACTGTTTTCATGATTGTTTTAGCAAAGTGTGCTACACAGATCAGCATCTTCAGAACTGATTGGACAGGTTTCTCCACAGACTGTCAAGCAGTAAAATACATCATCCTCCCTTGAGCGTTTGAGGTTTGTTTCCTCATACTATACCAACACAGACAAGCTTAATCTCCCCCGACAGACATTCATACAGGTGAAAAAAAAAAAAAAGTGACGTTGTGTCTGAGATCAACCTGAACGAGACCCATTCATCCCTGAGCTAAGTGCTGGGAGCCTTTGATCAAGGTGAGAGCGTTAGCAGTTAGCGCTCCTCTCCTCGGCTAATGACTGTGTTGACTCGCCGCTAACAGACTGGCTTTGTGCTCCATGGGGGGCCTCTAGCGTCACCTGGTCACACACACACATACACACACACACACACACACACACTGATACATACACAAATGCCTAGCATACGAAGACATGCTCACACATACTTACACACCGACAAACATACACACACACAGACACAGGCTGTGTGGCCTCCTCAATTTAACTAGCACTTCCTGCTTCTCACAACCACACGTGGCTGACATCACCTCTGCCTGTCAATCAAACACTCATGTGCTTTTGAATGATCTTTAAAAGAACCTCGGAAGAGGAGATGGAGTCTTCTTTTTGTTTGAAGGTCTACCTAAAGGAAGAACAATGGAAAGGCCATTTGGAGATCCGACAGAAGTGAAGCTAGCAGTAGAATAGAACAGAATAGAATGAAAATGGTAACAATTTACAATAAGGGACACTAAGTTAAGGGTTAGTTAATGCTTAATATGCATTAACTAACCCTTAATTAACAGTTAACTAATGTGTCTGGTAATCATTTACTAATGGTGTTCATGTTAAGTAAGGTATTAATGTATACATTATTTAATAGTCATCTTTATAAACTATTAAATAATGTATAAATGAATACCTTAGTGAACACCATTAGTAAATTACACATTAGTTAACTGTTAATTAAGCATTAACTAACCCTTATTAAGCATTAACTAACCCTTAACTTAGTGACCCTAAGAGTTACCATGAAAACCCTGTTTGAATCAGTGTCTTTTACTTATTTTAGCTCTGTACCACACACAGATGTGAGGAGGACCTCTGCTTATCTACATTAAGCTTTTAAGAATAAGACTACAGGTCCATATCAACTTTTCAATGACTTAAAACAACATTTCACTGTGATGGCACTTTTCAGCCTCTCTATAGGAGTTCAGGAAGAGTCAACTTCTAATGTTAGCTGCCTTGGTGATCCGCTCAAAGTTTGGTACTGTAAGTCGGTATCGAGAGAAATCAAGTGGTGTCTGTGGATCTGGTTCAAAGGCCTCTGGGAATAGACAAAGGTTAACATGATTACACACAGTGAAATGGGGCCTTGGAGAGAGGCAGTAGTATGTTTGTAACATGTGGTGTGACCGCAGCCACAGAAGATTTACTGTGCAACAATGAGGTTTTGTGTCTCTCTGCATGCTTGGATAACGTTTATGATCCATTTGCACTGAAATAAGTGTTTGTGTGTGTGTGAATGCACTGTGTGTCTGTCCAGGTACGTGTGCTGGTGTGGATTTATACATGCTTGAGGTTTGATTAGATTCCAGACTCACAGTCCCTCATTAGATGTGACAGGTCATTAGAGACTGCTGTGGACTGACTGACTGACGGATGGATGATTTTGGCCGGCAGCACTTAAACCTGTCCAAAGGCCGATCCATCACCACCGCTTTATTATGACCCTTCATTCTGAGACTATAGTGTCTGCTGTCCCTTCTTTTTTCCTTCGTTCTTTCGTTCTTTCTTTAAATAGGAATAGTATTCGTCCCTGCAGTGTGAGTCTGGCCTGTAAATGGGAGCCAAACACACAAAATTTACATCCCAGTCCAAGTAGAAGAGCTTTTTGTGAGGCCAAGCCGGCCTGAAATTGCCAAGGAGACACTGGCAAACAACAGTATTTCTTTAGTAATATCTTGAGCCTAAGCCAGACCTACACCAGAGCGATTCATTTTGCCAGAATTGGTTATTTTAAGTGTCACTAGGGCCTGTGCTCTCCTCTTTACATGTCAAAAGTATTCCAAACTCCTTGAGTTACTATTAGCAACAGTTTACAATCACCTCTTCCACTGTATAATTCTACTAAAAAGTACACTTTGTATGCACACGTTTTTATTATTAGTCTGTCCACCATGCAAGCACGGGTACGCATGTAAATGTGTGTGTATGTGCACCAATATGTGTGTGTGTGTGTGTGTGTATGTGTGCTTGATTAAATCTGCCTCCTCACTTAAAACTTAACAGACGATCTTTGTGAGAAAAAAAAAAGTGACGCACAAAGGGTTTTGCCCTCAGCTGTCTGTCCTGGCTGTTCTCTTTAACCTATTATTATGTTCATTATTTCAATTGTGCAGTGCTGCGGTGTTCGATTTCACCTAACATTTTTTTTCATTACCTACACTGAATTGTAGTTGCTCTGCTGTTCAATCTAACTTATTACTTGAACTGCATAACCCTGGGTGAAATGAACTGCCAACTGCGTAGTTAATGGAATACTTATGCAGACCAAGTTTTGCTGTATGTTCAGATGGGAACAATAAGGATTATACAGTCTGGATACTGTCCTCTGACAAGAGACCAGCAGTTGTAAGCCCAGATCATAACTGCACCGTGGCGTCTCCTGTGGAAACAGTCGTCCCGCTATCAGCTCGGTTTACAAAGTGATTCACTGAGTTTAAGACATGTTTTCACTCTGAAATACATTCTCTGAGCTTTTCAGACAATTGCTGACAGTATGTCACAGCTAAACAAGTTATACATGTATTTCAAGGATATATGCAAATGTATGTAAATGCAGGAGTAAAATACACTGAATTATGACAGATCAAGAAAGTTTCTAAAAAGGGTCATTCATGATAAACCCTAGATTTAGACGGACTAAATTGAGTTTTATTACAAAAGGCTATGCATTGTGGGAAAAAATCATTACCTGAAGCTCAACATCCAGTCTCTGAAATGTAGAGGATCCACTGTGGAAAAGTATCATCAACCAAGGACTTAAGTTTCCTACTTTCTTAAATATCCTTTAATAAATGCCATAACTTGACTAAATTTTTTCAGTTATTTTGTAAGAAGGGTCACTTTTTTGCAATGGGGTGATATCTCATTTTGGAATGACATTCCTCTTGCAAGTGGTGCTTAAGTAAGGGCAGAGTGTTGCAGTTTCTGCTATTCATAACAATCTGGATTTTGCCATAACAGTGCGTCGCTCCGGGACGTTCGCAGTCAGGGACACACACACACACACACACACACACACACACACACACACTCCCAAAACACACACTCCTTAAACACACTGACCCGTTTAAGAGAGCCGTGTTTGGATCGACTGGCGTTCATTTGGATAGAGAACAGGCATGCAAAACACTCGATAACCTGTAAACACACACACACACTGACGGAAACACACACTTACAGATTCAGACACACATACATATAGTGAACTGTAGATATGCACACACACACGTACACACACATACACACACACAGTCAAGTCATTCCCGGTGATGATGCTGCCATTCACTCTTATGTTTAATCAGCGCCATATGCAGTGGGAGCCAGCTCTAACCTCCCTCCCTCCCTATCACAGTCCTCACAACACACACACACACACACACACTAACCTAATGTAACCTTCCATTACGCCATGCTCTGAGACTGCTGCCTCTGGAGGCCCTTCCACCGGCACTTCAGGGGGAAATTGTCTGTTTATTAATTTCATATACTGTAGCGCTGACTTTTGGTCTCTATAGCCGGAAAATGATGGGGTTTTTTTTTTACATGGGACACCTTTAGTGATCCAGGTCGGTCTGCAGGAAGGCAAATTTACCTACACATCTGATGTAGTGATATTTTATTATGTGGGAATAGGTGTAGTGCATAGATATAGAATTCTTAATGGGAAATCCACCCTTGAATGCTCTTACACTGTTAGATATCATCAATTTCTGATAAAAGCATTCAAGTATAATGTACTTTCTTGGTGTATCCACTTTCCCTAACCTGCCTCATCTAGTTCTACTTCAGCTAGTGATTTCCTACATTTCCCAGAATGCAGCTGTGCATTCAACAACATGTCTTGTGGCTGCATTGCATTCTGGTCTATTGGTCTCTCTGCCCCTTCTGTGATGGATTTCTCCTTCCTGTAGAGATTGTTGAAAGTCGGTGAGTTTAGAAAGAAGCTCTTGCTCTTTGATTTACAGTTGTTTTAGATAGCCAGAATTTTTTCTGCTGTCAAACTATATTGTAGCTGTGCTGGAAATATCTTGATGTGATGTCATGAGAAAAATACACAATACACCAGCAAACAACAAAATGGGCCCAGAAATGCAAAGTGCATCGCCTAGTTTTAAAGTCTCTTAGGGTGGATCTTTTCTTTAAGGGATTTTCACTGTCTTGCACTATCTCTTTGCACTGGATGTGAAATTCAGTACATTGCCATTAGGTCTCAGCACCGATATTACAAGGCAAATTCTTGTATATTTATCGTACTTGGTGATTTAAGTGATTTTGTTTGCCAGAGGTCCAAAACAACTTCCTCTTCCCAGGAAAGGGAGTTTACTTTTCTTACGCCAGCGTTATGACTCAGAAACTTAACGACATGGCAAATATCATGACCTGCACTTAATTTGAAGCACCTTGAAGTTATTACTGGGAACACAGGCCACAGGCCACAGAACATACATCTATCTCCCCCAGCCTTCCTCCTCTCTTCTCCTCTTTCTGTTTGATGGCTTGCTGCAGTGCAGGTGGTGTTAAGGTCCAGCCAAGGCTGATTACATGGAGATGTCACAACCTGGATTACTCCAAAGTATATCGCTGCTGAGTCTTGTACTGGGATGTTTTACATTTTCACCATGCTCCAGTTCCATTATTCACAGTATTCTTATGATGAATGCTGAATGCCCTAAACATGATGGTTTGATTACAAGAAAATATTATTTAATTGCTGTCACCTGTTGTCAAACATGGCCATGTGATGACGCACAGTACAGTAACGCAATGCAAAGCCAATACACAAACACAGCTTGATTTCTAAACTGACTTGGCAAAGCCCTTGTCCTCCCTGCTGTATTGGGTTCCTGCTGCATCATGGGAACTTGAGCGAGGCCAGAGAGTGTGTCTTGGTTTCCATGGTGACCTGTCCAGCTGTTCAGTCACTGGCCCGGTGGAGGAACATCTGCCGTGATGTCACTTTTGGGGCGAGGAGAGAGCAAGGTGACAGGCCGAGCTGTGGGAATGTTGGCCGACACACATTGGCTGGATTTTCCTTTTGACGACACAGAAAAGACACAGAGCAAAGTCCGCTGCTCAGTCTGGAGGGAAGGAGAGCAGAGGCAGGCAGCCAGGCAGCCAGGCAGCCAGGCTCGGCTGGAACCAAAAATGGGTCAAAGTGTATTTGGGGAAATAATCCTTAGCGCTTGTTTTAGCATGGTTAGAGTGCCAGATGGGTGGGGTTTACTAGCCTGGTTCCCGGTTAGTGGGGTTTAGCCTGGTGTCCGGCGATTCATTAGGACCTAATGAATCGCCATGCAAATTCGAAAGAGTGCTGAAAACTGCGATTCATAGGGGGCTGGACACCAGGATTTACTTAGGGGTTTACTGCATCGGGACAATACAATGAGTGGCAGAAAGTTAAGACAATCACAAGAAAGTATTTCAATTAAATATGTTTTTTATCATTAAGAACTTAACTGACATCTGCATTGTCCTCATGTAGGTGTTCAGAATATTATACAATTGTTGTTCTAATAATATTAATGACTCTCACAGATCTGATCTGTATTAAAGTCTTCTGAAGTATTTCACTTAATTTTGGCTCCAGTTACATAGAAATAGAATGTGTGCTAAGAAGAAAAAACACTCCAAGTGAGAAGAATGGCTCTCATTAAAACCACAACTATAGCATCCAAAATGATTGGTAGCTAAAACAAATACAGTCCAGTCTAATTTTTGAAAAAAAAGTCAGTTCTACTCTGGCATCCAGCTGAGTTACAACATCCAGCTAGGTTTCACAGTGGAACGGATGGTGTGTGTTGCAGGTCACTGTTATTTTTTAATTGGCACACAGTCTGTAGGGGTATTAGTCCAATTAACGCATGGAGGAGGGAGTGTGCCTATCTCCCTATGGGGGAGCCCTACCACCAGCCACACACATGCACACACACACACACACACACACACACACACACACACACACAAGCATACACGCAACTACACTAATGCAAATCTAAACGCATGCACTCGCACCCTCACTTTCTCATTCCCACTCTTTCTAACTCTGTCTCTCTCTTTCCTGCACACACACATACACACACACACACCCACACACACACACACTCTAACGCCACGCGGTAAGCCTAATTTACAGGAGCTGCCACTGCGCAGCGCGTGTGTATTAGTCTAGCCTAATGCCTTCCAGATGCCCAGCTCCTATACCCCGCTGCCCCATACGCTCCCAAAGAACAGACGATTGTTCGACGGGTCTCCCCACTAAGGGGAACCAGGTGTAGAGGGGAGTGTGTGAGAGAGAGAGAGAGAGAGAGAGAGAGAGAGAGACAGAGAGAGAGACAGAGAGAGAGAGAGACATGCATGTGGCTTGTCTGAGTTCACTGACTGTGTGTACTTCTGTCAGAGAGACAGAGTGTGTGGTTGTGGTGTGTGCACGTGCATTCAGGCATGCTTGAGTGTGTGTGTGTGTGTGTGTGTGTGTGTGTGTGTGCATGAACTTGTGTGTGCATGTATGAGAGAAAGAGAGCATGCACATGTGCATTCAGACATGCATGAGTATAAAGTACTGGTAAATTTACAGAATATTGAGGCATGAGTGGAGGTCTTAGACAGATGGAAGTCTTCTCTCTCTCTCTCTCTCTCTCTCTCTCTCTCTCTCTGTCTCTCTCATCCTCTTGGCAAACTTTATGGGGTGTAACTGACATCCTGTCAGACATCAACATGCCCAGTGAATGAGAAAGGATCAGTACCACCCAGGATGTCTTATAAGGATCCAGAGAGCTTGTGGAGGAGAGATGTGAACTAGATCCGGGGGGATTTGTGGCCTACCTGGCTGTAGGTGCTCCAATACTCTAAGACAGTGGTTCTCAACGTGAGGTCCAGGGACCACCAGGGGTCCTTGAGGGGGTTCCAGGGGGTCCCCAGCAAATTGATGAATTGTTAAACATCACCATTATTTCATTTAGAGGTTAACACAATTAGAGAATGTAGAATGACTGTTAGGGTCTTAGTTTCTCTTTTATCTCTCTACCTACAATACAGATAGTCATGGAATTCTGGACAAAATTATATCTGACAATAAAAATATTCTCAGATTTGGATCCCAATCTCAACAAATGCGGGTCCATGGGTCTAATGTGGACTAAATTAGGGGTCCATGATATAAAAAAAGGTTGAGAATCACTGCTCTAAGAAGCAGTTAGGTTTAGGGTTAGATGGTCAAAAAACACAGCATTAAGGCTTACTGAATTTACTTTTTCTTGTTAATTTTCATCAATTATTTGGTAAAAATGTGTTAATTTAATCAGCTTTATTATTTTTTTAGTTCATTTTTCAGTGCAGTAGGACAGAAATGCCAGTCAGAGCTCAGTACCTGCTGTAGAAGTCTGACAACATGCAACAGTAACATGCAACATGCAACACTACTGCTGCATCATTACTCCTCCTTTGAGAAGAAAGAGGCTATTGGCACCAATAGAGAACAGATGCATGATGGGCAAATTCTGCAAAGGTTACCAATGAAGTCTGATGATTTAACCCTTTATGCCATGCTGTTGCCATATGGAAACAATTCAATTTTTTTGCCCCTTCATGACTGTTTATTTAAACAACTGTTTGATGACTTCCCAGCTCCCAGTTTATTTTTGTACGGTGAAGGTCTCAGTAGTCCAATGATACACTTCCCTTTCATCAGCTACCTGTGACTCCCTCCTTCCCTCCGCTAACTGTGTTTTCTCCTCCATGTTTGTTTTCTCCAGAGCGCGGTGGCCAGGGGGCTTTGGACCTGACAGAGTTGATCGGCGTTCCCCTCCCCCCCTCCGTCTCCTTCGTCACGGGCTTCGAGGGTTACCCCGCCTACAGCTTCGGGCCGGACGCCAACGTGGGCCGGCTCACCAGGTCCTTCATCCCAGACCCGTTCTACCAGGACTTTGCCATCACGGTCACGGCTAAACCCACCACGCGACGTGGCGGCGTGCTGTTCGCCATCACAGATGCTTACCAGAAGGTGAAGCGATAAACACTCGAGTTACACCACTCCTCTACTTGTTTTTCTGTTCATGTGTTTACTTTTCTTTACCAGACCTCCTAAACATCACTCAGCCAATAGTAAGAGCCACCTATTGATTCAATTCTAATCCTTGAACCACTCGCTATGCTTCAGCCACTCTCTTATCAACCAATCACATTCATTCTCTTGCAGGTATCAGCAGTTTTCTAACATCACACCACTGCCTGATTGACACCATCTAAGCCAAACTAATGTATTACTTAATTTAACCATTATTCAGGCTTACTCCCTCATCTTTAGCAAACACCCACATGCACTCACAAACCCAACTACATCAACCAAACGTATAGGCTATAATTATTAAAATTAAGTAAATACTAGATAGTATGTACTAGATAGTGTGTATGAAAGATTTCCATTCTTTGCCACAGCTTTTTTTCTGCCATACGTAATGCAAAGGACAATAAAGGACAGTTTTCTGAATCTGAATCTCCTGGTTTCTCGGTAAGGTTGTGCACCTGGGCATAGCGTTGTCTGCAGTGGAGGATGGCTCCCAGAGAGTCGTGCTGTACTACACCGACCCCGGGACTCCAGGCGGGACCCAGGAAGCCGCATCCTTCAAGATGGGAGACATGACAGGAAGATGGGCGAGGTTCACCCTGACCGTACAGGGGGCGGAGGTGGGTTTAGCACGTTTAGTAGCATTTTAACATCAATAAATCATTACCACATGAATTTTGAGACATTAGTATAATTACTTTAAACAAATGAGACCACCACTGAGAAGATAGGCAGCCTTTACTGGCTTCTACACTGCATTTTACATTGTGTGCCACTTGGCGGGAAATCTGCTGGATTGCACCAAACAGGAAGAGGGCGCTGTTCTTCCAGCACAAGCGAGTTTCTGGCAACATCCTCTTTGCGATGGGAAGCAGGATTTATGGGAAATGTCTTAATTTTGAGACACACTAGCACTAACAATACCATTGTAACATAGAGGCTACCAATAATCTGGACTGGATTTGATTACGGTAAATATACTGAGGTATCACAATTAATTTGACAATGATATAAGGGTGTTTAAATAGGGTTCAGGTGGCACCTTTGACTTTAATTTGATTTTAAAATGTGAGGAAGTTGTCAGAAACTGATATTAAGCTGAGTTCTCAACTAATGTGATTTTTCAATGGAGACCTAACTATGCAGGATAAAGTATTTTCCAGAGTCCTTCTAGATTTACAACAAGTAAAGCTTGTTATGTATGTGTGTAAATACTGTTCATCTGCCCGTGTACCTCAGGTGCGTCTCTACATGGACTGTGAGGAATACCACCGGGTGGCCTTCATCAGGAGCCCACAGTCCCTCACCTTTGAGGCCAGCTCCGGGATCTTCGTGGGGAACGCAGGGGGGACGGGCCTGGAGAGGTTTGTGGTGAGTCAGGATGGGAAAAGATTCATACGTGTGGCGTTTGTGTAAGCGTGTGCATGTATGTGTGTGTACAGTTTTAGCCAAGCCCGCCCCCTCACCCGTCATCTTCTGTCAGTCCTGCATGACTGCTACATTTATGCATAGTCCATCCCTCATTCCTCATGTTGGGGATTAGAGCTGCAACGATTAATTGATTAATCGATTAGTTGTCCACTATTAAATTAATCACCAACTATTTTGATAATAGATTAATCGGTTTGAGCAAGAAAAATAAGTCAAAATTCTCTGATTTCAGCTTCTTAAATGTGAATATTTTCTGGTTTCTTTACTCTTCTATGACAGTAAACTGAATATCTTTGGGTTGTGGACAAAACAAGACATTTGAGGACGTCATCTTGGGCTTTGGGAAACACTGATCGACATTTTTCACCATTTTCTGACATTTTATAGACCAAACAACTAATCGATTAATCGAGAAAATAATCGACAGATTAATCGACAATGAAAATAATCGTCAGTTGCAGCCCTATTGGGGAACATATGGATGGCGGACCCGCTGCTACTAACAGAACCAAACGTGGCGTTTGGGTGGAAGCCTACTTTACATTTGAGCCATGAACACAACAGTCACTGTTGGCAGTTTAATGGCTGCCACAGGAGACAAGGAATGAATGACCACATGTGTTTATGAGCGTTGCCTTATCCTGCGAGAGCTCATAAATGACAAGCAGTATATGATTTCATTTACTTTGAGGAATTTAGCTGATGCTCTCTTCCAGAGTGATTTACAATAAGTGCAACAGTAAGTGCAAGTGTAAATTCCTAGATTGCCAACATTTTAATCAAACAATACTAAAGCGTGCAAGGGTCAGAACTCACACAATCCATGTTAAAAATATTTCTGTGTCCTAAAATGACGGTATGTGGTTAAAAAAAAACAAAAGAAATAAAAGCCAGGGAGAAAAAGGTAGAAATGTTGGATGTGATCCTGTTCTCTGTGTTCTTGTAAAAGAAAATCCACCACTAAATTATTTCTCTCCTTCCAATCACCCATTATTTGTTGCTTTGTCAGAAATGGCTGTGCGTGATTTGTCCAAATATAACAAGGGGGATGGTGGGAGGATAACTGTTTTTTTTTTATAACAGGAATATCTAAGTCCAGTCAATATTTAGTATCAGGAACAGTTATATCCTAAGGCCAGAAACCAGCATATCATGTCATCAAGATGTTGAATCTGAAACTTTTTTAATATTCAATTTTAATAAGGGGTAAGCACATAAAATAAAATGCGCCAACAATGTGGTTTCCCATAAAATCACCCTGACTGATGGTTAAATTAGAAAACACATGTCCTGTGTTCATCTTAAAAACAAACAGAAGTCCTGTGTTACACTGCAACCTTTGTCCTCTTCATCTCCTCTGAGTTATTGTTATGTAAGCACATGTGATGGACAAACTACAAGATGTTTAGTCTCCAGGACAGTGGAAAGTTCTTATCGCCAAGCAGCTATTTTCCTCTCATTAAGATTTTATTGGAGAAATCTGAGGAGAGTTTCAAAGAAATGCGATGAGCCAGGGAGGGAGAGCATGTGTTTACTCAAGGATTCTTGGTTGCAGGGAAAGAGCAATTTTGGTGTTGGAACCACGTTTCCTTACCTAAATGGTTTAAAACCAATCCTTATTTGGGTGTTTACGTCATGATTGTCTCCAAAACAGTATTTCAGACCAAAATCACTTCACTCATTCATTATTCAGTCAGACTCAGTCTGTTATCACTCTGTCAGCCATAGACTAAAGTTACTTACTATACTTTAATAATCATCTGTTTTAATTTTGTGCTATCAGTTATTTTCTATGAGTGAGCAATAAGCCCAGAGGATGAATTTTAATTTTAGCAGAGGAGGGCTTAGCAGTCCATAGTGTGTATGGGTGGAAGCACTGCACTGGTAATAAAGATGACAGTAAACTGGAAACAGGAATCCTTTCCTCTATTTTCTTCTTCGAAGTTCTTTTTTATTGAATTTTCCATCAAATCACAATTACAGTTACAATGATCAGGTAAAAGGTGTACAAATAAGGTCATCCCATCCCTCCCTCCCTCCCCCAGCTGCCACAAGGGTATGTTAGTTACTTATCGCAGCTAAACCTATCTGCAACATAAGGCGTATTCCTTTCCTCCATTTTCAATTGACTTCTTAAATACAGAAGTTATCTCAGTTGGATGGACAAAGCCTCCATAGAGCTCTGTCTCTTTTTCTATTTGCCTATTCCTCTTTCCTTCTCCTCTGTATCCTTCACTTTCTCTCCTCAAACTGTTTTTATAGAGGCTTTGCAGTTGTGTCACAAATCTCCTAGCAACCACATTTGGTGCCATCATACCAAATAACAAGTGGGCTTAGAAAAAGAAAAAGATTGTTGTGGTGTGGGTGTTGGTCAATTCAGTAATGTTATAAGTAAAGGTGAATCATCTGATATAGTGTTTTCTAAATTCTGGTTACTGTAACACAGGACACTGTTAGCCCTGTAGTCTCTAACCAAAACATTAGGGTTGGTAGTTTGAGAAGAGTCAGCTTAGTTAACCTGAACAAACAGTTTTTGGCATTGTTAGCTAGCTATCTGGCCAGCAAATTTAGAAAAAGCAACTAGTGTTTACGTGTGACCAGCCACTATAACGCTAGTTTCTACAAGATACGTTACCTAGTGCGCAAATCAAAACAGTGATGGTTAGCTGGCTGACACTATGGTTGGCTAGCTAACAAGCTGACATCTTATTATATCTTCATACAAAATCAAATCAAATCTATCACTAGTGAAATGGTTCCCAGTCAAAACAGCACAGAAATTATAACCACATCTATGACAGGTGAGTTGTACGTTCAATAGTTCTATTAAACGTACAACTTGAATGAGAAGGAGGGGAGATCCTACAGAACTGATTATTTTAGTCTAACTTTCATCATTAGATTTGATCACGACCTCGTGCCCTTTTGAAATGTTTTCACAGGGGTTTCATGGACCCTAGGGCTGTGAAACTTGCTCTACTTATTAAAGATCATGTAAAACTTCAGCTTAAAACATGAAAATCACCCAAATTCAGAGTCATGTAAGAGGTTGAAGCATCCATTATCACTGGTATCAACATATGGTTAATGAGGACAGTTCTGATGTAGCAAAGTTAACTGTGACAAAGTAGTTAGTCTGACTTTTTTGTTTCTCTGTCTCCCCGTAAACCTATTAATGACCTTTTTAAAAGGTAAAAATTAAATTTTTTTATCTACATCACACAGAATGTCAAAATGAATCTTCTTGCCATTAGTCTAGCTGCATTTTTGGTGTTTTTCTAACTTGGAAGAGAAAGTTTGCATCATTTATGTTATCATGTGTGTGAGTTTCATAACCGCACTTCCCTTAAAACCAGCCAAAAACCCCACTGTATACACTACCTGATTGAATGCACTGTGTTTTGCATCATCTCAAAGCCATTTTGATCTAAAGGTTTATGCTTAAATGCTTGAAATTTGTTTCTGATGATGTAGCCCAACGCACCCTCTGGCGGCCATATTGAAAGTCCTCAGATCTTGGGCAGTTAATTGTGTTTCTCCACAATTAGAGGGAGATTGTGTTTCTACACAATTAGCTGTTCTCACTACACAATTAGCTGTTCTCACTGTTGCCCAAGAGCTGAGGACTTCCAATATGGCCGCCAGAGGGTGCGTTACATCATCTGAAAGCCCTCTATAGTTTTCTCTCTCCTTCCTCTTCCCTTTACCTCCCTCCATCTCCTTCTTTACTCCCTTCCCTCTCTCTTTATTTTCACAGCTCTCTCCTTCTCCCTCTCCCTCCTCTGTTTCTGTCTCTCTCAGACAAAGAGGACCAGTAGAGGCCGGTGGTTTCCAGCTGTTCAGTGTTTGGACTGGCAGCTCTGTCTGAGATCCTCCATCTCCACCTAGGGAGAACGATAACAGTCACACAGCAGCAGTAGCTCTCTGCAATACACTCACACAAAGCTCTGTCTCTTAACACATTTATAAAACACACAGATACAGTTGTACATTTGAACACACACACACTTTTCATGAACATTATGCACACATATACACATTCTGCATAATACACACACTCTCTCATTGACTCACTGGCCTTCTCGCTCTCCTCACAGTTTAATTGAACACTAAGATTCAAAAGAAGTGTGTGTGGCACAGAGTGTGTCTGTAGATGTGTGTGTATGTGTCCGTGTGTGGAGAGTGAGAGAGAGAGAGAGTGCGAAAGAAAAGGAAATAGACAGAGAGACTATGTGTGTGCAAACCTTTTTATGAGTTGGCTGACTTTCTGAGCAACTGTAATCCTCACTGAATATAACACTGCTCATCCAAAATGTTAAGGAAGGTTGTAAAGGAACACACTGTCTTGTCCAAATAAGCTCTTGATCAAATTATTAACATTCGTAGCAGTTTGTTTTGTTTTTTTTGCCTGTGTGTGCGCTGAGAATTTTGTACAATACACTGCTTCTGCAATTATGCAAATCTATCTTACAGGGTCACACTGAACATATAAAGTTTGGTAAAGTTTAAGCGTGCAGATGATGAGCTAAATAAATACTGGACACAGGGATGAAACTGCTACTAGCCTTCACAATAGTGACTTTATTTTCCAAAAAGTGATTAATTAATTAAAAATGGATTGACCCCGACCATAGTGGTGATGGTTTCCAGAGACTAAGACACACACACACACACACAGTATTACCCAAATGAAGGGAACACGGATCTTGGTGAAAAGCTGTTGCACATGGGTAAAATCTGACATTTACGACAAACAGCAGCGTGACAGCTTGAGAAATTACAAAACCCCAAAGGCTTCTCTTTCAAAGACGAGAGAAGAAAGTGGAGAGAGAAAGGAACAAATAAGTGAGTAGGACAGAATAAAGGAGGGAAGTTGGATTTATGAGGGAAGGATTGTTGCCAAAGCAACAGAGAGCAATGTCACGGCTACAGTGGATGTCTCTTCGACTGCTGCGGGCCAAGTGTGTGTTCTTATATTTTTATACTTATGAGGAACAAATGTTCTCACAAGGATGGAAAAATGAGGAACATCCTCAAAAGTGAGGACATTTTCATCCATCTCTCACTGCCATTGTTTGGCGAAACAGGTCTCAAAATCCCACTTTTAGCACATAAATGAACGCAAACAAAGCAGATTCTGACAATATATAGAAAAACTACTGTCACTGTCATTGTTTTTAAGTGAATCGCTTTGTTTATGTTTATTAAACCTTTCAGTTTGAACAAGTGGAACACAGAAATCCAGTTTGAGGAAACTTATGCCGATGAAATGAAGAAAATAATAAGTTTGCCAACAGTTGTAAACAGGTGAAAAAAAGTGACACTTTTTTTAATATATTGGCAGAATCTACTTTCTCCAAGTCCTGTTTCCCACTTTCTTTCACCTTATAATATTATGTACTTAAAGGTTAGGGGTTAAATAATGAATTCCCTGTAGTCAATCAAGGTCCTCACAAGTATAGTAATACAAATGTATGTGTGTGTGTGTGTGTGTGTGTGTGTGTGTGTGTGTGTGTGTGTGTGTGCGCACATGTATGTGTGTGCACATCTGTGCCTGTGTTTATGTGTGTGTTATTGGTTTTGACTGCATTGTTTATATCATTTTTGTGGTTGTTTGGTCTCCACAACAGCTGTCTTTTGTTTCCTCACACACACACACACACACACACACACACACACACACACACACACACACACACACACACACACACACATTCATTCATTACAGACAGCTACACACCCATTCTTCTAGGTCAAGAGCACGAGTCAAAATCCCCTACCGACCGACATCTGTGTTATAGGCGTTGTGTGTGTGTGTGTGTGTGTCTGTTAACTTTTGAGCATGCAGCAATAAATATGTCAGCTTGGCACTGCCAACTCATCCCACTCCCTTCATTTATTTACAACACACTCGCATAATTAAAAGGTTTTACTCATTGACTCATCAAATAATCACTCAGACCGTTTACTGGCCTCGTTCTTTCATAACTATGAAACTATGAAATGCAAATAAAGCCGTTTGAAGAGAGCGGAGCCGGTTTGCGTGGCACATTCTTTGTTTGTTTCAGGCGTGTTGTTTACTGCTCCAACACATGTCTCTGATTTTGGTTGCTACCCAACCCGAACCCACCCTGTCTCACTCTCTCTCTGTCTCTCTATCCATCTGTCTCTCTCTCTCTCTCTATCTGTCTGTCTGTGTCCCTGTCTCCCTCTCTGCATCTCTTTCTCTCTCTCTCTCTCTCTCTCTCTCTCTCTCTCTCTCTCTCTCTCTCTGTCCTTTTCCCACTCCGTCACTCCACCACTTGTCTCATGGACCGTGATGTGTTGCATTAAAAACAGGTGTTTGTGCTCTGGCTCGCGCTCAATATCAATAAACTTGGCGAAAGACGCCTTTAGCAAGTCTTTACTGTTCTAACGGAGGGAATCGGCCCGCTGACTCTCTCAGTTAAAGGGCCATTCCGCAATCCGCATCTGTGGCACACACAACTGCCTCACAGAGCCAATGAGCAGCATCTGCATGAGTGGTGGAAACGTTTATCTCCTGCCTTGACAAAGAGTCGGGGTACAGAAGTGGATAGTATATCATTTAGTTGCATTTACTGGTGGGTATACCGTTAAATCTAAAGCCTAGTCATGAGTTTTGACCTTTAAAACCCACAAAACGTAGTCGTATAGGCAGCATGGTTGAGCTTAGTTAATATAAGAACACGATTAACATTTGTTTATTGAACTATTGCTGCAAGTAGTGACAGTATGAGACAGCTAAAGATGATTTGTAAATGTATTTTCAAGCTGTAAACAGTGTGCTTCCCTTAATAATGTGCATAAATATTGGAGTAAAATTGACATACACTGCAGTTTTTGAGGTAAAAAGTAACAAATGCAAAATTTGCAAAGAGATAATTTTCCATCAGCAGCTAATTCCCTTCCAGCTGTGTCAAGCACCAACTCTAATTTGATTTAATTTGTTATATATTTATGAAATATTGGCTTTATTGGATTGATTCCAGTGGAGAAAGACGGGAACAAATGGGAGACATGCAACCGAGGTCCCAAGCCGGATTCAAGCTGTAGTTGCATGTTTTCCCCTTAGACAACTGAGCCACCAGGAAGCCGCAAAATGTAACTTTTTGAAATGATTCACATACTTTGAATGAATAAATAAATAAATTACAGACTGGAGCTTTAATTCTGATGTGAAAATTGTCTCTGGAGAGCAGACAGCTTGGACAAGAGGGAGACACCTGTTCACTGCCAGATGTGTGTGTATACATTTATGTGAGTGTGTGTGTATGTGTGCAATTGTGTATGTGTCAGATAATGTGCAGGGGAACGAGGGAGAGAGAGAGAAAGAGATAAAGAGATAGACAGAGGTAGTGTGTTAGTGTGTGGGAAATGCGTGTTTCGGTTGAATTAGTTACCATGCAACATAACACTGACTCTCCTCTTCTTCTTCTTCCTCCTCTCTCTCTCTCTCTCTCTCTCTCTTTCTCCCTCTCTCTCTCCAGGGCTCCATCCAACAACTGGTGCTGAAGTCAGATCCCACGGCCCCAGATGACCAGTGTGAGGAGGACGACCCTTATGTGAGTACACCATGTAACCATGTACACACACACACACACACACACACACACACACACAGGCATTAGCCAATGAATGAAGTTTAGTTCTGGCAGTCCGTTCTCAGTGATATCTTGCTGTAGTAATGAATGGAACCACTGCTCCCTCTACTGGTGCAAAAAGAGCATTACAGGACTTTGTTGTATTCAAGTTTACTGCAAATCCTACAGGTCAAATTTTGGTAAATTTACCCAAAATAATGGGTTAATATCACAATAATACCCGAGATGGTTTACATTGTTGTGATTATAGATACATGGTGATACAATGGTTATGAGGGATAGCTTACTATTATATATTATTCAAGTTTCAGCAATTTATCAGCAATGTCTTCCATCTCTGGCTTTCACCTGTTTGTTTTTTTGTTTTTTTTTATTATTCTTATGTATGTACACTACTTTGAAGAAAACTTTTCATACAGTAGACATGCATTAGAAACCGTTACTCTCTCAGGTGTTAAGGCTTTATCAGTCTGGGACCCAAATTGCTCACATTTTAGTTTCCTACTTCTCGTTCTCCATCCCTCGCTCTTTCCTTGCCTCTCTTTCCCCCTCCTCTCTCTCTCTCTCTTCTGCTATAACACCGATTCGAGCATTACTCGCCGCTGGTATCCAGTGTGGAACGTCTCCAAAATACGCTGTTTTTAAAATGAAAACAACATCCAATCAGTGTTATCACAGAAACCGTGGGAACCAAACTCTGGATATCCAAACATTTTTCTGAAAATGAGGACGACGAGATATTCTGGCCCGTTGCCTCATACCGCTTTCTGACTCTGCAGCTCAGAATCACATGGGCTATGTCTGTTCATAAGTATTTAATTATCTCTTCCTGTCTCTATCTTTGTCTGTCTACCTCCCTACCTACCTGCTTTCCGTCTCTCTCTCTCTCTCCCTCTCTCTCTCTCTCCAGGCCTCTGGGTATGGCAGCGGTGATGACGCCTATGAAGACATTGAGGGAAGAGATGAGGTGAAAAAGATTGTGGAGGAGAGAGAGTACACCATGGTGAGCGTAAACACACACACACACACACACACACACACACACACACACTAAAGATATTATCCCCTGAACAGACCACAAACCTTCCCTGACCCATTACTCCCATGTCAGTCAGTATTTACCAACCTTTCCCTTCCCAATCAAAGAACTGGGCTTGGACCAAAGAAAGCAGCTCTTATCCCAGCAGGCCTGGTGGAGACTGGAGCATGGTGATATGTGGCGCTCCCAGCCAGCAGCGTGCTATCTGACAAATGTTGCTGCTCTCTCCCCCAGCCAGCAGTGTGGAGAGAGGGAACCAGTAACTACTCTAATTAATGAACTTTTGTTAGAGTAAATGCCACTTTTCTGGTGAAGCATGCTCTTTTATTAGCTTCACAATCACACACATTTGTACTTGGGAACATCCCAGCACAATGACAGTCTTGTTTGTCACTGGACTGGAACAACTGTGGGGTTTACTGCCTTGCTTATGGGCAGCTTGATGGAAGTCATTAAGGCAGATGAGAGAGTTTCTAATTAGTTTTCTTCACCCAGATTTTCCCAGCTGGCCAGGGATTCCTTCCAGTCAATTTTAAAGATAAATCAGAGCTCAGAGATTGAAAGGTATGCTTGTGAGAACTTGAATTTAATATAAATTTAAAAAAATATATATTCTAAATATATCTTTTTTTTTCGTAACAAATTTCCCCTTTGTCCCCATGCTGCCACGGACCCCCTAGTGCCCCCCTGCAGCCCCCCAAGGCGTCCACGGTCCCCAATTTGAAAACCACTGCTCTAGGCTCCTGCTGCCCAAATGAAATGATTAATGCTTTTTCCTTGCAGTTAATTAAGTATTTGAGTGTTTTCCTAGTTAGGCACTCTTACTTTTACTTGAGAAATTTTCCAGACGAGTGCTATTACTCTGACTTAGATTCTAATAATCCAACTGTTCTCAATTCAACCTATTTAAAAACAACTCCAATTACAGTACCTATACTTCTGCACTAAGGTTGTCAGTTTCCACGTCCAGCTGATAGTACAGTCTGACCATGTAGCCATTATCAGATGTGAAGCCCTCATATCTTCACACTATAAGAAATTAAATGAGAAAAAAATTGAGGGTTTTATTCCAGAGCTTTACTTTAAACACATTTTAAGAAAAATAGTGTTCAAATTCACCACTTGATAGTTCCAGGATGCTTCTCTCATCACCAATGTTCATATTTAGGATGCAAAGATCTTAAAATAGCTTCCTTTCCCTAAAATTAGTTTTACTTTCATGTCAGCAATCACTTTGTAAAAGTAAGTGTCATTATGTCAAATGTTGGATATTTCATTTTGGAATGAGATCAGTTGCCGCCCTCTGATTAACACCCTCTGGATTTTTACTGTTTTCCTGGTGCAGATGGTGATATTTTCCAAGCCTGTAAAGGACATTTTAGTTTCAGTTCCTATAAAACAAAAAAAGGATTTGAAGACAGCCAAACTTGTGGAATTATGAGGTGTTTAATGCGTCAGCAAAGTTCTCTTATCCAGCTCTGCTATTTGAAAAATGTTGGTTTCTCCCTCAGCCAGATAAAAAGTTCAAATCCAAAATCCAAAGCTTTTCAGGAAATAAAAGATTTATTATTTTCTCATGTCCTTGGATCATTCACAGACAAACAGTGGGTTTTTGAATGGGTTTCTTGGGCCGTGGGGTCGTGAACTGTAACCAGCGTATAAAGGGCCGTGTAAAGTTTAGAAAAAGAGAAACAACACTAAAAATGTGTTGAGCTAATGTGGAGCTGTGAGCCAGCGCTGTGCTCTTGTGTGAAATGTTGCTTTCTGTCTCTGACACTGTAGCTGGACCTGAACTGAGAGAAAACATTTCCTCTTGTCTGTGGCAAGCACTTTGCTCTCTCTCTCTCTCTCTCTCTCTCTCTCTCTCTCTCTTTTCTTGTGAACCATTATCTTATTTTATTGGATTTCCAGAGACAATAAAAGTGTCAGCAACCTGGAATAAATGATAGAGAGAGGAAAAAAATGTTGATCATGAATATGGAAAAGAAGAAATACAGCAAAGAAAGCAAACAAATTGATAAATAGACATATACTGGACATATAAATATGTACTACGCAGTTTTCTGTGATTCCATGGTAGTGGAATATTTTGCAGAAAACAGGTTGAGTCACTGAAAATGAGGAAGAAGAAGAAAAATAGGAAAGTGACAGAATCATGCAGAAAAACATCTAAAATATCTTTCACTACCTCTAGATTTCAATGAAGGATCCTTAACTTTTAATTCTGGTTTCACTCAGTCTACATAACGCACATTTTCTGCATTTCATGAAAATTTGTATTTGTCAGGTGACCAGTGAACCAGTTTTTTGGTCCTGTGGAAAGCTGTGGGGACTGACACACACACACACACACACACACACACACACACACACACTAACCCTCTCTCCCCTCTGCAGCCCCTCCCAGAGCCAGACGTCACTCACAGCTCCCCGGTCCAAGCTCCGCCCACTGAGGCGTCGCTAGGCAACGATGATGAGGATGCAGAGGAGACTTCTGGACAGGAGGAGGAGACGACCACGTTTAGAGGTAAAAAAAAAAAAAAACCTTCAAAAAGTTATTTAACATCATAGGAAAACTGAAATATCTTAGGAAATCTGTCTCTCTTGGCAACAAAAGGCAGTGGTTCAATGTTTCTCTCTCTTTCTGTCCCCCCTCCCCCCTCCCTTCATGCTCTCTTTCCCTTTCTCTACCTATTTCTATTATTTATATAGAAGTAGATAACACACATATATTTCAGTTGTGTGTCCTGATAAAATCCACGTCCAGGATAACAGATAATAAGAGTTCATGGTTTGACTACAAAGTGACTCAGACCTAGGCTGCGCCTCCTCTGCTGTATTTCCATGAGTTTCCACCAGAGGGCGCTGAAACTGTGGCATCGTCAAACATGGATGATCCCAATTTTTATGCATTTATTTATTTATTTTCATTCTTTCACGCATTCTTTCATCCCAGTTTGGGTTGGGCATTAGTTTCCCCTGTGTCTCTTTCTCTGTCTTTTCTCTATCCTTCCCTAAATTAAAGTGAAGTCAGATCATAACAAACCACTTAGATGCAAATTTTGAGTAGTTCTAGCTTTGCAAACCTTAGGAAAGCACCAACTTCTTTTAATTAAATGTAACTGTCAAACTGTAATGTGTTCACTGTGTTTCTTCCACAGCAAGACCAACTCAGACAGCAGCTCCAGCCTACAGACCTGCCACTGTGAGTAATACTCTTATCACACTGAATACAGAACTTCACATCTGGACCTATAGCAGACATTTTACTTATCAATACATGCATTTGTATGTTTGTTTGTTCAATAATGCCATATATTAATAATGAGTTTATCCAATGATTAATTAAAGCTGCACTAGGCAAGATTTTTATGTAAACACGCTCCCGTCTTATCTAAAGAGCGCCCCGTCTCCACTAATTGAGACCCAGTAGATTCACTGTATTTGCCCAAATTAAATTCTTGGTTTGGTCACTGGGGAGAAAACTTCTCCACCCACAGGAAGAGACAAATTGAACCTTCTGTGTCAAATACGAACTGTCTCCTAAACAGGAGACAGTTTGTAGAAATGTTTGTATAACTATAATCCCAATCTGCATAATGTTTGATACCTGTCTGTATTTCAGTGGATGAATGAATCAATTAATCAGTCAGTAGGGATGGGACGATATATCGAAATTCAATATATTGCAATGCAAAAATGTGACAATACATATCGTGGGGCAGAAAAATGAATGGTGATATTAGCTCCATTTTATTCTGCTGTAGTAATCACAAATGAGTCGGCTTGACCATCACAGTTTCACAAGCTCTGCATCCAAATTATATTATTTACACTTTGTAATGACATTTTTAAATGTTGTTTACATTCTAGCAAGCCAATACCATCGCTAGAAAGATTTGTGGCTCAGAAATAAACATAATTCTGCACAGTCAGACTTTGTCGTCGTTTATTTATTACATCGTATCGTGGTTGTATGGAATCGTGAACCCCCATATCACGTATCGAATCGTGAGATAAGCATATCATCCCAACCCTATCAATCAATCCACCAATCAGCCTGACTATCACTCCCTCCAGGTGTCTCCAGGACAGAAGGGGGAGCCTGGAGAGCCCGGTCCTGCCGGCCCACCGGGGCCCGCCGGCCCCCCAGGTCGAGCCTCGGAGGGGGAGAGCGGGTCTGGGGAGCCGGGACCCCGGGGGCCACAGGGGCCACCGGGACCCGCAGGCCTGCCTGGAGATCCTGGGAAAGATGGACAGCCTGTAAGATTTATCTGCTTGTTTGTTTGACGTATTTATTCAAAACCTGGAAGTTACTGACTGTTTTAGAATATTATTGCTGCCATTTCAGGAGGTGTTGATGACATTAGAAACTCTATCTATCTATCTATCTATCTATCTATAGCTGTAGAGCATCATATCAGCTTTATAGAGCACATTGTGAGAGGAATTGTACTATTCAAACTATGGATGTTGTCAAAAGATAAAATAATAGATCAGTTTTTCATTTTCCTCTTTTTTCCAGGGCAGCAAAGGTGACACTGGAGTTCCAGTAAGTAAAGAGTTTTCCACTCTTGCAGATTCACACGTCCGATCTTGTGGGACTTTGTCATTTTTTATTATCTGTGGGGGAAACTGTTCTGCAGGGATGCACCCATTTCCCCTGTACAGATACTGATTCCTACACTTTATGTATTAGCCGATACCAGGAACTGATCCAATCCATTACTTTTACTGAACAGTGTAGACGTGGGTCGTTAGTTTGGATTCACTGGAAAGAAGTAATTGTAATATACAGACAGATCTAACATCTTGAGGCAGAAAATCAAGTTCCTTTGCTTTGATTTTCGAAATGTGAAATGTAGCTCTTGCTTGTGATTTTAGTATTGAATAAATTTGCTGATGCCAATATCCTGGTTTATTGTGGTATTGGCCTGATATCTGATACTACTATTAGTATTACTGCTTCGTTTCTGCTCTCACAAGGTACTGCAGTAGGTTTTCTTTTCAGTATGCTAGAATTGAACTGTGTTGCTTTACCTCTGATATGTTATGCGGCATTGTTTCTGTTATACTGAGCAAAACTGATGGTCTCGTCCTCAGGGAGAGACTGGGGCTCCAGGATTCCCAGGTTTGCCAGGAGAGTCTGGATCTCAAGGTGAAAAGGTAACAGCCCACTTTGAAATTCATGATGTGTCAAGGTGCATGTGGCTCATGACATAAATACTGACAGTGTGTGCACACCCATAAGGAGTAATACTGAATCTACGAATGAATACTTAAATACCCCACTGCTATCTCCCACAGGGTGATGCTGGTGTGGGACAACCAGGTCCTCCAGGCCCGCCTGGACCTCCAGGCCGGCCCAGCAAGTCTTCCAGGTTCCTGGTAAGTTGATCAAAAGACTTTCACAAGGTGTTCACCAAACCTGGGCTAATTATTAATGGCAGTCCTTTCAGAGATTAACATTTATGCCCATAACTAAGATGAAGTCCCGGGCTCGTGTGCAGAAGTATCACTGAAAAATAGTGTTCTTAGCAAATCTATCATTAGAAAGTTACAAGTAATAACAAGATTCAGTGGAGTTTCAGCTTAAAAATAAGTTTTCAGTTCTGGTGTTTGAAGTTTTGAATAATTCAGTTGCTTTACTTACTTTAAATTTGTTCCAGTTGCCATGCAAATTCGAAGAGTGCTGAAAACTGTGATTTATAGGGGCTGGATACCAGGCTAATTGATCTCAGGAAATTAACTGAACCCATTTCAATTCATTCATCATCATTCTGTTGTGTGCTTTGTTGTGTTTTTAGGTCTTCTGCATGTCGCTCTGTTGCTTTCGTCCTTTTATACTGTTCACTGTCATTTTTATGCACTAACAATGTAAACACATTTTGTTCCAAAATGACATATGCACCATCTGAAACAACTGGCAGCTACCGAATGAAGGCTGGCTCGAAAGTAAAGCACATTATGGGGTTACTGTTAAAGTTATGAGTCATCTGAGCAAAACAGTTCTGTTTTTGAGAAAGGAAGCATGTGTGTTTCTGAAGTATCGACTGTTTGAAGAAGCAAATGAAACCCTTCAATTCTATTGATCTAACCCAAGACTGCTCATCACACTGGTGATCTATATCTGATCACTGATCTGTTCATTAACTGACTGGCCTGTTAGCTGATCAGCTGGTCATGTGATGTGTGTTCATCAGGATGCCATGGAAGGATCAGGATTCGATGATTTCGACAGCGATGCAGAGATTATTAGGGTGAGTCGACTTCAAATTTAACCCTCCTTTTCTCTCTTGTTCTCTTATTTTTACACTAAATACTATTTTGCATCATATTTTATTATTGCGATGTTCTGTCCTTTCTCAGCTCTCTCTCTCTTTCTCTTTCTCTTTCTCTCTTTCTCTCTCTATATTCCCATCTGTCTTTCTCTCTATCAATCTCTTACTTTGTCTCTTTCCCATTGTTGTACAGCAAAAGTAAAGCCCCAGGCCAGAGACAAAAGATACATCTCTGCACCTTTTTTCTGGGAGTGTACTTTACTATATTTTGACACTCCTGGACCTTCCCTAACATTTGAAGCTTGAGCGGTACAAGGATGATCCTTCTCTCTCTCTCTCTCTCTCTCTCTCCTCCCCTCTGTGTGATTGAGATGTCCTGTCTTGTGTCTCCAGGGTCCCCCAGGTCTTCCAGGCCCTCCAGGGCAGCCGGGGCCCCCAGGAGCCCCATCTCAGGAGGACGTCCTCCCTGGACCGCCTGGGGCTCCTGGGAGAGACGGGACGGATGGAGAGATTGGACTCCCTGTAAGTTACCACTCCTTCCTCTCCTCCTTTTTTCATGCACAATTCATCAGTTTAAAGATTAAGCAATATCCTTATTCATACTGTAGGGGCACCATCTTTCTAAAATTGTAATCAAAATTGCAGTTCTTATACATACTATGTAGAGAGGTGCTACTTGAAATAAATAGTGGTTCCTTAGGAGCAAAAAGGCTCCAACACTGAAAATGTGAAGTTACACACAATTAATTGTGTGTAATTGCATATCATATATCTTAATTGTGGATAATAACGTATCTGCAATATTGAAACATTTCATTTCCTTTACAGTGTCCGCTGTAGTGGAAAACAATTGAGATGTTCCTCAAATAATCTATTAACTTCAGCTATTGATTCCACATTAGTAATACAGGGGAGACGAACAGGAGGAGACAGATTACAGTTTTAAATTTACAGACTGCTAAAACATGGAATTGGCCTAAAGGGGCACAGCTCAATATTAGGTAATGTTTTATACGCTAACCACGAGTTCACACCTCAACCAACCCAGGATACCAGCTGCTATAAATTCATGTATTTTCTACAACCGTAGTAGCGATGTTGACCATGATTGCCTTGTTTCCTAGTTGGCTGGTGCATAACAGCTGGCTGCTGCTGAACTTTTGGACAACATTGTCCATCTGCAGCAAGCTACTAGCATACTACTAGAGTAATATGATATGTCCTGCCTATTTCTGCAACAACATAGGCTCTACAGCTAACAATCTGCTATTTCAGCCATTGGACATAGGAACATAGGAATTTGGTTGCTTGTCATGTGAAGGCAGATTTAGTGTACACTGCCTGAAAAAAATGACAATGTACCAAGGCTTTAACACTAGAAAAGCCATTGAACTGTGGAGGTCTGAGAGAAGGCGAACAACCCATGAATTGAATGAACGAGTTACTGAATCATTTTGAAATCTAACAACAGTGATTTGTGCAGAACGAGGGTGTAGGAAGTCATGGAGGGACATTTTGAAGGCTGAAAGTTTTCAAGAGCTGAAGAAAGAAAAGTTTCAGCTAAACTCAGTCAGTTGACTGAGGTTTGGCCTTTCTAGCACACTTACACTGCTGACCCAGCCTTTGTTTTCAGGTGATTGAGGAGTGGTTTAGTGGTTCTTGGTCTGCTTCTTGGTCTGGTTCTGAGTCTGGTTCTGGGTCTGGTTCTGGTTCTGGTTCGGGTCAGGTATTATCATTTGGTCCCATGAAATCCAAGGGGCCTAAAAGACAGTATTTCCCCCAACTGTATTTGAAAATCCCATGTTGATCTACTGCCTTCCTGCTATGGCTTGCTACACACTATTGATCTATAAGCCAGCAAACTGTGTGTATGTGTGTGTGTGTGTGTGTGTGTGTGTGTGTGTGTGTGTGTATGTATGTGTGTTCATTTATAAATGTTACTACCGCACAGTACATGCAAATCCTCTGTATGGCACTCACACACACACACATGCCCAAACACATACCGAACAGTCAGATAGGGTATGTTCTTTTCCTGTTATCCTCACCTTTAGCATAGAAAGCTAACAGCGTTTTGGCAGGAGCTAGTGGAAGAGCTGGAACATGGTCTGGGCTCCTGGCTGCAGCTTCAGTTGGGGAAAATCTGTCTTTTCACTTTAAATTGTCAGAGGCTTTTACTAACTGTGTGAATGGACTACTCACAGGTTATACAGTGCTATCCCGCAGTATAGTGGTGCATAAAACATTTATACACTCCAGTTTCATTACAAATTGGTCATTAGCATTGTTAGCATTTCCTTATTTTAACCATTTCAACCTACTTGGCTTGTAGCTATCCACTACATTACATAAAAAGAGGAACGCTAACAATGCTAGCAACCCATTTTCATGGAAACTGTGCAACAAATGTACAAACTTGTGACAACAATGTGACAAGTGTCTGGTATAGACATGAAGGCATCTAAAATTTCAAATGTCAAGACAGTACTGTGACTCTTACAGGGAGTTGATGGACAAGACGGGGATCCAGGTCCTGCTGGGGCGAAGGGAGACAAGGTGAGACATTTTTTATTTAGCAGTGCACAGCATGTGATGTCAGAAGGCTTTCTTGTCACTGGTGTCAGTTCAACTTAGAAAAAACTGGCCCTAAAGTGAAAATTGGCTTACAGCATGGCATACATCACAATGTATTATCATGTCAACAAAGAGATACAATGCAGAAACATACAAGATACATTAAATAAAACAATGGGAAGAGCAGTAGATTGGATGAGCAGGAAACAGGTGGGGTTGAGAGTATCTGTATAATCTGTTAGTCAAATTTATGGCGCATGGAATAAATGAGAAGTACAAACTCATTTTCAAGAAAGATCTTGTAAAACCGTACTTGTAAGATCCTCACAGTCCCAGGCGAATATATATATATATATATATATATATATTTTTTTTTTTTTTGTTCAAACCAGAGACTAAATCCTTTTCATTGCTGTAGTTTCATGTGGTTTTATATTGTGTTTTTAATTTAGCATTGTCTCTGTTTTGTTTGTTAACAGGGAGAGCCTGGTGTGAGCGGGCCAGCAGGACCAAAGGTAATTGAATATCATATATCCAATTTGAATGAACAACCGTTATTGATATTAGCAGTGATAATTATATTGGTCATTTATATTGATATTGTACCCAAATTGCTATTGGCACAGCATAATTGATAAGCGTATATCTATTATCTTGGCATTCTCTCTCTACTCTTTGTGTCTCTCTCTTCACTTAATTTATTCCTACACTATGTCTTTATCTAACTCCCTCTTTCCCCCCTTCCTTTATTTCTCATTAATCCCTTTCTTTATCTTTTCTTAAGTTCTTTCCCAGACTTTATTCCACTTCTCTTTTCCCAGTCTCTCTCCCTCTGTCGTCTCTCTCTCTTTTTCCTGTCTCCATCCCTCATCCATCCATATCTTTACCTCGGCCTTTTTCCCCGTTTCTTTCATCCTCTCCCACATCCCATAAATCACAATTTAAATTAGTTTATTGGTTTAGCTGTTTAACAGAAACAGCATTGCCAGTTTTGAAATGATTTTATGTTTATTTTGAAGTGGTAATCTGTACTCTTCCTCTCCCAGGGTGATGCAGGCCCTGCAGGGTTCCCAGGTCTACCAGGGCCAGACGGCCCAGAGGGGCAGCCTGGTCCCAGGGGCCTTCCTGGCCCCCCGGGGCCCCCTGGAAGAGGCTACAGCTTGGACCTGGAGGTATGCTTTGTTTCGCTACCTATGACCAGACTACTTCTTGAAATGCACCACTTCTACTTTTTCCCTCCTGAAATTGATTCCAAATGCTGAACTTTTCAGAGTAAAGTACTTATCTGATCTATTATGTTCACTGACTCACACAATGTGATTCATTTATGGTCCATGGACAGAATATTGGAATATATTTTCTCTGTTAGAGAGATCACAAATCCTTTTCTGAGTGTGGAAAAGACAGAAAATAAGGTTGCTTTGTTTAATTTAAGTCTCTGACACCCTGGTGTCAGCCCAACATCCGACCCTAGCATGAATCCTGGAGATACTGTGCCTTTCATTTCAGTATTACTAGGCAAGTTTGCAATGTCTGTGCTATATATAAATTGTTCAGTTATTATGGTCTTTGCCAGCTGAATGTCTGAAGTGTAAATCTACTGTACATAGCATGGCCTAGTGGTTTTGTGAAATGGTTTTTAGAGACAGGTTACTTATCAAATACTAACAAGTTCAAGTTCACTGAATGTTTTGTTAGGACATGGAAGGATCCGGGAGGCAGAGTGGCTTTGGAGCGGTGCTGTCCAAAGGCCCACAGGTACCAGAATGACTTGAGTATATATAAATATTGAGTTACATAAGCATTCTGCATGCCAGCTCATATCCAGTTGAGGTCATGTTCAGGATATTCTGTTTTTATGTGCTGTTTTATGTCATATCATGATCATATATCTCCCTGTATACATTAATCTGATGATGTATGAATATTACATATAAAAAGAAAAGCTTCAGTGATTCATTTCACAACATTAAAAAGCTAGACTTAGTCCTCCTGCTGCAGGAAGTATATTAAGAAACAACAGCTAGTTTTGCCGATGTAAACACAATTACTGATTATTACACAATAACTTATAAACTTGGCTCAAAAAATTCTACTTTTTCCACAGGGACCTGCTGGGATCCCTGGCCTTCCAGGACCCAAGGTAAAACGTGTGTGTGTGTGTGTGTGTGTGTGTGTGTGTGTGTGTGTGTGTGTGTGTGTGTGTCTCAGTGTGGCACATACATACTGTATGCGCAAACACAAACCAAACAGTTAGATAGGTTATATCCTTTTCCTGTTATCTTCACCTTTAGCAAAATGAGATATCCAGCATTTGGGAAAAAAAGCTACTCTTACAAAATGATTGATAGGATAAAATTGAAACAAATTCCTCTACTTTTTAAAGGAGAGTTGGTAATTTAGGTCCTTGGTTGAAAAAAATTTTGACACTTTTGTAGACTGGCTCCTCTGCATTTTCTAACACTGAATGATGAAATTCAGATAATATTGTTTTTTTTATTTCCAGACTGGATATGTAGTGTTTTGGAAATTATTACCTATTTTTTTTTCCTCTCCTCTTCCTCTCTTACTAGGGTCAAGACGGGTTCATTGGTCCTCCAGGAAAACCAGGAGTAAATGTGGGTCCACCTCACCTCACCTCAACTGTCCTCTTGTTTTTGTCTTTGAGATGTTTGAGGTAGAAGTTGTCAGCATTTGTTAGCAGCTGCATTGAAAGTCAATGGGACAAAACACATTACTTTGAAAAATCACCAGCAGCACAATCCAATTTCCTGTTTGTTTCACAATGTTGTTGATTGTATCGACAAAACCGAGTGTGATCGATCAGATACCCTTCTTCATCAGTACTAATTCATTGAAATCTCACATCTCTGTGTGAAGAAGGCAGAAATCAAATTGCTTTGCTTTTATTTGACTTTATTGCATCTTATCTAACCTTTCCTAGTTATCCTATGCCAGTAATGTTTTTTGAGGTTAATGGATATGGAGTGTGTTGGTCATTTGTTCTTGTCTCCTCTAGGGGGAGCCAGGTGCTACAGGACCACCAGGGTTTCCAGGACTGGACGGATTAAATGGGGAAGAGGTCAGTAAATGGATCGACTGATGGATTGAAATGTCAATTTAGTAGCTGGCAAACCAGTTTTTAAAGTTGAAATTTGATTAAAATAAGTGCTGTTAAGTGCTGCTTGGTAGATGAATGCCAAAATGAGGGGTGAACCCTCAATTTGTTAAAGGTTTTAAGTCATGATTCAGAAGGTCTATTTTCCAGTGAGGATGGAAACGTGGATTGATGTAAAGTTCTCTCCCATACACGGCATGTATTGGGGCTAGGATTTACGTGCCGAGTGTTTGTTCATACTTGTTTTTGTGTCATCTACAGGGAGCGAAGGGGGACAAAGGTGATGCAGGACAAAAGGTAAAATGATCCAGGAGTGGATATGATATGGTCAAACTTTTTATTTTTGGCACCATGTATTAAAAGCCATGATTTTGAGTCATACTTACACACACTAGAAAAACATTTCATCATTTAACTTCTTGTTGACTAAGGTGCAGCCCACAATTTCCGCCTACGAGCACACACACACACACACACACACACACACACACACGCACTCATACACTACTCAAGTTTAGGAATAATCAAGGTTTAAGCATTCTATTTCAGTATTGACTTCATTGTTCCCTGTGATGCAGCTGGTTAACGTGTGTACTGTGATGTTTTGTTTTTCAGGGAGAGCCGGGACGGGACGGGCTCAGCCACCCCGGCCCTCCAGGGCCACCCGGACCCCCAGGACCCATCATCAACCTCCAGGACGTAAGTGTTCTTTGGCCCGTTCCATTCATGACAAGTAGCTCAATGGGTAGAGTCCACACTGGTAGTTGTAGTGCCCTGCTCTACTGGACTTGGGGAATGGAAACCTTAAAGGAATACAGTTTTTGAGAGATTGGCCCATTGGTCAATACCTGTTAAGTGGTTAGAACATAGACACCAAAATCATCCAGGTGTCCCAGGTAGATTGTTCACCCAGAGCACCATGCTAACTAATGCTATTAGGCAGCTAGCATTATCTCAAAAGTGTGAAAATGAGAACCTGTAGCAGCTCTAAAGCTAAGTGGTGAGTAATTTTTGAGTGAGTATTTGGACTACTTTCACAGTTTATTCAGTTAAGTGAGGATGGTGGGCCATCCTCAGCCAAAAATCACACCATGGATGAATACATGATTGGTCACCTGAAATAGTTCCAAAAATAAACCTGGCTACATCAGCTATATTGAGTTAGTGATATTTCATTTAAAATTCATGAATCTGCAACTTGTTACAAAAATGTAATAAGTGAGTTCATGTTTGTTGCCTACGATCACTCAGCATAGTTTATGCTAGTGTTAGCATTGAGCTGAGGAGCACTTGGTGTCTATCTTCTCATCACTTAAATGGGTAAGTCGACTCCCAAAAACATGGTTTATTCCTTTACCCCTGGCAGTGTTAATGCCATGCTCTACCCATTCAACTACACACATACTTAACACACATATTTGGGTTGAACCAGACTGATGGATTTGTTAAATGAGTCAGAGTGATGTGTGTTTACACTGACAACACTCTCCCTCTGCCTCTTCCTCAGCTCCTGCTCAACGACACAGACGGTGTCTTCAACTTCTCAGGGATTTTTGAACCTCAGGGACCCACTGTGAGTATCAGCCAAACAGCTGCACTGTAGACAAAATAATCTTGATGTCATGACAACAAACATTGTGTGGGTAGATAACTTTGCTGCCATCATGCAGGAGGCCGCCTAGGTTAGATAGGCCTGTGTGTGTTTGTGTGTTCCAGTGAATGCTTTTACCTCTCATATTTGCTATTCCAAGCAGAAATCAATGTGTTCAAACATCCAAATTTCAGTCAAACGAATGTTATTATTACCACTAGGCCTCATCCCTATCAGATTAACAGGGCATCAAACCTATACAGTGAGTTACATAGTTCAGTGTTCAGTCATGGAGTTTAGTGGCTTGCTGCTGATTGTAATGTTTTATTCCCCGAATCTTTGCAGGGACTGCGGGGTCCAAAGGGGGACATTGGGTTGCCAGGTGTGCATGGGCCGCCAGGTCTGAAAGTAAGTGGGGTGTGCATGTCATGTCTCCACTCCTTTGCATATTCACAGTGTTGAAAAAAACATTAGTAACTCCCTCCTAATGTTGGGTTGTGCCCCCTTTTGGAAGCAAATGCTTCTTTAACGTCTATTCCTCCACTGAAGTTGATTAAATTGTTAAAAGCAATAAGAGATCATAGTTTTTACCTGAATTTCACTTTTTCTACTTTGTATACAGTGGATATTTGTGTACATGCATGTATTTAATCTATATATACTGTATATATATTGTGTGTGTGTGTGTAGGGTGAAAAGGGGGAGCCGGGATTTGTCGTTGCAGCTGATGGATCTGTGATGTCAGGCCTGACTGGACCATTAGGACCCAAAGGAAACAAGGTCACTTTTCCTCATATTTCTCCTCACATTATTCACTTTCTAGTTCTGGGTTCAGTGACCCGTCTTCCTAAGTCAGAAGGGGGTGGATTCATAGTCTGCCCCAAATACAATGTCAAGAGTATAATATTACTTCTGACCCGCAGCCAAATGTAAATATGGAAAGTTTGTCTACTCTACCAGCCACTTTGACAGGTTGACACATTTTTTTCTAACTCAAAAATCAATATGGCTGGGATAAGAGTGACAGTGATTAGTGAGTTTTGTAATACCCAGCAACAGTGACTGATACCTCACAGCATGTAAATTTACATGCACAGACATTTTTCTGGGACGCTCAAAGATTATTTTTAATAGTTTAATAGTTGAAACTGCCATAGCTTGTTCACAGTAGTCGGGATATGGTTGTATCCCGTTTATTTGAAACCAAAATCTAATCGCTCATTGCTGAGATCTGCCAGTAAGACATGCAAATACCTTAGAGTTGTTTTTTGTGATCTGTTTAAGTTCTGTTTGCATTATATTATTCAGAATCCTCTATTTATTCATGTATACAGGGATATTTTGATCAGGATATGAAGATGGATATGAACAGTTTATCCCAAAATGACCCATAATGAGAATATGAGCTAGACTTTAGGACACTTTGTGCATATAGGTGCGCTCAATGTCTCTTTGTTTGCAGGGAGATAGTGGCGTACCAGGAGCCCCTGGAGTTATGGTAAGTCTTAAAGGGAAATGCCACCTAATTTCACCCAGAGAATAACTTTATATTCATGTTTCACCAACATTGCCTTGCCCAATAAAACTAAAAACACAGCCTTCTTTTGTGCATTATGTGTAGCAACTATGCTCAGGCTTTTAGATATACTGTATGTTATGTACTATGGAGGATACAGTAGATATGTTTATGAAATGCAGTCACTCTCTCTTGTTCCCTACAGGGGCCTATGGGACCATCAGGACCAAAGGGAGAATATGGTTTTCCTGGACGCTCTGTAAGCACCACCTGCTCACAAAATATTTTTTCCCCGATGATTAGGCCATACATGTCCTATTTTTACTTTCATTTGAAAAGTGATATATTGTGATGTAGTTATCTCACAATTTCTTGGGTGTTGTTCCTTTAATGAAGAGAGTCCATGCTTATTGTTTTTATGTCCATTGCAAGTAAGAATTCTTTGTATGTTGCCATGAAAAACACAAAACCTGCTTATAGCCTCGGTCCATGATTTGAGTCCAATGAAGGTGCAGAGTGCTGAGTTTTGAGTCAAATTAAATCACACGTTGACACATTTAATGGAACTACCCAATTTCCCCAATTTCCCCACAGGGATCATTAAAGTTTCATCTAATCTAACTTCCCACACTGCTGTTGTTTGTAACTTGAATGCTTTCGGCTAATGTCTTTCTATCTGTAAAGGGTCGTCCAGGTCAGATGGGGCCTAAAGGAGAGAGAGGGGAGTCTGCTGGCCTGCCGGTGAGTCACTGTCATCATCAGCCTCATTAATGTCCGCAGATAAAGGAAATCCACAGGACTGGGTTTCAGTTCAGTCTGACAAATCACCTGAGGAGGGAGGAAGATGTCTTTGTCATTTGTGAAACAGACTGACAAACACACAGCCAAACAAACACTGTGCGGCCCTAGACTGACAATAACACAAAAAATACTGGTTGATAAATTAAAAATGAAAAGTACAGATTCTGTACAGTGCCACAGTGCATTTCTGGCGATGACATATAGACCTGAATGTGACTTCAGCTGTCTGGCTCCCTAGTTGAGCAGCTGCCTTCATCTCTTTCTATGGAGAATTCAGTAAAGTTAGGCAATTTGACACTGTTTGGCATCCCATGTAAATAACTAGTATTGTTGTATGCTTCTATTTTCATTCTTTGTATAATCTCTGCATGTAACGCTTTTTGGTACAAAATAGCTCTGAGCTGCTTGATTCCTTAAGTAAAACATCAGCAACAGACACCAAAAAATGACTTTTGTTACTACTTTTTTTGTGCTATTTTGTGATCCATTTTTGTTACTGCTTGTGACCAAAAGTACATGAATGCAATCAAGTCATATTTACCACTTCCATTCTCAGAAGTAAGAAGTTCTCCCATTGAGTAACCTCATTGAAACTCGTGCATACAAAGAGAATTATGGGCGATTCAAATTGCAGCTTAGGTGTGAAGATTTATAGCTAAAGTTAAATTTTCACAATAATACAACAATTACTTTATTAATTACATACTGCTTAATAAAGAACAGAGTTGATTTATACAAAATGACTTTTACCACACCAGGCATAGAGGAGTCAGGTATCTCCCTTGCTCTTGCCCTGGCTCCTGGCTGAATTTGGCTCTCACACACCATGGTGCAAAAAAATCAATAGACTAACAAGTCAGAGCTCACCTTCTTCTCTTTCTCTCTTTCATTTCCTTGTTTTTTTCTCTGCTGTCAGGGACCGCCTGGCCCACCTGGACCGCCGGGTCGTCCGGGCATGTTCAACTGCCCCAAAGGAGTAAGCACACACACACACACACACACACACACACACACACACTCTGTCACCAGCATCCTGTACTCCAGACCTTTATGTGCTCACGCTCCTCTCTCTTTCCCCTGTTTTCTGAAGACAGTTTTCCCCATCCCTCCCAGACCCCACTGCAAAAAGACTGTAAGTTTCGGACCCTGCCAGGAAACCACTGATAAAACCAAACAAAACAAAACATGGATACGTCTTTATACACGCTTTTATTACAGCCTGTGCTAATGGATTTTTGGGTTGATTCTTCAATTGCTATTCATTCTAATGGCAAAATACTGTTGTACTGTTGTGTATCCCTGTTTTACACATGCTGGCCTTATAAAAGTATAATTAAAGGATGTGTAGGAGTCTGTCAGATATGCTGCCTGCGATGCATCTTCGATTCCCTTTGACACAGGCTGTAGAAAAGTCAATGTCAAGATGGATCCATTATTTATACAGGCCTACGGGAACGGGCTTCCTGCCTCCTGTCTACCTTCACCTGCATGGATAATCTCATATCTTCATTTATTTACCTTCAGTAATCCACTGACTGCTGTTCTTGTGTCCACATTGCACTTCTCACTCAGACAGCTGTCCGATTCAGGATCTATTTCTCTCTCTCTCTTTCTCTCTCTCTCACTTTCTCATTATACACGTCTCTCCCATCACTCTTTCTTTCCCATCTTTGTGGGGAAAATGTGCATGCTGTTCTGTGTGACATTCCTAGTTCCTAACCTTTTCTCCCAGAATCGTTCGAGGAGGGTTCTTCGTTATTCCTGCATGCTGCATGTCCGCTCGGGCACGGTGAAGGTTTATTGCCTAAATCGAAGACAGGTAGTACTAAAAATACAGCCTCAAAAAACTGCATGTCAACGACAATATTAACTCCTTTTGTTACAGATTATAGGTTGATCTAATCATTGATAAAAGAATGCAATTTAATATTCTACTCAGATTAACATTCTGAACCTTTTTCTGAATGTTAAAATACAAATACTTTGACTTTATTGCTGATTTCCAAATTCAGTCAACGTTGACCGACATTGTCAATGTGCTTGTGCTCCATTTTTGCAGCTGAATGCCAATGGAACCATCACAAATGGTAGGTGGGATCATCTTGTATAAATGTGCTTTTTTCTTTATCTTAGGTCATGAAGCCTTGTCAAGTCTGAAGTCTGTTTTGACCACATTTATCGAAAATGTCGCAATACCTTTTACGGAGCAAAATAAAGCAGTACAAACAAGTTTTTACTTTAAAACCTTTCCAAATATAAATAGGGCCGAGTAAAGATAAGCTATAAACCTTAGTTTTGTAAAGGTGCTTCTGTATGATGAACTGAATTTTGCTTTTTGTCCCTCAAGAAAACTGTCAGACTGGAGCTAAAGGAGACAAAGGAGAGAGGGGCTTTCCTGGGATGCCGGCTCCACCAAGTGAGTGAGCGCTTCAGAAAATTTCAAATCAAATCAAAAAGCATCACATCACTCCAGAGTCCCAACTTTATATAGACATTCAGAATAACATAGAAAACCAGAAATACAACAGATCTACTTACATAAAAGCAAGTCTATCAAGTGTTTTAAGAAGTGATTTAAAAAGGTCTGATCTCCTCACTCAGTGACTCAGTGTTGGTCTTTTTAATATTACATTATTTATAATTAGATATTTGTAATTTCATCTTTTTTTCCTGTTTTTTCTTCTCCAGTTGCATTTTCTCCTAGACAGGGTTGGGTAAGTTTCAAACAACATTTGGATCGATTTTTTGTTTTGTTTTTTTTGTTAGTGCCCTGTGAGGCATGTTTTTTATGTATGTGTGCGTGTGTGTGTGTGTGTGTGTGTGTTTGTGTGTGTCGGCAGGGGGAGAGAGGTGAACAGGGCATCAAAGGGGAGAAGGGTGAGCGTGGGGCGGTAGGGATGCCAGGTATCCCTGGGAGACCTGGACCTGTGGTGAGTCACGCTTCATGGATACCACAACCATTTCAGAGTTTTTTTGTCAGAATTTGTTTTGTTTTCATTTAATTTGTTAAAGCAAGATGGGATAGTTTGCAAGAAAAAGTTTTTGATGATACTGACTCAATTCAAGTTATTTCGCCCAACCAACATTAATAACACCATGCCTTGCCATTGAGAAGCTCTTCTGAGAAGTCATCAATTCATAACAGCACATGTCGCCAACAACCACTGTCTGTGTGGCAGCTGCAGTTCTTTTGTATCATTGCTCCACCCCAAGAGGAAATATGTGGAGAGTGGAGCAGAGCTACTGCCTAATGAAGGCAGGTGGAGGTCATTCTACAGCGGCTGTCACTCAGCGTTTCATTACATTCAGTTAATAGTCACGACCTCCACTGCTGGAAGACTGCACCCACTGCTAGACAAAAAGACAATGAAAATGAATTATTTGGGCCTACTGCTCACCCACAACAATATATACTGTATATTGTATATACTCTTGCAGTGCAGTTCATCTATGCATCATGAATACAAGTAAGATTAATTTTTAAAACCACAATCACACTCCCGACTGTAACCCAAATCTCCATAGAAGACAGATTATACATCTTGCAAACACATCAACACACACAATTATTGTCCAATAAGGACTTTATCAGTGACTTCTTCCTTATGTTTCAGGGACCCAAAGGACAGTCAGTGCTGGGTCCTCCTGGTCACCCCGGGGTGCCAGGCTCCCCTGGTGTCCCGGGCTATGGCAGACCTGGTTCTGTTGGTCCCCCTGGGCCCCCTGGCCCCCCGGGTCTACCCTCAAGATACGGCTCAGGTACAACCCGTCAATCATATCTCGGTCATAAGATTACCACTAAATGTAATATAATAATGGTCATTTAAGTTCACACAGTGTTCTTGTGGCTGCTGACAGTTCAGTCAATACCTGTTAATATGAACAACCCTCCTCTAAAGCCAGAAATCAACCAGTCAGTATGAGCAGTGCAATATGAAAGGTGTTGACATGTTTTGTTGTGGCAGCTGTGACCATCGCTGGACCTCCTGGACCTCCTGGACCTGCTGGACCTCCAGGGAACACAGCATCTGTAAGTTAACCTGTCTCTGCTGGCCATACACAGTAACTGTTGTAAAGTTACAGTAATACCTTGACAGACTGAATTTTTTCCTGCAATGGCCTGTTAACCTAGTTAGCAGTCCTCAGGCACAGTTAGCTGAAAACTTTAACTTCAAGTTCAACAATTAAAAATTGTATCCGCTAGATTCTTGTGTTTCTGAACTTGGCCACTTCCAGTGCTCAGCGCTCATCACTGTGGTGTTTCTGCACTGCACTTCCCATAGATCACCTGTCAATCAAACAGTGTGGGCGGAGCTTTGATTTTCTGTTCATGAAGTTTCTGTAGGTGGCACTCTTTTCTTTGTCTGTTCAGCCATGGTGGCTATCACTGCTCATGCTAACTACCCAGTTCTTCCTCTATTTATTTCAAACAAACAGCTGTCGCTGCAGCCAGAAATGTAAACAAATCACTTCCTGTGAACCAGATGATTTTTTGCAGGAAAAACCTACCAGAGACCGGGTGTTTAGAACAGCAAATGTAAAAGCTTTCATGAACTGGGTACAGCTTGAATCACTATTATGTTATATCAATAAGCAATAGAGAGAAAAGAGACATTTATTTATGTGATAATTCTACACTTAAGTATTACTTTACTCAAATTTAAACTGTCAACATTAACGCTTTAACATTGTCAGTTTGCTTAATTCTAATAATTAATTGCTTGAAGGATACAAACCTAAGTACTTCAAAGATTATACAGTATAACAAGAGGTCAAAGTTAACAGTTATATATATTTTTTTCCCTCCCCTGTGTTTTTCTCCCAGCTGAAAACGTTTTCTAGCCGTGAGAGTATGATGCAGCACACGCTCAGGGACGCAGAGGGAACGCTGACCTACGTGTCGGGGACAGGAACTCTCTTCCTCAAGGTTCCCCAGGGATGGAAAGAGATCCAGGTACGGACCGGGGCTGCTGCTGTATGTAGGTCGCTAAATCCCACGTGACATCACCCTGTACAGAAAATGTGCAATTACATGAGTGCTAAGGGAAGATCTGAACCATTGTAAATGCACTTTGACGTCAGGATTTTAATCATTGTTGTTGTCTTTCACTGTAGCACGGCCAAATGTGTGAATTTATGTATGAAGTGTAGTATTTATCTTTTAGATGTGAGCTTATATCTGTGAGCTGCCCCCATTTAAAGGTACTTTAAATGGGTACTTTAAATGTATGTAGGTCTCAACTCCAATGAGGAATGGTGTGAGGAAAGGAGGCTCAACTGTGTTAGTGGAAAAAAATATGTAACAATAATATTAATGCTTTCCTTTTCTTACTTCTTTTTCTTACTTTCATACTTATTTTCATGGTCATTTATGTGTCAAGTGAGTTTCCTGGGCCTATGAAACCTTTTTCTTACTTTCTTACTTATTTTCATGGTCATTTATGTGTCGAGTGAGTTTCCTGGGCCTGTGAAACCTGTTAAAACCCCATTATAATTTCAAATATACTGTATATGAGTATCAGAAAATAAGCAATTGAGAAAATAAGCATTTTTTCTTCAGTCTGGAAAAACCTAAGTTTTGCAAATTCATGTTTTTTGTCCGACAAATCAAAGTGAATTTTGTAGCCTATTCACTGGCCCTGAATCACTGCTCCAGGATCAGTTGCTGGGGATTTTTGACAGCCAAAAAAAAAGTCTCTCTGTCTCTGAAGATGTTCCTCTTCACATTACCAGTGAAAATGCTTTTCATGAAACACTGTCGTACAGTAGAGAAGTCGTCCTTAAGATGGTGCCCAAGGTCCTGCTTCATGAAAGTCACAGAATCACTTTTTCACTCTTCATTCAACTTAAACATGATTCATTTTATCAACAAATTTCCAGGTTCAGTTAAGCTGGGCTTTACAGATGCTGACACATTTAGCGGTGTAATGAATTAATCCTAATCAGAATCATTCATTTTCAAGGAGAATAAATGTGTTTTGTCTCCACAGCTTGGCAATCTGATCTACCTCTCCAATAACATTATTCCACAAGATGAGGTACGTATTGCTTATTTTTATTTATTTTAAACATTTTCGAACATTTGCTAGTGTGGAATATTGTATGTACAGTATTTATCCATTAAACGTCTATATTCAACTCTCCATTCAGCCTCAAGCTGCCTATCAGATAAGAGGAGACACGATGGAGCGGATACATTCAGTTAAAGAGAGGGTGAGTTCAAACGAGAGTCCAACAGCTTTATCACAATAAGGACAATAACAGGTGTGGCTTTACTCTTTTTTCACACTGAAGTTGAATGTTGTACCGTAATACAGTATGTTTGGAGTGGAATTCTGTATAACTTGACCTTCATATAATGGATCTCTCCAACCTAAAAATAAAAATACAATGATGATACTAGCATTTGCTCATGAAAGATAGCTATTGGAAATGCATTTTTGTTTCTGTATGGTTTCCATGTCATGTTGTACATGATTTTGCATGCAAAATATCTACCAAAATATAGCAAATTTCTTGTTTTTGGCCTCATTTGGCATCCCTCTTCATGTGCAGTTCCTATGTAATGTGTTTCATATGGGATTACTGCAGTACATACTGAAGCATTTTCACATTTAAAGATTGTTTTATCATACAATTTCAAAAATACATGGGTGTCAATGAGAGAATAAACCTTTTCAGTTATAACTTCATTCTGATGTATTTTCCATTGAAAATTGCTGTAAATAGTTTAAAAACGGCAAGAATCACTTATTTTATTCAAAGTTACCCTATCAAAATACTAGCTCTCTCTCCTTGCAGCTGAACCTGGTGGCCTTGAACCAGCCGCACTCAGGAGACATGATGGGGCTGGACACCGCTGACCGCATGTGTTACGAACAGGCCAAGGCCATGGGCCTGGCACCAAACTACCGCGCCTTCATCTCCTCCCACAGACAGGACCTGGTCCATGTGGTCTACCCAGGTTTCCGTGAAACACTGCCAGTCACCAACCTCAGGGTGAGTCTGCTGCTCTGGTGGAGGACAGGGTGTGAAATTAACACTCGTCACCAGCTGAATTCTGGTAAATTTTGGGTCTGACTGGTTTGTGGTCTCTACCAGCCAGCTTGGTATGTAACTAGTGATTAAATGGTAAATCAAACAGTGGGTAAACTATGAATATGAAACTATGAGATCCAGTCGGTGATCATCATAAGGCATCACAACAAATTGCATAAACAAAGATCAATTATACTTTTTTCCTTCCATCAGTTTGATGCTACTTACTATGATGTATGTTAGAATTAACAGTTCCAGGCGAATGAATTGTTAATTAAATTGTCTTGCTTAAATTGACACAATCATTTATGTGTTGAATGAGTTTCAAGTTCATTGGGCGCTTGAAACATGTTCAAAAATACATGGGCATCAATTAATAACATAAAGCCTTTTTCTTCCTTTTTGAAAAGCCCTGGCAGTACTGTGTTAAACAAGCATGACGTTAATCCTAGGATCCAGTTCAATGAAAACATCAGGAATTTTGGTCATGTGAGGACCCTCCACAGACAGACCCATGACCCGTAGTTTTAAGAGCTCATCCTGTAGTCTGTCTCTAGTTTTAGTGTCCAAACTCACCAAACCTGTCATGTGTCTCCTGTCAGGGAGACGTGATGTTCAGGAACTGGCGGTCGGTCTTCAGCGGAGACGGGGCGCCAATCAACTCCAGGATACCCATCTACTCTTTTGACGGCCGAGACGTTTTGGCAGACCCCTTCTGGTCAGTATCTATCTATCTATCTATCTATCTAGCTCTCTAGCTATCTAACCTGGAGATCCTGGGAAGGATGGACAGCCTGTAAGATTTATCTGCTTGTTTGACTTATTTATTCAAAACCTGGAAGCTACTGACTGTTTTTTTTATTTATTGCTGCCATTTCAGGAGGCATTGATGACATTAGAAACCGTATCTATCTATCTATCTATCTATCTATCTATCTATCTATCTATCTATCTATCTATCTATCATAAATTCCAGGATAATGTAATACATTGCTGGATAGTGAAATAAATAAATGGATAATGCAGTAAATTCATGGATAATGTAATAACGTCACATGACTCATAAGGGATGTAAAATATGTATTATTTATTTATTATTATTCATTTATTTATTATACATTCAGAGGGATATTTTGTCATATTTTGACGAGTTCTTACAATATCCGTCAGTCCATCCATCCATCCATCCAGCCATCCATCCAATCATTACAATATTAACACTCAAACAGTTAATGTGCATGTATAAATAAACATGCTTTTCTCTGACTCGGCCTGTTGATGTGTGTGTCGCCCCCTGCAGGCCTCAGAAGAGCATCTGGCACGGCTCCAGCAGCAGGGGTCTCAGAGTGTCGGACAGGCACTGTGAGACGTGGCGAGCGGACCACATGTCCGTCACGGGCCTGTCGTCCAGCCTGACCTCCGGCCTGCTGCTGGGCCAACAGACGCGCAGCTGTTCCAACCAGTACATCGTCCTTTGCATCGAGACCCACAAAACCCCATAAATTCCCACAAATAAACCCCGTCCCAGCCGCCACGTAAATGTAATACACTCGAGAAAAGGTGTTTTTTGAGTGTCTTTTGAGACCGAAACTCCACACTCTTAAAGAAGATGTATCATTTTCAACACATCCCTGCATCTTTTTTTTTATTTTAAAGGTGCTATGTGTTGTGTTTCTCAAAATCAAGACCACATTTCCCATAAACCCCTGCCGCTTCCTGTCGCAAAGAGCTACCTGCCCCTCCCTCCCCCTCCCTGCCGTCGCTCTGTGTGCGTTTGTTTTGAAGAGTGAGAAGATGGATAAGAGCCGCTAACAAACTTTGATAACAGTAAGCTAACGTGAAGTTGAAGCTATGCAGTTAGAGTACAGTTCCTGCTTTGTGCCATAAAGCAATATCCGTTTGTGCCGTAAAGCAGAAGATTTCCCATGAAATGCGACTCCATGGCACATAATATTAAATGCAGTGTAGAAGCTGGTACAGGCTGCCAATCTTCTCGGTGATGGTCTTGTTTGTTTACAGCAGTTACATTATTGTCTCAGTATTAATGTGGTAATGGCTTATTGATGTTAAACTGCTACACATAGCACCTTTAGGCTTTACTTTATCCAGGGATAAAGTGGACTGAACACTATGCTCTTTCCCAGCAACGCTCTGCTTCTCATTCACACCGTTACACAGATTCACACCTGGAAGCTGCACAGTACAAGGCAAGGCAAGGCAAGTTTATTTATATAGCACATTTCAGCAACAAGGCAATTCAAAGTGCTTTACATAAAACATTAAAAGCATCAAGACAAAATGAAAAGGATAAAATTCAAATAAAAGACCAAGAAAAATAAAGTTAATTAAAGAGCTAATAAAAACAAACAAAAAATAGGCTAAAATAGAATAAGACAGGTGTAAAATACAAGAATAAAGGTTACAGTGCAGTGTGAGAGATGAATAGTTATTTGATGTCATAAAAGGCAGCGGCAAACAGAAAAGTCTTCAGCCTTGATTCAAAAGAACTGAGAGTTGCAGCAGTTTCCTGGGAGTTTGTTCCAGATATGTGGAGCATAAAAACACAGTGTTCAGCTGTTGGCCACTGAGCAGCTTCACTGGAGCGGCTGGGGGTTCAGTGCCTTGCTCAAGGGCACACTGACAGTAGTTGCAGAGGGAAGGGAGAGCGTTACTCCTTCATTTTCCCAGACCTTCTGATCACAGATTCGCCTCTCCAACCTCTTAAGATATTGCCGCCCCACCATCTAACTTGCAACACACACTTATGCTACTTCTCAACAAAACATATGCTAATCAAACACATTATGACACACCATATGTTGTTATTAACATATGTTGTGTATCTGTATGTGGGTTTTGTCCTCAACTAGACATCCGGGTGTGTTGAAAATACCGCATCCTTTTTACGAGTGTATTTTGTCCTCCTTGTTCAATTGACGGACTGAAGCAGAGACTGAGGACACAGGAGTTACAAGTCTCTTCAACTGTCTTCAGACTTGGCAGTTTTCACAGCTGATAGATTTCCAAAGACTGTTGTGATGTAGGTGTAAAGGGCTACTTTCATTATTTTGTTTACAGGTTGTCATGGAAGTTGTTTGAAGATTTTTTTTTTACAAATTTCAGGAGAAATTGACTGGCCAAAACTTACCACAACTTACATTGTCCCTAGTCCAGCAGTGGAAAGACCAGACAGCCAGTATTGCCACCAAAGTAATTTTGATGCACTGTATTTCATTTTTTATAGTTTTTTTTTGTTCAACATTTTTCATCCATAAACATTATGTTTTTGTTTTAGCTATTCATACATCTGGTGATCTCACTCCTTAGCAGTACTTTCTCTCAGTAGGCTATTTAATTTAAATTCAATGATTTATTTATACCGTGACCGCACATAACGTGAAATCAGATGATTAAATTTAAGAATGTAATTTATCGTTTGTTATTTGTCAAAGTGATTGTTTTTTCTCACTTTTTTGCCTTTTTTCTCAATTTTTTTTGTACAGCGTTCTTAATGGTTTTTTAATATGTTTCAGAAATCCCTGAACGTTGACAGCAGTCAAAACTAAATTCCACCAAGTGTATAGAAATGCCTTTCAAACAAGCAAAAAAAAAAAATATGTTGATACAACCAAAATGCAAAAAAAAGAAAAAAACATTTCCAAAGGCAAAAGTGAGAGCATATGTTTTTGTATAAATATTGGTGCTTTGTTGAATAAAGTTTTCTCTTTTCATAACCTGCTTGTTATGTTTCATTGTCAATACAGTGCATAAACTGTGACTGATACACCATCTGACTCTATTAAGTAACACTGTAAAAACTGTAAATTGACAGATAATAGAACTTTATTTTTAGTAACAGTGGAATGAAAACATTACAAAAGCTTATTTTACATCCATCAGACCCTCTGAGAACTGATGTTCAGTTTCCATAATTAGTATACTGAGGTGAAAGTTAAGGTTTTGAAAATTAAACTGAAATGTTTTTGAGTGAACATTGAAATGAGTCGAGTACCCAGATCATCCACTATTGACGCCCTGTCAGTTACAGGGTGTCTATACAGTACAAACATATAATATTATAAACAGGTAGTTTTCAAATAATCTGATTTGTCAGTGCTGATAATTCCCATAGAGCTCAGCTGTGCCTCTAACTCTTGTGGTAACCAGGAATCTTATTAACAATCTTTCTTGTTTTCTCCTGCTTTTGATGAAAACGTATATATTGGTAGCTGTTCTATAAAAACCATAATACCCTTGAAGGTGTTCTTTTCTGTTAATATGGGTACTTTCTTATAGCTGCACAGCCATAATACACAACAACACCCTCTTGGGTATTACTGCTATAACAGCGCCCACTCCCAATATTAAGGGTATCAATCATCAGTCCCAGTTCTGTGGTCTTGCATCAAACTGATATGAAGTCTCTCCAGGTGCTGTGAGTCTCGTTCTGCAGGTGTGTGTGTGAAGTTAACTGTGTGACCATACACTTGAATCACCTCATCTATTATGTCGGTAACACAGAGCCTCTGAGTCAGCGAAGGTGTGGCCAGAACAACCTTCATCATCCCTTGCCTCTGGGAGGAGAGAACTGCTGTGATTTTAGAGCAAGACTTTCTGGGAAAAGCGACACGCCTTGTTGAACTCTCTTGGCATTCAAAACCACACAGGTAAGAGCAACTTTTTCTATTGATACTAAATGGTAACACAGCAACAACAAAACAATTACATCCCCTCTCTACTTTGCACTTCTTTATCATAGGCCTATATCATTTCATGAACAGGAGTTATCTTTTCAGGGTGCCATGATTTCTTACTATTTATTTTTTGCTTGTAATGCTGGTGATTTAGGAATCTGAGTTTACTCATTCTAAATTGCTCTGGATTAGAGCTGAGCAATTAATCGAAAAAAGAAAAAGGAATCGCAATATGAACTGGCTGCAATTAATTGCTTAAGAGAGAGGGGGCATCTAAAATTTTAACAAAATCACATTTCTTCAAACAATTTTAAAGTTCTAAAAAAAATATGACAAGAAAAACTTGTGATGATATGAATCACGGTTTAAATCGCTCTTGCAGTATTCTGATTTTTTGTCAATATCTTTCGGCCCACTCTGGATAAGAGTGTCAGTAAATGCCTAAAAAGTAAAGCAATGTAAGTTTCATTTTAGGTAAAATGTTTGGCAAGAGGACCATAAATTATCCAAAATAATGACAGTATTTAGAAATACATCTCTTTTCGCAGTCTCAAAAGTATTGAGCTGCAACATGTGGCGATGGCAGCGGTGCTAAAAGATGCTGCTTTGTAATATGGCTTCCCTTTTGTTGCTACAGAACATTTGTGTCTCTCTATTGTTTCTTTGATAATCACTGGTAATGGGATCACTGGGTCAGGTTTGGTTTTTACACTGAGGCAGTCTCCTGAGGACTGAACCATCTTTTTTACACAGAGACAATCTCCTGCATGACAACTGAACCAAGTTGCCAGATCATGTGCATTTCTCACTTATTATGTGTGTGTGAGTAGACCCCGTGTGAATGGGCGTTGGACAAAGACAGGTGTGATGTATGTAAAGATAAAGAAAAGAACTGAAAGGTCAGTGTGGGTATCAGATGGCAAGACTGTTGTCTGCTTACAATAACTGTTCTAGAGTTTGGCCTACCCATTGTCTCTTATGCTTTGCACAATAGTCACGCATAAAAGTGGAGTCATGCCATTTACATGTTTACATTTACTCTGCAATATATTCAAGGAGCTATTTCTCAATGCAGACGTTGCTATTCCGTCTTTTGGATTTGGAATTGACACAGAATATGTTTTCTCCTTTCTGCTGTGAAGGAATGATGTCTCTCCCTGTCTGCCTCCTCCTCCTCCTACTCCTCCCTCTGGTCTCGGCTCAGATTTTCCAGTGGGGCCCCTGTCCCAGCCCCAGTGTCCAGTCCAACTTCACCCTTGAGCAGGTAACATACATGTATATACAAAACAGCTGCATGAATTCAAGTGTGGAAACTACTCACACTCACAGTTTCTTCCCACAGTACCTGGGTCGGTGGTACGAGATTGAGAAGCTCCATCCGTTCATGTATGAAAGCGGGAAATGCATAGAGGCTAACTTTGTGGCGAAGAGCGATGGCAGCGTCCGAGTTCGTTTCACCGAGACTGTGTGAGTTGTCTCTTATACCCTCAGAGTGTCCCGCTGGATCTAGTGTATTATTATTAAATCATATCACATGTTCAAGATACACCCATCCTCTCTTTCTCAAACAGGAACAACAAGGTGGAGACGATGGAAGGAGTGGTAGATCAGGACATCGAAGAACCGGCCAAGCTGGGGATTTCCTACCACTATTGTGAGCCTTAATTCTGTCTGTACATACAGCATTTCATGTTCCATAGGAAAATGTGAAATGAGAGTGTTTGATACTGCACATGTCTTGCCAAAATAGCTGTTGGTTTCTTCAGGTGTGTAGGTTCAGATGAATCATATAACAGCATCAGACGACGGGAACCTGCACACTGATTTGCTAGAAAGAAAAGCCTCAAAATAGGAAATCAGATAAATTAAAAATGGTAAATGCACATGAACAACTGTATTAATTAATGTTGTTATACATGTTTGTTAATGCCAATGTATTACCTAAATTGAAACCCTACCCTAAGTTAAATCACAACAAGCATTACCTACAACGTGAGTAGTGTGTTATTCTTGTAATTTGGTAGACACGCTGCAAAATAGTGCTCAAAAAGAAACTTTGTCCTAGCAGATCAGTGTGCAGGTTTCTGTTGTCTGATGCTGTTCCATAAGAAAACATACACATTATGGGATCTGAGATTGTCACAGCTGAAAGGTAATGGTGGAGGTTTGTTCCAAAATGACATATTTTCCATTAAAAAAGTGACACCTACAGATTATTTTTTTGAGTCCATGGTTGATAAAACACTTTTACAAAATGTAGCCTCTATACCTTAGAAATACTGAAGAATGAACTTCAACTAATGATTTTTTTTTTTGCCCTGAAATTAACATTGAGCATTTTGAGAATAACCTCTTTCATTCTGCTTTTTCCTCAGTCTAATGACACCACTCTAGAGCATACATACACAAGTCTCTTTCACATTATCTCCTCTTCTTTCTCAACCTTAGTGCTCCCCAAAAAGAACTGGTGGGTGCTGGCCACTGACTATTCCACTGTGGCTGCGGTGTATTACTGCCAGGACTTTCTTCAGCTTTTCCACGTGGACTTCGCCTGGATCACCGGCCGCACGCGATCCCTGCCCCCCGATGTGTTACAGGAGGCCAAGAAGGCGTTTCTGACTAACAAAATCGACATCAGCTACATGATAGCTGCTGACCAAACTGGCTGCGAGGATGAGTAGGGTGAAGGTCCTTGAAATTCCTTGTAACCTGTAACCTTGTACCTCTGATCTGAATAGATATAATTAGTGAGTAGACAGCTCAACCTGCAGGCTGCTATCTCAGCCACAGTCTGAACAAATGTTTATAACAGGATTAAGCCACAGTTGAAGTCAAAATGAAAAACTGAATCTCTGCCTCTGCAACCAAGAAACTACAGTAGTCTGTATTATATATTATATAATGTATTATATTATATACCCATCTAACATCAGTGATGCTGTGAGTGAAATCAGTTATTTTCATACTCTTCTGTCTTCATGCAGTCAGTGGTTTCTCACACTCTGTAAAAGGATTTGTCAGATTTATGACATGACCAACAATGTAGAATTCCTGTATGGTGTTATTATTATTTACCAGTGTAGTTTATAGCATATCAGTTTATTTTCAATGAAATTCTCTGATGCTCTCATCTTTTGATTAAAAGCAGATAATACAGTATATGTGCATCCTTTTCTGTTTAATGTAGTGATGTTAGGAGCAGCAGGAAAACAGAGATGCTGATTAACAGTGAATGTAATCTTTACAGTGTCAAATGATTTCCTGTGTGTGTGTGTGTGTGTGTGAGGATGATCAATTTGCAAGGGATTATTGGGGCAAAAATGCATTGAACCTGCTGATGTTGGATGATCAAAACTGGGTTTATTCTGCCCTCTCCTGGGTAGTTTACTGAACCATCAGTCTAGTTCAAAACAGATGGCAGCGCTTTCATTCTAGATAATAAAAATCATAATCATAATTATAATAGTAGTAGTAGTGGTGGTGGTAGTAGTAGTAGTACTAGGCTACTACCAGTAGTAGTAGGAGAGTAGTAGAAGTAATAGTAGCAGCCTTAGCAGTAGTAGCAGTAGTAATATTAGCTTTACTAATATTAGCCGTTGTATTAGCATTAGAAGTAGAGTTATTAGCAGTAGTAGTATTAGTAGCATTATCCTTGAGTCACTTGAATAACAACCAACACTACCATAATCCACATGAAATCAATGTCATTATTGTGCTAAATGGGATGCTAAGATAGCTTGTTATTGTACTAAACAGTAGGCTAATACTCAGATTGCTTAATTAAACAGAGTTTAAACAAAGCTGGTCATGTTTAGCCTATGTTAGTGTGGATAACTACAACATACTATGAGTGTTAAAGGTTTTGAAAGAGTAAACAGAATCCAAATACAGCTCTTCAAACATACTGTATGTTGCTCCTTCCAAAGGTCTGGCACTGATAGTGAACACACACACACACACACACACACACACACACTGCTCAGCTTGCACACGAGCCTCTGGTAAGTTGTTGCATTTGATTGGATCCTTGTTCACTTACTTTACTGTTGTCTATAATCATGTAATGTGGTCCTTACTTAACTTTTACAGAGACATCTGTGTGTCGTCATTCTTCTTTACATGGGAACATTTCTGTGTGTGAGTTTGTCTACCACTGTAAAATGACAGCATTCCAGGTACTGTGAGTATGTTTTCACCATTATAATGTCTACTGTGTGTGTATGTGTGTGTGTGTGTGTGTGTGTGTGTGTGTGTGTGTGTGTAGGTATGAGGAGGTTAACTTTTTGTATGGCATATAACTTGTTGGCGTATTCTGAAGAATAATTGTAATTGTAATTTTGCTTTACTATTTCGTATTTGTTGTGTGATTTTATTTCAGTACTTTTATTGATATAGCATATGTGACACCTTGATTGATACAGGGCCAAGAGGAATGTGTCATAGCTATTGTTTTATATATCAAAACAGTGATTCACAAGAACCCAATGTTGAAGAATTACCTTAGATTATTCATAAAATGTATCAATGCATTAATACTAGGTGGTTCACTCCTATACTGCACTCTTATTTTGGCTTTGACTGAATTGTAATTAGTTTTGGATGTACTGATCATTTTAATAGTCTCAGTTTTTTCACACACACTTAAATTATTTTCATTTCAGCTTTCTAAAATGTAGTTACATTACCCTTGTTTAATCTTAGTTTTACTATCGTTGATATCATAACTTTGGTGTGCAGATCCTGTCTGTGCTGCTCCTGGCTGCTGCAGCAGCTGATGCTCAGTCTTTCCACCTCGGCTCCTGCCCCACTCCATCTGTTGAGAAGTACTTCAACATTACTGAGGTAAACAGCTGGAGGAAAGAGATTTATGTCCATTCATCAGTGAGTCTGTGACTTTTGGCATGTGCTGATTGATATTGATTATTCTGTACATTTCCATGTAGATAGAGAAATAACAGGAGCCATAGACAGACACTGTGTCAACCTGTGGAATGGCCACAGCTCCCACACTAATAAACCAGAAATCGAGTACGTTTTGAACCCTGTTCACTGAACAAGCTAATGGATTAAAGGCTTTTAATCTTGTTTGTTCATCTAGAGTATCTTGGATTTGCTTTCTTTTCTGAGGCTATATATCTACTATCTACTATCTACTATCTCTATATATATATCGTATCTGATGTTCTTTGCTCAATATTTAAAAAACACAGGACTACATCCTCCGTTTTGCAGGAAAAGGCTGTTGTTCCTAAAAAATAGTTCAATACTTTATTGCCATGTCAACACAGTTGATAGGAATTTGCCTCAGTGCAGCTCTTAAGAACAGACAAAAAACACACACATAAGTAAATAAAATATATAAAATAAGAACAGCAAAAACAGTTATCACATGTATACATTCAAACATACATAATATGATAAAGTCCTAAGTGCTTTGTGCTGCTACATTCATTTTAAAGTGCTTGTTGTCTTGTGTTGCTACCTACCTACTTTTAAAGCTCATTAAAAGCTTTAAAGCTTTTAATGAGCCTGTAAATATTGACATGCATATACATATTACATACATATTAGGAAAGAGACCTTTCAACAAAAGCAGAAAGAAAATATATACAGTATACTACCTTATTTTTTTTTTTACATATGCTCCAAATATAAAGTGCATTATGTAGAAGTGCTATACAAACGTTTCGATCACATCGTTCGTTCACTGAGGTCATTGTTTTGCAAGTAAAAGGCTCAAGAAAGCTAATTTCAATATTGAGTTTTACTTTAATGAAAGTAATGATTTTGTAATAGTAGATGTCACATTTTCAGATGTTTTTTTTTTTTTATTTTGGAATGAAACTCATCACTTACTTCTGTAATTCCCTCACCTGAAGCCTAGATATGACTCCTTCAGCATTTACATTTTATGGTTTTTGGCTGATACTCTCATCTGTTATAATGAGAGTGTCAGTTTGACGGGACGCACATTGGCTTTTGCAGGGAGCCTGTGACCTTTCGGAGGTCACTTGCCACCTAGTGGTTGATTTATGACCCCGCCTCCGGCTGTTCTTCCCTCTCCAGTACATGGGAACCTGGTACGAAATAGAGAAGCTCCCTGCTGTGTTTGAAATGGGGAAATGTGTCCAGGCCACATACAGTCTTCTCAGTGACGGGACTGTCAGCGTACGCAATGCAGAGCTGCTGTAAGCATTTCTCTCTCTCTCTCTCTCTCCCTGTCTTGTTCACTCTTTCCCAAAACAATACCTAAAAATATTCCACATTTCCAAGTTTTAGTATGGGTGAAATCTTGGTTTGCAGTAGCATGCTCAATATCTCTATTTCTGTTTCTTAAAATACTTTTCATACATCTTAAGTTTCTACTAGTCTAGCCTTTATTTATCTAGCCTATATACAGGAGCCCTCCTTTTCTCTCTCTCTCTCTCTCTCTCTCTCTCTCTCTCTCTCTCTCCCTCTCTCTCTCTCCAGGTCTAATGGGAAGGTAAACTCTATTGAGGGTGTGGCCAGAGTTAAAGATCCATCCCAACCTGCTATTCTGGCTGTCAGTTTCTTCAAAGGTAATATACTGTGGATATAAAAGTCCATGCATGTTCATTTGAATGAATGAATAATGAAGTGTGAAACAAATAAAATGGCCATTCATTATTACAGTACAATAGTTTTACTGTTTCTTATCCTAATCAATATATTTAGATTAAAATAAAACAGATTTATATATTTGTATCTGCCAAGAGAATCACTTTTTATTTTTTTGCTTTTGCCTCTCAGGGTTTCTGTAGCCCAGTTTAATTATACCTGCAATCTACTGCTTTTCTTACCCAGATAGCAAACTAACACTGAATCAGTGTAGAATCAATGTTAATGCATCAGCACAACATTTAAAGAAAACAGCACATTCAAGTTCAGTTTTGAACCTTGAAATAATGTTACTAGTGCAACATTCAAAATGGAATGACGGCGACACAGAAATCAATGCTATTTCTATTCAAATTCAACCATTAATTGATCATCAAATTAATATTTAAACAATATAAAATTCACCCTGCTTTATGCACAGCAGAATTCTCTGGTGAATGCAGGCAGTGGGCAAGCTGAGATAAAAATAAAAAAAAAAACGGCCCTGGAAATTTGACCTATGCTCATATGTAGAACAAAGCATCTTAAATGGGGTGATACATTTTAATTCAAAATATGATAATTAGTTATCATTAGTTGTTGACAAGTAAACATCACATCTCAGCAACTTGGGGATCAAAGAAAATCTAGACTTTCCCCTTTGTATTTCCCATCTTGTTTATATTGTTCATATGCACTGAACTCATAACTCTGTTATTTCTGACATAATATCAACTTAAAACTCCCAGTGCTCCAGAAAACTTCCCCTGAATATAGGGCAGAAGTAAGAAAAATGTAGCTCAGTGAGATAAGCAGGTGGATTCATCACACACATACATCATACCAGGATGCTGGTTCAAACCTCATCTTTGTAAATGTTTATACTTTTAATCTGATGAATGTAAGGTGCAAGCAGTGTGGCTGCTGCTCAATGATGCAATGACATATCATTACTGATTCCATAAATTACACTTCCATAAATAAACTATAGAAAAATGTGTTTTTGACACTCTTAAATTGCACATCAGCAACAGTCCTGCTGACTCTTCAGTGTTTTCACATTATTGCTGTCAGTAGTGTGAACACTTAAAATACACATAAGATAATGAATGGGAGCACCTCCAAACTCAGTAATAGCTCAGCAGGATGAGCAGCTGGTTTGTCTGTAACTACCTGACAGTTGGAGTGTTGGTGATGTGGGAGAAATGCTAAACCAGTCTGCAAAGTGTTTAACATGACTGGTTATGACATATTACGCTTACACAGCGTATACAGGCTCCTAGACCGCTCCAAAGAATATACTGTCAGGAACACAGTACATACAGGCTGTTACACATACTATATGTAATTGACACAATATGTGGAAGATACTACATGTGAATCAATCAAAAATATGTAGGCATGCATGCTACGGAAAATGTTTACAGTGTACATGTTGATGCATTTATAACACATACACACATAATGCAAACACTTCACATGTCAGTAAAACTTCAGCTGGACCGGGTGAAGAGTGTGTTTTTTTGCTCCAGCTACTGCCATAGAAGAGGGACTCGAACCAGCCACCCCACATCTGAACACATATTGTAGGGTCTGTGTTGACTATGCCATCACACCACCAGGTCCCCTTTGCACTTGCACCTCTTCTCTGAGTGCTTTTCACTCTTTCCTCCCGGTGTCGGCTTTCAAAAAACAATAATTGACTCTGGCTTGAACCCACAACCTCAAAACCTTCATGTAACCAACCAACTTGATGAGCCGCTGGGTCATAACACTTTGAAGCAGTTTTTTCATTTCAATCTTTCTTTGGTGTAGACTTAACCAACAGTCTTGAACCGAGACCCCAAAAGAGTTCTGAAGCACCCAGCACTTTGAGTCACTGTATAACACTAATAATGAGGATTTTTGCCTGAGCTTGTCAATCTTCAGTTGGGATGTTGAGTTTCTAAATTCACTAGCTTTAGACAGGCTTGAACCCACAACCTCAAAATGGATATGTATCAAATACTAGCAGCTCACCTCTATAAGCCACTGGGCCACACCATATCTGAAGACAATTCTCTCAGATCTTTTCAATCTTTACTTGGGCTGCTGGCTTTCAAAGTTCCTGGCACCTAAGAGTGGAAACTAGGGCCCAACCCTTGAACCCAGAACCTCAAAACGTATAAGTAGCTGTGCAGCTCTTTGAGCCACTGGGTCACACTGCTTCAGAGAGGATTTTTTTTTTTTCTCAGAGCTTTTCAGCCTTTTGCTCGGCTTTCAAAATCTACTTGCAGATTGGGCCTAACCCTTGAACCCAGAACATCAAAATGCAAGGAAAGCTGTCTAGCACTTGAAGCCACAGGGTCACATTGCTGCTGAGCTTGTTTTCTGGGAGCTTTTCATTTTGCCCTCTAGATGCTGGCTGGTGTCAAAGGCAGGACCTCAGCAACTTTGTATATCTACTTAGCTCGGTTTCTGAACTTGTTCTGTGAAAGTCTCTGGACAGTGGCTCTCAGAAAAAGAAAATAATGTAAGGTTAGAACTGGGGATGTGAACTACAACCTCAAAGGGCTCTTGAAACAGTTTATTCCTCTGAGATACTGAGTGAAACTACAGCTTAGCTTGTCTGAGAACATTTCAAATTTTCTGTTACTGCTGGATCTCAAACCAAACATTTAGTCCAAGAGATTTAAGATCCATATCTAGAGATAACTGTAAAGATAACTGTAAACTCTAACTGTACGTTGCTGCTCAAGCATTCACACTACAACTATACTGCTTTATTTCGGCACCAAATTTTCAGACCAAATGTCTTCCTTTGCAGACAGGTGTTATGAGTAAAAATGAAAAGACTGAATTTTAAATCCTGCCAGTCCAGTGGATGATTAGTTTCCTGACCTGGCCATTACCCACAATCCCTCTCTGCCTGTACCCAGGTGTAGAAGATCCCTACTGGGTTCTGTCCACAGACTACCGGTCGTACGCTCTGGTCTACTCCTGCTCAAACTACCTGGGCCTTTTCCATATTGACTTCGCCTGGATCCTGGCTCGCACACGGGCGCTGACTGATGACATCACTAGCCAGCAACGTGACAAGCTGGCTGCTGCTGGTGTCGACATAAACCGCCTTACTGTCTCCAACCAGACTGGCTGTGATGCCATGGCCTGAGGCAGGGTTACTTTAAAAATGTAATATGGAACGAATTGCTGATTACCTGTTTTGAATTGTAATGGAAACTCCAATATTTAGTAGCCTATCATAATACTTTTAGATTACAATAGGATAGGAAATATTAAATATATATTCCAATTTACAGAGTGCAATTCAGCTATTTATTATCAGTCATCTACAACCATTTTTTTTTTTTTTTTTAAGTTGCCGTGAACTTCCTGTTATTATCCCAACTACAGAGCTATGGAGTTTCTAGTATGCAAACGTTATTATCATAGAGTAGTTCATTGATTTATTAATAGATACATTAAAAAAAAAAAACGTAGTGATTAATTAAATTAACATTTAAATGACATTTAATAAAACTGTTAATAAAGCAATTAATAAAATGTTCATTAAATTTGTCAACAATACCATTTCATAATTGTGTCTTTAAACGATGAATACATGACTGAATTTATAAAATGACTGTAAAATGTAAAATGAGGTTTAAAAAGGCATTTAAATTTCACTTTCTGTTATTCCATGTGCTAATGTGCTTTTGTATTCATTTTCCATTTCACAATTCATTTGTCTAGTACTTTACCTTTTACGCTTTCTGTCTGGGCCACACTTTATCAGACAACTTTTCTTTTTAAATTTGACAACATGGTGACAGTATGCCAAGCTAAAAAATAATAATAGTATTTGTTTTGACACATATCTTGTACAGTAGCAATGAAAGGTGTCTTGTGTGGTGTCCAATTTATTCTAAAAATGTCACAGTTTACCAGCGGACATCTTGAGACGCGACGAGTCAAACATTTCTCCACACAATACACAAACATCAATACTTTTTGTAGGTGTTTTAGGTCCAGACGACATTTTGGCTAATCTCTATAAACAGATATCTGCATATGAGACGTCGTCTGTCAACTCCAACTCCATTCTCGTGTCTCAAGTTGCTAATCGGACTGTAAACAATGACCGGCACATGGAAGAGGAAGTCTTGGCCCGGATGTCCGCTGGCTACACCGGAAACCCCAAAATATTGGCCGTCGCCCCCAGAGTCTAATCGTCATCAGATCGATAGACGATGGGTTCCGAGATTGTTCTTGATGAAACTACCTGCTTAAGCCTTCGTTTGACATTTAGTCAACTCAGAGTTGCCTGTCTGTTTTAGCTTGCATCTCAAACCAATGAATGGAAATCACGATCAAAACCAAAAATTTAATTCATGCACTGACTTAGGTAAAATCACTGATCTCCTGGTAAGTGAATGTCCACTGGCTGCAACAAGGATCCTGTCCATGTGTGTGACTTCTAGCCTACTGCCTGGTGTACAAGCCAATCATGGAACATTTGGCATCTGTCAAATTCTGCTGAAACCACCTAGGTTTAGACTAGTTGCAGTGGGTTGCTGAGTCTCGAAACATTTTGAAGCAGTTTACCTGATTGCTAGTTTGTTTACCTGGCCTCTGTCAAAAGTCCAGCTAGTATCAACTTTTTTAACAGACTGATATTTTCACGCACTGATCTCTATCAATCCATGCCATCCAGCAATGCACAGGTCTCAACGAAGTACATTCATAACTAGTAATTTTTATGTAGTACAAATGCACATGTGTACGCCACCATATTGCGGCGTAAACAGTCTATGGGCGTAAAGAGCATGTACTGTAATTAGGCACCGCAGTGCGCACTGGGCACAAACAGCCCGGATGCCTCTGACTTGAGTCCACTTGGATCCATGGAGCTAGTGGATTTTCTAATAAACCATTTTTAAACTCTTAACTACCTGTGCTATATGTGCTGCCTTGGAATGAGAGGACGTTCAAGTTTACTGTTACTTTAGTGAGCCAGCTTTGGCTTAGGATATTTTAAGAACTGCCTGGGGGATGAAACCTTTCTTAGCTTTCATGTGCGGACTGGGAGAAGAGCTTCATTTTTTTTAGCAAAACACTGGGATCAGGTTACTGGTAATTAACACATTAAAGACTACACAACTTTTTGGGAGCCAATATATGAAAATCATCTCTGTGTCTCTGGTGCATAAATCTACCTTGTGCGCTTGCTAACGCTTTAGCATACAGTATGTTAAAGGACAACTCCAGCGTGATTTGAGTTTTTGCTAATTTTTGACATTTTACATCCCTTTAATGTTGACTGTATTTACATGCATGTGCCACAATTAAAGATATTTTAAAATCAGTTTTGCCATACCGCTCGGGCTCATTCACTCCCATTCAATTCCAAACGGCATAGAAAACAACACTGGAGACTTAATTCAGTCAGTAAAGGTAGTCCATCACTGTGAACGAGAGGCTGCAAGAGCTAAGACGAGACCGACTTACCACCGTTTTCTACTTGTAAACAAATATACCGCTTCCAGGTCATTACATGTCCGATTTCTGCATTTTCCACTCCAAAATAAAACTTTTAACCACTAGAACACAACAACTATAACAACTTAAACCTGGAGTCAATCGGATTTAAGTTTTGGTCGGTCGGTCGGTCGGTCGCATGCAACACGCAATGAGTCATATTTTGGGCTCAAACATATGGGAGAGTCGTACACTTTTATTTTAACAAAATACGGTCTTCAAACATATAATGTTCTATGATTTAGTAAAATAGCCTCTTACTGTATTGTCTGAGAGGTTGGAGAACACTTTGGGAGGGACTGTGCCTCCATGCAGAACATTTCAAGATCCTTGATATTCTTAGGTTTGTGCTTGTGGACTGCCCTCTTCAATTCAGACCGCAGATTTTCACTAGGGTTCTGGAGACAAGATGGCTATTGCAAAACATCGATTTTGTGTTCTTGCAACCATTTCTGTGATGATTTTGATGTATGTTTGGGGGCGTTGTCTAGTTGAAAGGTCCTTCCACGGCCAAGTCTCAACCTCCTGGCAGAGGCAACCAGGTTTTGGACTAAAATATCCTGATACTTAGTGGAATTCATTATGCCATCGATCTTAACAAGATCTGGACGACTAGCAATAAAACAGCCCGAAAACATCAAAGATCCTCCACCATATTTCACTGTGGGCATCCGGTGCTTTTCCTTGTATGCAGTCGTCTTTTGTCGCCAAACATGCCGATGTTTCCATTTTGGTCTCATCTGACCACAACACACAATTTCAACTGTAGTTGCTTGGCAAAGTTCAGGCGCTTCAGTTTATGGGTTGCACTCAGTAAGGGCTTCTTTCCTGCAACCCTTCCAAAGAGCTTGTTGACATGGAGGAGGATTTTGACACTTGATAACCTCAGCATTCTACTCAACTGTGCAGTTGTGAAACTGTGATCCTTGGGTTCTTCTTTGCCTCCCTCACCATCTTCCTCCCTGTTCATGGGGACAATATGCACATGCGTCCTCTTCCTGGTGAATTTGCAACTGTCTCTGAGTTGAAAGCTCTTTGATTTTCCACAAAGTGATGGATGACAAATGGATTTTACATGTATGCAACCTCATATATTGACCCCAGTGAAACAGGAAATGATGAAAGCAATACAGTTTCTGAATTATGAGTTCAATTAAAAAGAAAACAATAGAATTTTATTTATTTTACATACATAAATATATAAATACATTTTGCTCATTTTCATGAAGGGTGACAATAATTCTGGAGGTGACTGTATATGGATATTCCTGTATGATAATTTCAGAATTTTATAATGCATCAATTCACAGTAAATTAAAACAAAATTGACTGACATGGACTGATTGCAATGCAACACTGAATTTATTTTTTTGCCGTGGGATTTCAGTCCCTCTCAGTTTCCTTGGCTGTTTTCCTCAGTGTTTGGACCAGCCAACGGAAGAAGCACCAGACTCTGTTCTTCTTCTTCTTGGTCTTTTTGATCTCTGAAAATAAAAGAGGACAATGCCTCAATTCATCATCATGGAAGTAGACATGAGCTACTAGAACTCCTACCTGATGTGGTGTCAGAGGATTGTTGCACCTCCTTCTCTTCAGTGCGAACCAGTCTGCTGGTCAAGCCTTCCTGGACTGCAGTAATGGCAGGAGCTTCAGTAGGGAGGGTCAGAGGAACCAGAGGAGCTTCAGAAAAGAGGGTCAGAGGAACCACAGGAGCTTCAGTATGGAGGCTCAGAGGAACCATAGGAGCTTCGGTAGGGATGCTCACAGGAACCAGAGGAGCTTCAGTTGAGATGCTCACAGGAACCACAGGAGCTTCAGTTGGGAGGCTCAGAGGAACCAGAGGAGCTTCAGTTGGGACTTGCACAGGAACCACAAGAGCTTCAGTAGGGAGGCTCAGAGGAACCAGAGGAGCTTCAGTTGGGAGGCTCACAGGAACCACAGGAGCTTCAGTTGGGAGGCTCAGAGGAACCAGAGGAGCTTCAGTTGGGACTTGCACAGGAACCACAAGAGCTTCAGTAGGGAGGCTCAGAGGAACCAGAGGATCTTCAGTAGGGAGGCTCACAGGAACCACAGGAGCTTCTGTAGCGAGGCTCAGAGGAACCACAGGAGTTTCAGTCGGGAGAGTCAGAGGAACCAGAGCAGCTGAACCAACAGCAGAGTCCATTTCTGGGCTTGGTGTTGTGTTCTCTTCCAGTTCCACCTTAAGAGGGAGAGAAGCCATTTGAATTTTAGAAAATATATTTTTTTCTTTTTTACTATACAGTATCTTCAGTATCCAGCTACTTAGTCGTACATCTGCGCAGGTCTTCTTACCTCTTTGGTGGTCAACACTTCAGACATTTCCATGTGTTTCTGTGGCTCGAACATCACACAGATTTCCCCCACTGTGACGTCAACAATCCTGGTCAGCAGCTCTGGCCCAAAGCGCTTCAGCTCCTCCAGCAGGACGGCTGGAGTGTACTTCTCTCTGACCTTGTTCTGGATAGAAAGGACCTTCTCATCCCGGATGGAGCGGGAGAAGGAGGCCTGACGGTCCGTGAAGGTCAGAGAGGCGGACAGCTTATCCTGAACGGCCTTCGTGAGTCCGATGGCCAAGTCGCTGAGCTGCAGTGGGGGTACGGACAAGAGGATCACTGGATTAATCCAGAAGCCCTGCAGGACTTTGGGGACAACCCGCATCACCACTTCCTGGGGGCTGAGGAGGCTGGAGTTGGGCTGCTGCTTCTCCATCAGGCTCCTGATGGCTTTGTCAGCCAGACGGATGATCTGAGGGTCTCTGTCAATGAGAGTCGCTCAAAATGAGTTGAAATACAGGTTTTCTGAAAAGACACAATTTCCCCACAGGAATCATTCGACTTTCATCTTATCTCATAACTGTGACTTACTGAAAACAAGGACTGTTGGCTTCATGTGAGTTGAGCACGATTCGGGCTAAAAACTCAATAACCATCATTTTCATACTGATGTTCACCTCCCACATCTGAAACAAGAAATGGGATGCACCATTCAGATTTGACATATTTACAGGATCAATCTAGTGTTGTGTGATAATTTACTCCAGACTGAGTCTTTTCATGTTCTTGGTCTTACCAGTGTGAGGAGAGGCTGGACACTTTCATCAAAACTCTCAAGATCAAACCTCCATAATCTTCAAATAGAAAGAAAACAGAAGGTACATCTTAACTGTTGCTCTATTTTCTTGTCATTAGAAACAGACTAGCTTAAAGGAATAATCCACACAAAAAATGAAAATTCAGTCACGTTTGCGCATACTCTAGCCTCGATAGGTAAACAAGAAAACAAGAGCCTTCCAAATAAAAGCGCAAGATTTTAAAATATAAATACTATTTTAAAGCATTACTTTGCATTTAATTGTCAAATTCAGTAAGTGAGCACCCATATTAATGTTTGATGTATTGATAATTTGATGTTTGATAATGAAAAATGCCATAAAATGTGCCATTGGCGCTATAAACGCTGCATGTATTACACTGTGCAGAATACATACAGAACAGAGACTAAAGTGGACATCAAACATTGAACCGATTTTCTACTGGCATGGGGGTGAGTAGATAATGACTGAATTTTCATTTTTGAGTGAACTACTCCTTTAACATGAGCAGAGTTTAAGATAGATTGAGTGGTGGACTGTCTCACTGCTCCCTGAGAGATGTCTTGCCCTGCTCCACCAGCCAGTCAGTCATGTCCTCAGCTGTCAGCTCAGATGGGACCTGCTTTTGTTGCTGACGCCTCAAAAACTGCACCATCATTTTTTTCTACAAGACAACAGAAAACATCAAATGTTCTCATATATAATCATAGGAGACACTTTACCAGAATTTGTCAGGTGTTTTATTTTGTGCGGGCCTGAAACAAAAGTGGTTCTTACTTGTACTTCATAGTACTTCCACTCCCAGCAGAGCTGTACAGTGTCTCTGTACACCGGTACATTGAGCAATGCCTTTGAAGGAAATGCGATAATGTCACTCAAAAGCCTCTTATGCTACATTTAATTACAGCTCAAAATCTTTACAATTTAACTGCAATAAACAATCCTCACATACCTTGATGGGTCTATAGATGACCCTTTGTCCTTCAATCCAGTCCATCGATGTTTTGTTATTGGATGACAAATCAACAATGCAGAAACAACGACACAATAAAACCAACTACCAACCTCACAACTACAGCAGAGATGTAAAAGCACTGAAATGAACAGAGAGTGTTCAGGGAGAAAGTTTCTGTGTTTTGGTTCAACTGTTCAGGCAGAGATGACCAGGGAAAATACATGTCAGCAAATATGATGATCAAGTTCGATCAATAAGTTGCCTTTAAATGTTTTATTTAATCACACAGGAATGTCTTTTTGCAAGGCAACACTTGGGAGTGTAGCCTACATTGCCCTAAAAAACGGCCAGGTGTGTCAGCACTTTTATATCCTTGATACGCACACTGTGTAACATTTTGGTCAACATTGCAGGATTACACAGCCTAAGTAGATGGATAAACACTCTCATATTGTCTACATGGCAGCTCCTAATGCTATGGTATTATGCTGCAAGTCTGACTTCAATTCCTGTTGACCGACACATTGCCTTGTCATCTTCTCCAAAATGTTGCTTGTTGTATCACAAGCTTTAGGTCCAAGATGCACAAGCAACATTTTGAAGCTGTGGAGAAGGGAAGTATCGCTCACAACAGGGATGGGACTGGCAAGCAGGACAAAATCAATGTAACCACACTGGCTATAGGACAATAATGAAAAAATACTTACATACTTTACATTGCTTCACAACACCTTCCACGTATCATGGCCAAGGGCGTCACTTTGTGTTGAAAAGTGGTGGGGACATAAGGGCTCAGATGAAAAAACATTTTTTAAACGGTCTTCTGCGATTTTAGGGAATGTAATGGGGGGATCGGTATGAGGTCAGAGTAGATAATTATGGTGTAGAAAAAAATTGCATAAGGGTGCATCAAAAGGGCATAGCCTAGGCTACTACAGAGTCGACAATATGAAAATACTCAGCATAAAACGCACAACAACGTCGACCGCACAAGTACAGTCATCCATATGCATGACATCCACAGCTGCAACACCATGTCAAGTATTTGTTAAAGTTACTGATCGGCGCATGCACGTTTTTGGGTCATTTTAGAATCAGTAGGCTAGGGGGGATTTTTTTTGTTTTAGCTTCTGTTACTTTTTTTGGACAATGCGCATTTGTTTCTTCTATATTTACATTGCATTATATGTTTTCTTATTGTGCAAATAAACCTTTCTCAAAGCGTTCTCATTCGTTAGTTAACATTTCTTAGTGCAAGCTATTTTTCAGAACATTTTTAACAAATTATGCTTTTAAAAAGTGATGAGGACAAAATTGGCCATTTCAAAAAGTGGTGGGGACATGTCCCCAGCGTCCCCACTGTAAATAACACCTATGAGTTTGGCTGATTTTGAAGGCCTGCCATGATTTTTCTATAACTGCTTGGGCATAAATGTTAGTGTGTTGTTAAAGTGCAGGTCTGTAGGAGTGTTTTGACATACAGTATATCTTGTGCAGTAGCAATGAAGGTGACTTGTGCAATGTTTAATCTATGTAGCCTGTGTAAAAGTAGCATTTCTCCATTTAAATGTAGAAGGGAACTTTCATCAAAATAATTACAACAGTTTTTAGCCATAGACACAATATTGTACATATTGTATAGTTTCATTTTGTTGCTTAATTGTTATGATTATGAGTATGATGAAAGGTATTATTATTATTATTGTTATTATTATTATCGTGAAAAATGACGTTTTTGTAGTCAATATTTGGCTGCTGTAGATTGGTAGAAATGAGGCTTTTATTCTGAAGGGTGGGGACCGGAAGTGGAATTTCTTCAAATGTAGAGAGGGGAACTTTCATAAATTATTAGAACAGTTATTACCATAGACAAGTATTGTACAGATTGTATAGTTGCATTGCATTTATTTATTATTATTATGGTTATGATTATGATTATTACTGCAAAATGAAGTTTTTGTAGTCAATATTTGACTGCTGTAGAAATTAGGCTTTTATTCTGAAGGGTCGGGACCGGAAGTTTTATTCTTGTTGAAGCTTGTTGTTTTGACACAAGCAGAAAGTAGGCAGCCGGCGAACTTGAACGGTACAGAAATGTTTGTCTTACTATTTTACATAATCCTCTCATCTGTCCCTTGTTATTCGTCGCCAAAGAGGAATGACGCGCCGGTAATTGGTAAGGTCAGCTACAGAAGTTACATTTATGAAAAAAAAACCAACTTAATGCTAATCGTATAACATTTTTTGGTGCTAGCCTAACGTTAAGTTGTAGGCAAATATCACAGCAAAACTGTAGGGACAAAAATACCATGAACTATGTTGTAAACTCACTATTGATTAACAAACACTACGTTATAATCGGAATATTAATATGATATTAGCCTACTTTTGGGTAGTGGGAAATGCACTTACCTAAAGAAGTCGGCATGACAACAGGCCGAAAGACTGTTAGTTGTACTAACTAACTGTGCACTTTGTCCCTCGAGGTGTATTGGCCCAAAAAGTATATTCGCCTCAGCCAAATATGACTTCTTACATCGCTGCCTCCTATGTCAAGTTCCTGGAATCAGCAGGAGCAAGAGTTGTACCTGTCATGTGAGCCTATAACTCATATAACCGTCACATTATGCATATATTTACCTTCACGTAATTGTCAATCCTCCAAGGGATAATGCTAAATAATGTAACATTGTACATTTCTGTATTACACACCCATGTTATCTCCCTAACCGTTTGATAAGCTCCATTTTTCATTTCTACAGGATTAACCAGACAGTGGAGGAATACAAAACTCTCTTCAGCTCCATTAATGGGTAAACATGTTACTATGGTAACCAATTAGCAGTCAGAGCCATTGTATTTGAGGAGATTAGTTCCAAAATGAGATATCCAGCATTTGGAAAAAAAAAACAAAAAAACACATCCACCCTAAAACACTTTGTAACACTGTGTTTGGCTGTATTTTTCTTATTCCCACAGATGACTGGCCAAACATAAGCAACTTGACATCATGTTGAGATGATTCCAGCACAGCTACACTAGAATTTGATAGCAGAAAAACTAAAACAAAATAAATGTCAAGTTTTGGTGTCAGTCCCTCAGAATCAAAGAGCGAGGTCTTCTTTCTTTACCTGCCATTTTGCACCAAAGTTCAACAGTCATACAGGGAGGGAAATCCATTGTAGAAGAGGCAGAGAGACCAATTTCTCCACCCACAGTGGACTCAATAGACCAGAATGCAATGCAGCCACAAGAGTGGTTGCGTTTTGAGTAGCCTAAGGGGAAATGTAGGAAATCACTGACTGAAGTAGACGAGGCAGGTTGACGGAAAGTAAAATAAAAAAAAAAAAAAAAAAAAAAAAAAAATATATATATATATATATACATATATATATACTGCATCACTGCACTGAACATCACAAATTGATGATCTAACAGTGTAAGAGTGCCGGAGGGTGGGTTTTTCCTTTAAAGTGATTGATAGGACAACATTGAAACAGATTTAGGTAATTTTTAAATGATAGTATGCAATTTAAGTTAGTGATTGACCAAATACTAACATTTTTACAGACTGGAATCTCAGTATTTTAGAGACACTGAGTGATATATCTTTTCAAAATATATTTTGGATATGAACTTTGTCAATGGTGACTGTGTCTCAGTAGAGAGAGAAAGTGTACTTTGGTAGTTCCTATGTCTTTTACCTTTCCTCCACAGGATACTTTTCCCAGGCGGAGGAGCCAGCATCATCTCATCTGGTTATGAGAGAGCTGCAAGAGTCTTTTATGAACTTGCTATTGAGGTACAAGTGTGAAACCGTATGCTAAACACGCTCTACTGTTTTGCTATGTGATTGTGTTGCATGTATGGCCTCATGTGTGTGCTGTTTCAGGCCAACTTGAGAGGCGACTTCTTTCCTGTGTGGGGCACCTGTCTTGGATTTGAGCAGCTGACCTACTTGACCAGTGGGAAGCTGCTTCTCTCATATTCCAACACCAGCGGGGTGGCGTTGCCTCTGATCTTTACTAATGGTATGGCATGATCTTATTTAACTGGACCTGTGATTACTGCTGCTGTAGAGCAAAGTCAGTAACATCTGCTTGTGGCACAACAAAACATTGTACAAAGGGACGATATGGGAGGACCAAATAACCTCAATCTAGAAGGCTACCATCTTAGGCTGGAGATACTCTAGAACAGTGGTTCTCAACGTGGGGTCCGGGGACCACCAGGGGTCCTTGAGGGGGTTCCAGGGGGTCCCCAGCAAATTGATGAATTGTTAAACTTCAGCATTATTTCATTTACAAGAAATTAACACAATTAGAGAATGTAGAAGAATGACTGTTTTGATCATAGTTTCACTGTTATCTCTCTACCTACAATACAGATAGTCATGGAATTCTGGACAAAATCATATCTAACAATAAATATATTCTCAGATTTGGGTCTGAGAGACAAAACCTCATCAAATGGAGGTCTGTGGCCCTGATGTGGACTAAATTAGGGTCCTTGATATGAAAAAGGTTGAGAATCACTGCTCTAGAAGACTGATAACTGATTTTGAAAACACATTTCATCACACGCATAACGATGGATTTCACCAATTTTTTTGGTCTCTTTGTTGTAAATCTGCTCAACAAAGATGATTAGGCAAGGACAGAGTATCACACACTTAATGTAATTGAGATGATCCTGTTGACTCCTGATTCATCGCTGACATCAGGCCCTCTAATCTCACAGGACCTTGCATGATCCATTGTGAATCGGTATGTATTTACGTACACATTGGTGAAAAAACAAAACAAAAAACACTAAGAATTTGGGTAAAGACAAACCTGGAGAGACCTGGTCAACTTGGGCTGTACACTTTTCAGTAGAGCTGGAGGTGAGAAGGCTTCATCAGAAAAAACATAAGTTACATTGATTGTAAGGCAGGAGTTCCCAAATTATTATCCACACATTATTATCATTAATCTTTAAAATAACTTTGTTAATATAACTCCTCCACCTCACCTCACTGTAAACTTGATCGGGGCTCAAATCAGTCTATAAGACTGCATCTGTAAACTCCTCACACTACCAGATAATCTTGACCGACCAAGCGTCCACTCGCTGTTTCCCCTCCCGACTGTCAGGATGGAGAAATATGGTGCTAATTGTCCCCATTAATCATCTAATGTGTCCCCAGCCTTAAGGTGCATAGTCCTATTTGCAGTTGCTGTTGATGTGTTTTTGCTGCAGGCCGACACTCTGTTGTTGTCATCTAACTTTTGGACTAACTTTTGTTTTTGTTTGCTGGCCAGAGGGTCTGGTGCATCACAACATTTAACTAGGACTAAAACCTTACCCTAACCTTAACCAAAGTTTTAGTTACCTAACCCTAACCTGGACCTAACTTTGATAGACTGTTGGAAATATCTTTTGATAATGATAATGCCATCACATAAATACACAGATAAGGAGATACTTAGGCTACAAAATACATCTCAAGTTAAATAGATCTCATTTTCCAAAATGACAGTTGTCCCTGATCTACTATTCTATCTCTGTAAAAAAAAAAAAAATTATTTATGAACATACTGTTTTGGCTCATTTCCAGAAACCAAAGAGAGCAGGCTGTTCAAAGGCTTCCCAGCTGACCTGATGGCAGCTCTGGCTTCTGAGCCACTGACAGAAAACTCTCACAGGTGGAGTCTGACAATGGAGGTGCATCATTCACTACAGCAAAAGCTTTTAATGCACATTTACCTTTTACCCATTTAGCCGATGCTCTTATCCTGAGTGGTTTGTAATGAGTGCAACAGCTGAATAGGCCTCAGTCACCAACATTAGATCCACTACCTCATTCAACTCCTTAATAAATGGGACGGCAGCCAAATGGGCTATTCACACCGATATTCGCACCTGCACTTTAACCTTGGACACTTTTATTATTACCATTTACTATTTATGAAGCCGCTGTGTAATGTTGATGTGCTTAACGTGTCTTTTATTTTATGTGCTCATTATTTGCAAATCAAATCTCCCTCGAGGCAATAAAGGTTTTCATTCATTACCAACAAGAAGTAGTAAAGAGTGTCTTGTCAGAGCCACAGCACTGATAGAATAGATGTTACGAATATTCCTGTGACTCTAAAATGCTTATATACTGTATGATAGAGAAATGGCTGGTAGAGAAATAATAGAGAGAGAAATATGTTTTTTTTTAACAAGACAAGATCATTTTCAGAGCATCTAGAGTGCAGTAGAATGGGGGAAAGAGGGTTGTGATTCAATTCTGTGTCCGCTGAAACAAACCTCAATCTGGTTATGTTGCTCTTATGTCGTTTTAGAGTTACAACGGCAATGAAGAACTGAAGAAGTTTTACAAAGTCCTTTCCACAAATACGGATGGAAAAGTAGAGTTTGTGTCAACGGTGGAAGGTACAACACAGCCTCACTTGATGACTGGTGAAAGTTTATAACGAAATACCAGGGAACAGTTAAACATGAGCTCCATTTACAGTGCTTCCTCTCTCTTGACCTTTTGGCAGCCTACAACTTTCCAGTTTATGGAACCCAGTGGCACCCAGAGAAAAATGCGTTTGAATGGACGAGGCCCTACATCCCACACTCTCCATCCGCAGTCAAGACCACCTTCTATATGGCCGAATTCTTCGTCAGTGAAGGTTTGAGCGTAGCATCATTTTGATTTTAATCTCAGTCAGTGGTTGGGTGATCAAGCTTTGTGATCTCTAAATCTGGCATCGTTTTCTCACCCTACAGCCAGAAAGAGCTTTCACAGGTTTGACAGCGAGGAGAGGGAGCAGAAAGCACTGATATACAACTACAGTCCTGTTTACACCGGGATCAAGTCTGACTTCGAACAAATATACTATTTCTGATGTGTGTTTGTAGATTGCCATTCCATTTCAGTAGCTGATTGGCTCTTTTAATTATGTAACGACGTATGAATGTTTACAGATAATCAGACGTGTTTGATTTTGCATTTGATGCCTTCTCCTTCACCCCCTGCATCTGAAAATATGACAGAATTATGCATGGAGCATGACCGTTTTAAGACCCTGATGCAGTGCACGCTTTTGAAAAAATGTGAAAAGGAAGAAGCACGCTTTGTGGATGCTGTGGCTGGTACTACAGCTGTGTTCCTAAACTGAGTGACAGTGCACATAGTGACATTTTAAAACATTTTGCTTGGTTTGATTTGAAAAAAAAAAAAGCACTTTTATGGTCTGCATTGGTCTTGCCACAGATTTCAGGAATCAAATAAAATGAGCAATAATGAACATTAAACAGTGGAATGTCTTCCATTTTCACCACAAGTACAACAAAACAAATCAGTCAAAAAGTTGAACGATGAAAAATATCTTTTTTTTTTTTTTATTCTAACATTTACCTTCATGCCACAATCTGCCATTAGTCTCCATCTATGCTTTGGATAACAAAGTCAAGAGCATCTTGAAAAAGGCCGCTGGCAAGAAAGTCCAGTGTTGCCATTGGCATTTATAAAGTCCACTTTCAACTCAATTCAAGGACCGCAACAGGAGAACAGAAATGAATAGTCAAATGTAACTTCCAAAATGCTTTATGCACAAATAACACTCAGATAATATTTTTTAGAATAAAATGATATTTGAGTAACATTTACACATCAAGCTTGACGAGACTGGGATCTCAATCACAATACTACTGGAAATGTAAATTATGCAATCCAGTAAGGAACATTCAAGATGTCAAAATTACCATGTGGAAACTGAGCTATCGGAGATAGCGCCGAGTCGCAAATAACCTCTTAACATGCACTGAAACATAACACAAATGAGCATCCAAATAAAAGGAGAACGAAAAAAAAAAAAAGGTAAATGAAAAATTCAACTTGTGCCTCAAGAATTCAACATTTTGTATGACACATTTGCATTACTTCATTAGACTGTGAAGCTAACACCATTTTTTTCCTTATATACAAATGTAGTATTTCTGGGGGTATAACACTGATCCTAATGGCTCCTTGCTCATATCCTTATGTACTATAAGGGGTGCACTGATGTGAGCCAAGGGTAAGTGACACAGCATTTACAATAACATAAATACTGCAGTTTCTGTACTCTGTGGATATAAATTTTCTTTACTTACCATTCATGAATATCTTATAGACAATGATGCATGCAGATACTGTACATTTTGGCTTGGTGTTACAATGTCATTGGTTATACAGCGGTAGGAGCCGTAGCTGAGAGGGCATATTTCCAGAGAATGGTCATTCACTCATTCTATGAAATTTTAAAAAGTCTTCACAATTTTAGAATCAAAAGCTAGCTGCTGAAAACTTATGCTTTAACTCGTGTTTCATTCCAGTCAACTACCTATTTATTTGATATGAGCCGTGTTGTGTTTTCATATATATGGAGAGTCCCGGAGCAGGACGTCTTTCTCCCAAAGTAAGGCACAGTGACTAAAACAAGTTTATGCTTCCATTTTCCAAAAGACAGTTAATAAAACCGAAGCAAAAAACAAAAGGATGGCTCACAATAAAACTGTCTCAGAAAGAGCGTGGAGAACAATAAGAAACCTGTGACATCTTTTCTTTCTCTTCCAAACGTTTTGTCAGGTGGAAAATTTTTGTCAACATCACTGAAATACATAAATGAGGCTACAAGATGATACCAACATCAGGGCAAACATGAATACCAAAAGAAAATATATCTGTAATAGCCAAGTGAATGTTTTTTTGTGTGCTATTTTACATACTGTAAGAACAAGAGACACCACCACGGTCCAACATGAAAAGTTCTTCACAACTTTAAAAATAGTAACATTTCCTGTTCCGCACCATCCCGGACCCCCCTTTTTTTTAAACACTGGGTACGTCAACCAGTTTTATGCACCACGCGTCTGTTTTTCATTAATATACAACCCCAAAAGTTTGTGCTATAAAGTTTTCCTTCTCCTCACAGACTGAAAGTTTGTGCGAGAGTCGATGCTCTCTCTCTCTCTCCTCTGCTTTTGAGGAGCCGGGTCCAATCCGGCCGAAAAGGCGACTGCTTTCCCGTTGAATCCGTCGCCCTTCAACGTTATTCCAAAGCGTCATGTCAGGTCACCAGGCTTTGTTGTCTCTCTCCGGAGGGGAATATCGATTCGAACTGAGGGGTGGAGAGAGAGAGTGGGGAGTGGGAGGGAGAGAGCGGACGGACGGACGGACGGACGGAGGAGTGGAGCGGTGGAGCTGCTGGAAAAGGCAGTCTGAGGTTCAGCATGCTGACACAGTGGGGGGAAACCGAAACAAGAACAGAGGAGGTTGCATATTGTGTGGACAACTGGAGGCCGGAGTTGTGCTTGGGCACGGGGGACAGAGGGGTGGGGTGGAAGGGTGGAGGGTGGATGGGGGAGGGGAGGGCGGGGGAGGCTGGAGGGCTGGACGAGACCGAGCCAGGCCGGCTAACCCTCGTCTTCGGTCTCCTCCTCCAGTCTCTCCTCAAACACTTTGTCTGGTAGCCTGAAGCATTCCTCGAAGAAGTTGACCAGGGACTGGCTGAGGTGCTGCCGTGTCGCCTCGCTGTGGATGAAGTGGCCTTCGTCCGGGTAGATCTGAGACACGGAAAAGGAGAGAAAATGTCCAGCAACTATGGGATGGGACGATACACTTATCTCAATCTCTTATCTGATACAATTCGATACACAATATGGGGTTCACGATTGGATAAAACCACGATATGATGTAATAAATAAAAGTTCAGTGACAACAAAGTATGACTGTGCAGATTTCTGCTTATTTCTGAGCCACAAATCTCATCTTTCTAGCAATGGCACTGACTTGCTAGAATTTAAAAATGTCATTACAAAGTGCAAATAATACAATTTGGGTGGAGAGCTTTTGAAATTGTGATGGGCAAGCCGTCTCATTTGTGATTACTACAGCAGAATGAAATGGAGTTAATATTGTGATTCATTTTTTATTTTTCAGATGTCTTAGTAGGAGTTGTCATTTGTCATGAGTTTTTCCGGGTTTTTCTAACTGAGTTATATATGTTTACATGCATCAACCCAAAACCGGTTTAGGCCTACAATGGAACTCCCTGTGCATGTAAACATAGCCAAAGAGAAGGAGGGTGTGTGTGTGTGGTCTGTACACTCTATGCATGTGTATATTCACATGTGCAAAAGTGTGTGTGTGAAGTAATCTAGTGGTCAGTAATAAGCTACAATGAATGTTCAGGCGCAGTTCATTGTATCTTAATTGGATTAGTCATGGTGTTAATGCAGGATGCCTAAGAAGGTCTCATAATCTCATTATGTGGAATGAAGGCATTGTGAGGGCTAATCCTCCGGCTGCTGGGGGATCCTGCTGGGATCAAAGAGCTCCCAAAGGTTGGAAAAGCACTGAACCATAAAAAGAAAGCTAAGCACAGAAAATGGGTGTCCAGCACATGTAATTACAGTGGGGTGAAGGCAAAACCACTTACCTGTAAGGTGTAGTTTGCCTTTTCATTGATAAGCTGAGCAATGAATTTTGCCGTATGCTGGAAATGGACCTTTTCTGGGAGAATAGAGCAAGATACATGCCAAAATATCAAATACAGGCGTCCTCGTCATGAAAGCACAAAGAAATTGTATATTTTGTAACTGTTAAGAAGTGTTGTCTTACCATCAGCTGTTGGATGAACAATGAGAAACTTCTTGTCCATAAACTGAGATGCTCTGTGTGCTAAATTTGCCATCTGAGAAGTAATTACAACACAGCAACACATTAGATAAGTTTGACTCTGGAATAATTACGATGATTGGAAGTTGAATGATAGCTAATGTAATAAAAACTTACTGTGTATGCCCTTGGATCAGGTTTGGGCAGTCCAAGGTATCTCTCTGAAAATGCCGAGGCTGGAGGGAAAAGATTTAAATGAATACTTTGCATTGACATAAACATTAACTTTATATCACCATTTGTCAATAACCGGACTGATAACGCCGTTTCATTGCTGCGGTAAATGATTTCCGACAGCCTGGCTCTTTGGCCATTTTGATAAAGTACACAGTAAGGCTCTTTCCCGGGTTGTTGGTTCTTTTCTATATTCAAATATATTCATCAAATCTACATATTCCTTTGTCTAGAAACTGTTGCGGACAATCTTCATTTGCAATTCCAAACTTCTACAGTGTCATGGTGAGTCTCTCACTCCCGCTGGCAAAGTGAGAGAAATCAAATAGATGGGAAATCAGTCTCACCACTTCATTTACACTTTCCTGACTCAGTGCGCCTACAGCTAAGAAACGCACAGTCTCTCGCTCTCCATCTGTTTCTCTCTCTCTTATACACACACACGCACAGATTTATTTCCTGAGGTGAGGCTGGTGTAGTTAACATTGACATAGTGTTTGTCTTGCACCGTTATGTTTGAGTTGGAGGTGTGTCTGCTCCATCGCACTAATAAGGCGCCCTAGCTCATCTATCTGTCTCGACCATATTTTCACATATCCCTCCCTCACATATATATATAGAACACTGTCACTGAAATGGCTCATCACTACAGAGGCACAAGCTGTTTTTTTTTTCATGTAGAAGGTGTTAGATTGACTGGGTCTTACATATACACACAAACACACAGCTGTGCCCCCCCCCTCTCTCCCTCTCTGTCTTTTTCCTTCTATTTTGCTTCTGATTGCCTTCTGACAACCCTGTTTGCTGCCTGAATGATTATGCAAAGTTGGGATTCTTTGCTTATTACCATGCAGCAGAGACTAGCTTTTTTACATGTGATTAAACAGACATTAAAATGACATTGCACACACACACACACACTTTACCGTATAATTCAAAGTCGGTGATGGGAGAGAGGACAGCTCCGCATTTTACTGGGGATTCCTCAGCGCTGAGCAACAGGCTGGTCACGTAGCCTCCATACACCTGAGACACACAACACATTCATATTAATGTCGCTGAGGAACTGCAGCCTCACTGTCAAGAGGCTCCTTTGTATCGACTTCAATGAAGAGCTTTAATGTCACATGGTTTAAATGGGGTTTCAGCAGCCTCTTCACCCCTGGCTTGATAAAAACCCGGGGAAACTCTGCTCTAGAAGTTACTGTAATTAAGCTACTGAATGCTGCCCATATGTTACGCAATGTTGGGGAAGCTACAGTTTAAGAAGCTACCAGTTACTTCACACTGGAAGAACCTCAACTACAGTAAAGCTACCCTCAGTTATGTTTTGTTAACTAAAGTTACTTTAAAAAAGGAGTTCAAACTACCAAATTCACACGCAAAAATACCACCTAATACCATCAAAACATTTATTTTGTCTGAAATAAAGTGTAAGGGATAGTCACTGTCTCTAATGGCCACACTGCAGAACAGTTACAACAGAAACTAGAGTCTAAACCTAAATGAAAACCAAATAACTCTATCTGGGTTCATCATAAGAAAAAGTGCAAACTTGTACTGTTCCTCACTCCTACATTTTCATTGTGAAAATCTGTCTTTACTCTCAGCATAAAAAAATATATTCTCACCTTTCCAAAAGCTCCAATTCTGGTTTTGTCAACATAGGGCTCTTTTGAGATAATACTGCAAAGAATGAACATTGGTTATGGTTAGGAAGAACATTTCCATTTTAACTTTGTATACAACATCTCACAATAGCAGCTGTACTTTTCATGAATGTTGACATATACAAGATGATATATACAAGGTGTTTATAATAAGTCTATGGTTCATAAGCCAATACAATCCTTTGTGCTGGTAACCTTGGGTGAGTGTCTATAAAGCCAAGGCTAGGTGAGAGGGGCTATGTCATCAGATTTAGCAAGAAAGCACCTTCCATCATACATGTTTTGGTGAAATTCAGAGGGTTCAACAGTGAATTCTGGCATTATATTTAATCTGGCGTTTATATGAATTTCAATAAGACAACATGAGAGCGTCCCGCCCCGTCTACCTGAGCGCCTCCATCTGATCCCGCTCCTCGAACACACCCAGTTTCTTCTGGATCCTGTGCAGGAGGTTGGTGCCCTGGAAGCCGCTGCCTCGCCCGTCGAAACGCACCACGATGGCCCCGAAGCTGCTCACCAGCACCGTGGCCCAGTCCATGTGAAACCGCTCCGACACCATCTGGCCACCGGGGGTGCCGTCACTGCACAGAGCACCACAGAACACCATGGTGATACATATAAAGCAACCTTTTTCACATTAGAATAACAAGAAATAAATAGGAAAAGTGTGCATTGTCAGTCTGTGTCTGTGTCCCTGTGTGTACATCCTGTAAATCGTCCCGTTTGCCTGAAATAGGCTTTTCAATGATGTTGCAGTGCGTTTTGGGGTGTACACCATTTGCTTTTGGCTTAGAGGAAAGCAGTAAGAGGTGAAAATAAAGCTAAACGTGCCACAGACAAGCCCAGTCCAAAAACACAGTGAACATCGTTTTTTTTTAATAAAATTGGACATTGGGCTGCGTTTGCCATCTGCCATTTCATCCCCTGAGGTGGCTTTATGGATGCTGGTTGCCTCAGCCTCAGGCTAGATGCCAGTTTAAGGCTGACAGCTCATCAAGATGAGTGACAAGTGTTGGGGCGTGAACTTGACCAACTGAGGGTCAGGAGGGCGAGACTAGCAATACTCTTGTTTGCTTAAACCCAAAAGGCTAACGTGGCAAAGTGTTTACAGATAAGCAGCTGAAATCACCTTCATAGAATGAGATAAAATCTAAAAGGAATTTAGGTTTGGCTTTTTATAAAATGTATAGACAATGTAAAAAAGGCCAGATTCTAAAATTCCTCTTCCTAGATTTGTGCTGCAGAGTAAGAGATAGTCTAAGGCAGGAGGAGAGGAATGCTAATGAAAGAGGGGGCGGAGAGGAGGGTATAAAATTTCTCATTTGCAGTGTAATTATTATACTGCTACAGCGGAGGACAAAGCTGCGTGTCTCTGTGTTAGATTAATATGCCTGATTAAAGCTCTGCCTGGGAAAGTGATTATCTTCGTTGATGAGGACCAACATGTCCTCACATAACTTGTGTACGAGTGAAGTGTGGACAAGAGTCAAGAGACACAACATTGTGTGTGTGTGTGTGTGTGTGTGTGTGTGTGTACAAATGTGTGTGAGAGAGCATGTTGAGAGAGCATGTGCTGATACATACACAAGCAGGAGCAGTGGGTAGTGCGCTGTGTCCGTAAAGCCGGCAGGTTTGAGGATCTGCATCGTCAACGCTACAAGACAACAACAACAACAACAACATGACAGAACAACTGTTATACAAAACACAATGAATACACTTCCCAACACCCACCTGTTAACCCTCATTCACTCAACACACACTATAACACATCATCTGTCTTATAGATTTGTAGTCACCATTTTTCACCAAGTTGTATCAAGTTGTATGACATTTGCATAAAAGAAAAGGATTACAGGAGTTGTGTGAAAATCACTTCTAAGATGTTAAGATTTATAGGTATCGAGGAGTGAAGTAGAAGCAGCCAAAATTATGTGTTTCCAAATTATATTATAATATAAAATTATAGTCTTGTACAGTATTATCCCTTTGTATTGTATGTGAGTGTGTGTCCTGTTGTTCTTGTACTGTGTGTTTTAGTATCAGCTGTTTACATCTGTAAGTTGTCAGTCTCAATGAGACCAATTCCTGTACATTTACTGTACTTGGACATCATTCTTCCATTCCATCTATTTGCTACTATTATTCAAAAACACAACATTTCTTTTCACGGTTATGCAGATGATACACAGATCTACCTCCCCCTAGAGCCTAATAACTACACCAAACTAACTGTCTTCATGACTTCAAATCCTGGATGGCTGCAAACTTTCTTCAGCTCAATGAGTATAAAACTAAAGTTATCTTATTTGGACCACAGCATTTGTCCAACATTATTTCTCCTCATCTTGGCCCATTGGCCCCCTCTGTTAAACCACATGCAAAAAATCTTGGAGTCGTATTTGACTCAGGATTGACAGTTTGACAAACAAATCACTCAGGTAGTAAAATTAAGCTTCATGCAGCTCCGCATCATCTCCAAACTCAGATCAATTCTCTGTACTTCTGACCTGGAGAAAGTCATCCATGCCTTCATATCATCCCGCCTTGATTATTGCAACTCGTTATATTTTGGTATCACTCAGTCTTGTTTATCCCGTCTTCAACTACTTCAAAATGCAGCAGCAAGAGAGCAGCTTTGGAATTCTCTTCCTCCCACCATCCGATTCTCCCCCACTATTGAAATCTTCAAGAGTCATCTTAAAACACACTTCTACTCACTAGCTTTTAACTGTTCCTAACTTAACTAGCTCAGGTATTTCTCCTGAAGTCTCTGTAGGTCTGTGTTGTCACTTTGGCCTCTGTGTGACCATGTGCCTTTACTATTATTATTATCATTATTATTTATCATCACTCTGATTTTTTCTCCTCTCTTATTGTGTTTGTTTCCTTCTTTTGTTTTTATTTTCCTCTGTGTGTGTTGTAAAGCACTTTGGATCAACTGTGTTGTGTGTAAAGTGCTATATAAATAAAGTTGAGTTGAGTTGAGTTGAGTTGAGTTGAGTTGAGTAAAGTGAGTGTGACTCTGGTAATCAGACAGGAACATACTATAGTCTTCGATGTTGATCTCCTTGTACTCCACCCTGGGCATCTGCATGGAGTCCAGGATCAGCTTCAGGTTCTCATTGGCCTCCAGCTCAAGCACTTCTGCAATCACAGTAGAAATCAAACCATCAACCACTCAATCGTCTGGTTAGTGTTCAGTTTGTAATTCACTATTCTGAGATTCGTCCTGTTAGGACTGGAATAAGAGTGAGAGAGATGCATGATGGGATATAGAGAGAAGAAGAGAAAGGCAATGCTTGTGCAACATCTTTGGCTCTAATGCAGTGGGGTAAATTAGCTCTCAATCGCAAATCAAGGTTGTGCTGAAAGTATGGAAAGAGATTAGTGCCAGCAGAGATTGTATTTGAATTGCACAAATTTGAATTTGTCATGCTCATATTAACCGGTTGAATTCAAAAAATTAATTTGATTTATTTTTTTGATTGACTGATTAATTTGTAAGACACAATTAAGATATTGAATGCAGTGGCTTGAAATTGAATGTGAAATTGATTGTGATAATTCTTGAATTTAACTTTTAACTATAACTTCAAATTAGGAGGTTTAGGAATAGGTTTGGAGAGTTGCGCATAGAAGTGCATGCTAGAAAGTAGCTCAATAGAATCAGAATCTGTCGTCCTTCCAAACATTCATCATGAACTCTAACAAATCCAAAAACTGCAGTTGTCAACTGCAGTTGATACTGTGAACAGGATTTTCTGAGGCAAACTTGATGCATGGAAAGCTTGTTATGAAAGGAGAACTCAACAGCTGTTGAGTTCGTTTGTGTGAAACTAATTAAACATCCATGGTTGCCATGACTCCTAGGTCAAGCGGGATATATAATAGCAAACATTGTATGTTGGGAAGTTTGTTTGGCAGACATGGTCAAGAGGCAGCAGAGAGGAGGGAAATCAACACTAGAAGCCTGCCAAGGTCTCCAGTACTGACAAACTAAGATAAAGCCTGACAGCCTTGTGGAGTAAAACTTCAATTAAAGCTTCTGAAAGGAAGGAGAGCAAGAACAGAGGCTGGAGCGGAAATCTGTGTGTGTGTGTGTGTGTGTGTGTGTGTGTGTGTGTGTGTGTGTATGCCTAGACAGATTTTGAAATGACCTTGTCTCTCTCACTGCTGTGTGTGGTCTCAGTTGGGTACAAAGCCAGGGGCGGTCTCATCATTAGGCAACGGTAGGCGACTGCCTCGGGCCAGCCAGAAGGCCCCGCAAAAGACAAGAATAGAACTAATGTAAACTCATTTTTAATAAATTTAAAAGAAATGTACACCCCTGTTTTTGTCACAAAAATAATCTTGAGTCATGGTCAGGCTATAGGGGGCTATACAACATCTAGTGACATTTTGCCACTTGACTTTAAGCTCATGTTCCTTGCCACTGCATCAGTAGCTGAGAGAGAAGTTAAAAAATAAAATAAGCAAAGCTATCCATATTTGACCATTTTCATGCCAAAAATGTAAGTGATTCAGTGTTTCCCCAAGGAATTGTGTCCTTGCCAGAGTGGGAAAGCCTCTGAAACACAATTTAAACCATCATGCAAAATTAAAACTCTCCACTTAAACCCAGACTAATGGAAATCCTTTAGTGTTAGCAGCTCTTTAAATCAAGGTGACCCATCCATCCCCCTCCTATTCAATGGTAGGGGAAAATCTGGAGTACTTTACCGCCTTTAAGTGAAGAACTAGTCTACTAAAACATTACTAAACAGTACACAAACACATACAATGAGCAATGAAAATAAAATTTAATTGCTGGTCTTACAGACTGTTTTTATGTCGCTGTTGGTGATATCGGTGATAGATGACACTGATTGGCGCATACACACACACACACACACACACACACACAGTAATCAAATTACAGTATGCTCATATTGCCAGTGGGTAGGTCATAATTTCATGAGGACATCCATCCAGTCAAGTAATGTAATTACTGCCATCAGCCTAGACTTGGCTTGTAGACAAACAGTGACTCAGCACACAGGTGGTCATTATGTCCTGGGCCATCAATCGAATGCATCTGTCCCCTTTTGATGAGGTCATTTTATGTATTTTAATGTGATTCATAGTCTTGAAGAAGCACGACTTTGAATTAGTCAGTAGAAATACTCACTCTCTCTGTCCTGTGTGTTGTATACTGCTACAAACGGGACGTCAGGGCCTAAAGAGACACAATGACAATGACAAGAAGACGTGTTAACATGGTTTTTTTATCATATCACCAGGCTACTAAAGATGTAGTTTCATATGTGTCCATGGCATGTGGTGGCGCTGTTCCATTAGGTATGGCTTTCATTTCAAAGATGTCAATGAATGAGAAGTTTTCTGCTTGTTTTCAACCTCTCCGTTCAACTTTTTTTAGAAGCACAACTATATTTAGTTTTTGTTTTTGACATTAGCAAAGTTTGGATGCATCCTAAAATGAACAAAGTCTCTCTGTGCACTAAAACCCGGCAGTAACTACAGGGAATAGGGGGGGGGGGCGGGGGGGAGCACAAAAGACACATCCCAGATCTTTGCTCTGTCAGAGAAAGAGGCGATTCTTTGCTTATTTGATTAATGTAATGCAATAGCTGAAATAGCTTTTCCAGACCTAGGCCACAAATAGAGACACAGTCCCTGAAGCCCAGTCCTAAAACCTCAGCTGCAGGAGGAGGGACAGCAAATGAAGTGATTGATGCACTTAGCAAATTGGGAACACGGCGCAGGAACATTGTGGGTGTGTACTGTGTGAACTACGCCAGCCGTTTGCTCTCTCGCTCTTTTTCTCCCTCGTTTTCTCCCTCTTTTTCTCTCTCCTGCTCTCGGAGTGGTAATGATATCATAGCCTCGTCGGATAAATGTGTGTGAGCGGGCTGTGAGGAGAGAGCGGGATTAAAAATGTATGAGGTACAGGGCCGCTGACTTTCAGTGAACACTGTGGTGATGTGCGGTGTCGATACTGAGGGTCAGCGTCAGGGCCATTTTGATCTGAGGTCAGTGATGGATCACCAAGGAAAGGCTCAAGTGTGATTTACAGAAAGTTGTTGGATCTGTGATTAAATATTTACGATGTCAAGCTTTACGTCTGACTGAAATCACAGATCATCTGACACTATGTTGATATTCTAAAACTGATGAACTGAGGAGCTGAAGTCAGATGTTTGTTGGAGGAGAGAACGGGTAAAGAGAGAGACAAAGATACAGTTTAGCTGAACACAAGAGAAACAGGCGGCGTCGGCTACCTTGGCAGTCGAGCAGGAAGTAGCTCATGTTGTAGCTGAAGGAGCCGGTGACGTAGCCGCAGCCGTCGGAGAAGTCACATGACAGGCAGCGGCGGTTGAACGGACCGACCGTGTCCGCGCTACGGAAACAGGAAGAGAACGCTCAGCTTTTACAGATCCTTCCATCCGGATGAGTAAACTGTACTGCATGTTCCACTTCCAAAACAACAGTTGAACACTTATTACCTGTACAGATGCCTTCGCTTCGGATCATCCTCGGTGCTCACGAAGTATCTGTGTTAACACCAATAACAAGAATGCAATTATAACACGATGACAGCAGATTGGAGGTAACCCATAGCACACACATTAATGCATGGTTGCACATCATGAAGGCACACAGGCTTGGTCTTAATTGTGCTACAGTATGAAGTGAAGCAGACTTTGGCAGAGCTGTGTTCACTCAGCATACGTACAAACTCTGCACCATCCACTCACTAGAATGGATGTTTCATAAATGAATGATGGAGAAAGAGAGAGGTGGAATCCTCTTAGAATAGAAGTAGGCCAAATCTTACCTCCTTGGGGAAGAGGTTTTGGGTGGGAGAGTAGAGTATAGTTGAAGCGATTTCAAGATTGGGAACGAGGGGCGTTTGTGTTTGTATAAGTGTGTGTGTGTGTTACCCTGGTAAACGGACACTCGCTACAGCATGTGACTTCAGTGTGACTCATCCTCATTGATGAGGATGAGTCACACTCCTCATGTGTGCAACAGAGAGACAGAGCGCATTCACACCAAGCATATTTGGAGCAGTTTATTGGAACTCTGGAGCATTTTCTCCTTTAGTTTGGTTTGTTTGGGCAGAGAACAATGTAATTCGAACTCGGGTGGCACCAAATAACCACACAGACGGCTGAAAATGTAATCTTTTCCAAGTGAAATGTGTTGCTGTTTGTTAGGTGTGAGAATAAGCCGAACCAGCTACAGGAAAACAACCCAAAACACAAGGTTTTATGGCTATAAGGAGACGGAGGTTGACATCTGAAAGCCAGAAGTGACTCATGTGCATAACATAACAAAATGAACCAAAGGCACACTGCAGTTTGGACTGATGCTCATTTCCAGCTATTTCTTCATGTGTTCTTAACTGGTATAAAGACCAGAGAAGGTAAATTATGGCAAGGAGGGCAGACAAGTCCATCATGCTTAGATAAAGTTACAGGGACTGGAATCAGATTTATTTTCGACACACTCTACTGCCAAAATCTCTAACCTGGCAGGATGACAGGTTGTTAAAACTCTGTCCAATAAACAAGCTGCTTGTGAGTCATGTAACTTTTGTTTACAAGCCCTGGATCACTTGTAATTGGGCAGTGTGACCAAAACAAAACAAATACAAAAATGCAACAAAATAAACTACTGCTGTCTCGCTGTGGGTGAGGGGCGCTGGTGGTTAGGGTGGTTGGGTGGTGTGTGTGTCTATGTGTGTGTGTGTGCATGGGGATGGGGTGGTTTTGGGGCGCTCACATCAGCTGGCTGTCCTCATTGTAGGCCAGGACTTGGGTGACATCCCAGTCTCCAGATGTGATGGACTGCAGCGTGTCTGTGCTGGTGTTGGGCTGTGGGTTTAGGGAGGAAGAGATACAGAAAGAATATGGAAACTTTACTTTATTAAGGGTGTAACAACAGAAAATAACAGTGCAAAAGTGATGTTCTGAAATAACTAAGTAAAATTAACATAGGCTAATACAGTGGAAAGTGTTGCAAAGAGTAATTGGAAAGTTTCATTGCAAAACAAGATTATCCACTAAATGAAAAATATGACACCTATTCTTATAGTCATTGCTGGCATGAAAGTAAACACACTATTGAAGATTATTAAAGTTATTGGCTATTTTAATACCTTTTCATAAAAGCTAATTAAATTTCAGAGGACATCATCATTTGCCTTTTGTAAATATTGAGCAATGAACATGAGATAAAAATGTTTTACTCCAACATGGATGTAGAGCTTTTTGAAATGAAACTTGCATGCCTTACTTCTTTCAGCACGACCTCTCTGTTCTCTCAGTAACAAAGTGAAAAATGCCTCACCTAAGCCTACCTCATTTATCATTTTTAGTACTGGCTGTTATCTCTGTTAGCTAATGCGAAACATATTAGTGTACCTGGGAGATGGACATGGAGATGTGGAAGAACTTGCCCCGGCCTCCTTGAGGGATCGCTCTGGTGAAGAACAGCTTCAGCCCGTCTTTGGAGAACAGAGGCTTCTCATTCTGGAGTCACAGACAAACACTCAGTTCAGTTCTATTATTTGTTTACCTGGAAAATCTGGTGTGCAGACAGGGTTAAAAAAACAGCATAACAAAACACATCATTTACCATGCAATCAAAGTCAGTTGATGAGACGAGAGACAAAGTCAGTAGGCCAATACAGTGGAAAAAACAAACTAAAAGTCCCAAAATAACACTTGCTCATTAGTAACTAACCACAAAAGGCTACATCATTATGTGCTTTTTCTAAAAATCTCATAACCATGTAATACTGAGCAATAATCAGTGATGTACAACGAAATAAAAAGCTAAACAAGGAGCTCCAGTTGATCATCATGAGGCAAACAACCACCAATATAAACAATAAATTAGATGCTTTTCTTTCAGAAAAACACTAATGCATGCTTTTGCCCCATAAAAGACCATATCCTCATATAACTTATATCAGTTTGATACTATTTACTATGACGTATACTATGACTGTATACAAGACTATATAATATAAAGACTCATGTCAGCCTTAAAAGGTGGTTAACTTTATTCCACAAATAAAAAGGTCGGTTTAGGAGGGTTTATCCAGCTGTTACTTCATCATTTGCTATGTGAGTGCCACACTTCCTACTTTTAAAAGACAACTTAAAACCCATCTTTTTAACTTTGCCTTTAAGTAGGATCTCTCTTCTTTCCTGCTCCTGGGTTCTTATTTCAATTTACATATCTCTTTTATCTATTTGTTGGCCTTCAATTAGTGTAATCATTTGCTGCAATTTTCTATTGTTTATTTTGACTTATTCATCTCTTTTTACCCACCATGTTGGTTGGTTTTTGGTTTTATTTTGTGTAGTCATCAGTGGCAATTTTCATGCCTGTGGTCTTACTTAACTCAATGTTTTGCTGCTTATAATATGTGAAGCACTGCACTGCATTCTGTGTATGAAATATGCTATATAAACAAATGATTGATTGATTGATTGATTGATTGATTGATTGATTGATTGATTGATTGATAGTAAACATGTTATTTTTGCATGTGCATCACCATGATTGTCCTCCTACCTGCCTGTGCAGCCATCCTTCACTTTCGTCCTCATGTTTCTGTAAAGAGCAGTTGACAAGGGTTCAGTCGGTGCAGAAAAGCATCGCTGGGTGTCTATTACATATAGTATATATATAACATAAACACACATAACTGAGGCGTACCTTCGTGCAGACTCCGGTCGTGGCCTCACACAGCGTGAGCATGGAGATATTCTGGGCTCTGTTCAGCCAGTTGATGGCCAGTTTGGTGGTGGTGGCCCATTTCACCATGGTGACATAGTACTCACTGGAAAACACAGAGAAACTAATGAATAACAACAGCAAACTTTCTTTATATAGCATCATCTGTGGTTCAGCATCAGCGGCATCAGTGGGCGAGACGAGAATATTTGACTGAACATAATGACTGAAAAAGTGTCAAAATGTTTCGATTTGCTAATTGCAGATTAGGTTAGAATTAGATTGGATGAAACTTTAATGAGCCCCTGTAGGGAAATTGGGTCGTTGCAGCAGCAGATAATGAGACACAACAAAGAAAAAAAATAGGATATAAATAAAAATAGAGCAAATGGGGGCTATTAAGCATAATGGAACAAAACACTGGAACATATTAAGTAAAAATATATGACTGAAAAAATATGAAAATTAGAAGAATTTATAGTATATGCACACATAGGGCCTATGCAAAATGATGGTAGTAGAAAATGAGTAAAAAAAATATGTATATAATATGAGAGATCTATGATGTATGAAATAAGCAAACATATAGAGATACATGCAATATATAAGAAATGAGAAAGCTTTAGGATTGACTGGTTGACGGTTTGCGCTCCCCACCCTATCCTGGGATCCTCTGGTCTCCTCATCTCGATGGTGTGAAGCGGACCGTTGAGGTTTACAACGTACAGAGTGATGACTGGGTTCTCCTCACCGGCCTGGAGGTGGGGGGGGGGGGGGGGGGGGAGAGAAAGAGAGGGAGCAGGAACGAAAGCAGACAGACTTAATTGTGTTTAGTGAACTATAAAATCAAAACACTCTATATCCACAAAAGAAACCCAAAAGAAAACAACAAAAAAATCTATGAAATGCACAGCATCCCGTCATTAAAAGTGTTATTTTGGAGTTGAAAAAATATAAAACCTCTTTCTAAAAGTGCTAGCAATTATTTGTTAAGAGTCATTTTTTTCTAATTTTTGGTTTTCTCATTGTGGAAAAAACCTCCTCATTTGTTAATTATGATACTACCACTCCACCAGTATGTACCAGACAGTAGTGTTGAGGAGAAAACTGCCTACCTTGGGGTAGTGGTACTCCTTCCCCGTTGGGTAGGGGATGCCAGTGAACATGGGCAGCTCCATCTTGGGCACCATGGTGTCGTTGATGGTGGCGTACGCCAGCCGGGCGCCGTCTGGAGACCACCAGTGAGCGACGTGGGACTGGAAAATCTCCTCTGGAATACAGACAGAGGGAATCAGAATCACAATCAGAATCAGAAATACTTTACTGATCCCCGAGGGGAAATTAGGTTATGTTGCAGCTGCTCACATTCTAGAAGAGAAATATATAAAGGCATAGAGAAATTATAAGAAAATAAGAAATATGTAAAATATGTGCATTATACTACAATATATAACAATAATAATATAGAAATAAGAGAAATAAGAAATATGTACAAATATGTGCATCATACTACAATAGCCTATATACAACAGTACAAATAATTAAATAATTATTGCACAGTTGAATTATTGCACAAAATTATTACCGGAATCAGTATTGCACAGGTAAAGTAAAAGTAACAGTAAAATATAAATTCTAAATTATGGGGTTATAAAACTGCTGACAGGGGTGAAATAAGTCCAAGAGCCAGTCTATTGACTCAGATTGTCTGACACTCTGAGGGAGGAGTTGAAAAGTTTGAAAAGTGGTGCATCTCGGTGGAATGAGTCTTGCACTGAATGTGCTCCTGTGCTTGACCAGCATGTCATGGAGCGGGTGGGAGACATTGTCCAAGATGCCATGTAACTTGGACAGCATCCTCCTCTGTGACACTGCCACCAGAGAGTCCAGCTCCACCCCCACAACGTCACTGGCCTTGCGGATCAGTTTGTTGAGTCTGTTGCTACCCTCAACCTGCTGCCCCGGCAGCACACAACAGCAAACAGGAGAGCACTGGCCACCACAGACTCATAAAACATCCTCAGCATTGTCCGGCAGATTTTGAAGGACCTCAGCCTCCTCAAAAAGTAGAGACGGCTCTGGCTCTTCTTGTAGAGGGCTTCAGTGTTCTTAGCCCAGTTCAGTTTATTGTCAATGTACACTCCCAGGTACTTGTAGTCCTCCACAATAGCTGTCAATCATAAAGACAGTGGTCTAATTCTAATAGGAAACTAATAAAGATTCAAACAGCAGCGAGTCCTGCCCTTGTTTCTGCTGATATTGACGCTGACCGTGGCTCCATCTCTCTCGATCTGTTTTTTCTCTTTTGTTCTTTTTCCCATGTTCTTGTCAATGTTTCTTCCATTTTCTTTTCCTAACAAGGTTTTCTTGAAAGTTTTTCCTTGTATGCATTGAGGGTCTAAGGCAGGGCAGGTTAGGCTATGTAGAACAGGTAGGCTGTTATGTCTTGCTAAAATCTGCTTTGTGCTCTTCCTGATGTTCGTCCTATATCATTCTGTTCTATGGTTGATTGTTCATCAGTTAGATCTAGTTAGGCGCATTCTCTGTAAAGTGCTTTGAGACAAGCATGTGATAAAGGGTTATATAAATAAACAAACTTGAACTTGATCCTGCTATAATTTAATAGCTGCAGGCTCATGGTGATGTTGGTGCCATGGGTCAGAGATTAACAGACTCGGAGCAAAAATGGCCTTGAAAATTCATAAATTGCCTGATAATTAGGAGTAATATTCATGTGTGAATGTGACTGCTGTCCCCCGTGGGCCACCGTGGGTGATTTGTGGGACCTTATGACCGGGCGATTCCTTCCAGTGTGTGAAAAATGGAGCAGATTTTGATCAGAATATAACTGAGCATGCAGCTTCAGCAGTACAAAGAGTTGGCACCCTGCAGCCTTGCAGTAGAAGAAAATGCCCCACACAAACCCACTGCGTCAACAAAAAATAAAACCACCAATATCGTAAAAGGTTTGAACGTTTATTTGCCAATATGCAGCGCAAATGTATTATTTCACAGTTCAGTAAAATTGCCCCCAAAAAGGAACAAAATACCTGTAAGAATCAGATCAAGGGGCAAGTTAATTTCTTATCCTGGTACCTGTCCTGGCAGTAATACTAGTTCTTGTCTCCTAACTGCCTGTTTTACTATATTGGACACACACATGCACACACTCTCTCTTGACCCCACACACACAAACACACAGTACCAAATGTTGAGGTCATAAATCACAACAGCTTTTAATCTCAGTACAGCCTATCGACCAAAATAGAACTCAGCTACATTTCCCAGAAATGAACCAAAAAGCAATTCCTCACCAGGTACAACGATGCAGTGTATTTCATGAAATGACTTTGGTTTCGGGTTGTTGCTACCTGCGTGTGTGTGTGTGCGTGTGCGTGTGTGTGTCCCATTTTCTGTTAGAACACCGACACTCACTTTACCAGCTCACTTCAACAGAATCTGGTGCCCTAGAATGTTCCCTTGAGACCCTGTGTGTGTGTGTGTGTGTGTGTGTGTGTGTGTGTAAGAAATTATGTAGGGATGACACACATTCCTTTACAATGGAGAGACACAGAGAAAATGAGAGGCACAAAGAGACGTCTAGGTCCTTCAACTCCGCTACTACACACACACACACACACACACACACACACACACACACACAGAGTGAGTCATTAGCAAATTATGCAAATATCAGTTCGCTGAGGGAACTTTCTGACAGCATTAAGCATGGGCATAACAATCCAATTCATTATTAAGTTTATAGCAACATCATAGAAGGCATCGAAATAGTTCTACTTATTGTTATAGTGCGCCACTAGCTACATTTATATCAACTTTTGCAATTAAAATTTCATTAATGCTGTTTATCTGTGGGACTAGGTGCTGGCTTCGGGGAATTAGCAGACATCAACTACCAATTATCATTTTCATTAACTGGGCATGCTTGGTGGAATCACTTGATAGGCAGCATCATTTGAAAACCCCTCAGTACATGCGCTTACATGCATACTCAAAAGTTTGATTTATTTATTTATTTATGATGAACACCAACTGCATGAACAGAGGCAATGGGAGACATCATATAATAAGGTTAAATAATAAAAGAAAAATGTATAGTAATAATCATCATGGCTCATTGTTCATATGCACAGCTTCCCAAAGAAAATAGTTGTACCAATGGAAGCCTGCATGAGGTTATAGTAATACCCATGTATAAACTAAAATTAAAAATAAATACTTATACAGGTAGCGCTCTGCTTAAGTGACATATTATTGAAGTTCAAAGCTTCAAAAGTTGCTCCTCCTCCTCCATCACCCAACCCGGCCCCCCCCAATCCACGGGTCCCATTACTCCTCAAAGAACACAAAAACACACAAATAACGACATCCTTACATAATATCTTACACAGCTGCTCAAAACTAATTCTGCAAAAGTACTTCTGCCGTATTTACCCCACACAGGCCCGACGCAGTACCTTTCCACCGCTGGATGGTGTTTTAAACTAATTATAATTGCAGTCGCCGGCTTGCCAGTGACACAAGCAGCAACAGGGCTAATGGTAACATTTAGTCGAGTTAGTCTGTTTGCTCTCCCCCGCCCGCCTGGCGTCTCCGCCCGCACCCTGCTGCTGGAGCTCAGTGGGGAATGATTGGATTTCGCTGGCGGTGGGACACCAGCTATCTGTCTGATGATGAGCAGAAGCGGCGCAGGACTGCATTCACTAATGATGAAAAAAATAAAATAAAAAAAATGATTTCCCGCATGGCCGGTTCCACTGCCGCCGCCTGCTGACTTCCACCACCGGCAGCTTCAAAAGGCTTTCCATGTGGAGTGGAACGGGCCGGGGACGCCCAGTCACCTTGGCTAGTCAAGGGGAAAGTAGTTAAGTTTCTAAATGCGTCTGAAAATATGTGCGCGGTGACAAAAGAAAGCTAGAGGACGAAAGGGAGACACAGAAAAATACTTTTTCATGTTGCTATTTGAGCTCAGTCTCATTTTCTCTCTTTCTCTTAAAGCGATGCGATCCTGTCTCCTTCCTGTCTCCCCCTCGCCTCACTTTCTCTCCACTGTCACGATTATCAAGGTGAGCTGTCGCAGGCTCATCTGCTCTCCCCATGTTCTCCATCCCGCTGTGCGGACTAAATTATTCACTGAGCAGAGGACATTACTAATGCATGAGATGCCATGATTGTGAGTCAAGTGGCCAATGGGAAATAATGAGTGCGAGGTGACAGATTCAGATGGACCAGACTAATGAGAAAAAGAAGAAAGAAATGTCCCAGTTGGCGCTTTCTTGATTACACTGTCATTCACATACGAGTAATAAGAAAAGACCAAACGGTTACGGCCAGTGGAGATATCAGTAATATCGATAGGAATCTGTACTGACAAAGTGATCAGATTGTCTGTTTATTCAAAATGGCCAACAGATGGCAGCAGCGTCACACACTAGAACCACACTGAAGACTGCTAATGTACAGTAGATGGGAAATAAATGCAGCCTGCAGTTTGTTCTTACAGCCTGAAACCAATTTCCACCACTACCTCTGTGTTCTTGTTCTTGTCAATGAAATACCTGTGTGTATACAATTACTACTGCGCTGACTCTGAGGGGAGAGTATGAGCTGCAAATGTGTGTGTGAAGAGAGACAAGACAAGAGAGAGTAAAGTGAGATTTTGCTGAGCTTCAGTCAAAAGCCACATCTATAGTTTGTGATTGCTTTGCATCGATCCAATGAAAACATTCCCAGCTGGTATAGCAAAAGAAGAGAATTGTATTAAGATGCTTTGCAGCTCTGTATTAAACAGATAGAAGAAGAAGAAGAAAAAAGCTGCATGGGAGAAAGTCGCTACTGTCCCCATTTATGCAGACAAGTCTTCCTTAAAGTGTTTTTTCATTTATTTATTATTTTTTCTGGCAACAGATCACCTGTCAATCAGACAGTGTGGGCGGAGCTTGGATTTTCTGTTGATGCAGTTTGAGTTTCTCTTTTCTATGTCAGTTCAGCCATGGTGGCTATCGCTGCTCATGCTAACTACCCAGTTCTTCTTCTGTTGATTCCAAAGACACTACACAGACAGCTGGACACCAGGTGTTTAGAACAACAAATGTCAAACCGATCATGAACTGGATATAGGTTGAATCACTATTGTGTTATATCAATCTGCGAGTAGCAAAATGGACATTTATTTATATGAAAATGTAGCAAAGTATAGAGAAGGATATTATTTATGATGATTATCTGTAGTAGGTTGTAGTCATGAATTATCAATACATAATTTTGGTTCTAAAATTCTCACAAGTGGCAGCATCCATCATGCATGAGTACTGTTACAGCTACTTACGACAGTTCTTTCTCTGATGTTTTCCAGGAGTTAAAAATCAATATTTTGTGATGCCAACCTCATGTTTCTCAAATAAATGCTTGCCAAATCATTCGTACTTTCTAGATGGTTGAAAATATTGACTGAAGTTCACCTCATTTTGGGGCGGGAAGCTAGAGTACAGAAGTAATGCAGCATGAATGCAGAAAAAAAAAAGTAACTTCTACAAAAACTGCATCTATAGCTGTAGATTGAATTGTACTGTCACCAAATGATCAGACATGTTCAGCTTATATTCATACCTACCTATAAAACTAACATCATTTTTTATCATTTTTATTCCCTTTATTAGTCTTTCACTCTCCCGGCACAGGCGTGTTGATCATGTGACTTTGTGCCCTGCGGCCTCGCAGTGATAAACAGAAACAACCCTCTGAACAAGCTTTCCCGATGAAAACAACCATCTAGCCAAACATCTATGGGGCAAACATGACTCAAATCAAAACAACGTCGGTTTTATCTCAGCGTACCAGAGCCCAATAAACAGCTCTGTCCTCGGGCTACGTCACACTGCAGGATGTGGCGGCGTCAGTACAGCCTCAATAATCAGACAGCCGACAGATGACAGAACATTTGAGAATCTCCTGAGGTGTCTTCGACTATTACGCACAGCCGACAGGTCTCTTGGCTACGTCTCTCTTTTTTAATTCGGCTTTTAATTTCTCATTTCCTCTTGCTCTGTCTCCGTCCTTCTCCCTCTCCTACATGCACATACACATCACACATCACACATCACGCACACGCAATCATGGATTAAGACGGCAAAGCAGGCCAGAGGATATTTAAGCCTGGGAGATTATTTGCAACCTTTCACCCTGCACCATCAAATGTGCCGTGCAGCGACAAGCAAAGCTAAAGAGCTCGTTTCTCCTCGGCGGCAGTCTGAGCCGGAGCTTGACCTTGGCCGGAGCAGAGCCTCAGTCATCAGCATGGAAAATCCTCTGCCTTGCAGTCTCAGTCTGATGAATGCAAACATTGCACAACCCCGGCCCGGCATCTGTGCTCCCCCACAGATGCTAGCATCACCGCTGGGCTATCGCCAAATCTGTTCTATTTATAGGTAGAAAATCACTTTCAGAAGGGTCTTACTCATTAAAGGACTGTTGATGTACTGTACTACATCCAAAATGAATTAAGATGGAAATACATCAAGACAGTGTTAGTATAAAGGGAAATGCAGAAAAAGTGGAGAATTGGTGAACCGTTTTAAACCTACATTGCCATCATTGCATGTGAAGTAGTATGTTTAAATGAAAAACCCATCCTCGAATACTCTTTCACTGTTATATCATCAACTTGTGATGTTCAGTGCATTCCTGCAGTTAATTTGTGATGTAAAATGTGTTGTAATTAACTTTTTTGGTGTCACCACTTTCCCTCAACCTGCCTTGTCTACTTCTACTTCAGTTTAAAGGTGGGTGTATGGGAATAAAACATAGCTAGCCAGCTACTACTTTACTCAAATCACAACATAAATGGCTGCAGTGCATTCTGGTCTATTGAGGCTACTGTCAGTGGAGAAATTTGTCTCTCTCCCTTTTGTCCCTATGATGGATTTCTCCCTGTATGATTGTTGAATGTCTCTTGGTGCAAAATGGCGTCTCTAGAAAGAAGCCCTCGCTCTTTGATTCTGAGGGACTGACACCAAAACCTGACGTTTATCGTTGATGTTTTGGATCACTGAAACATTTTCTGCTATCAAACTCCATTGTAGCTGCAGTGGAAATATCTTGATGTGATGTCATGTCGTCTATATTTGGCTAGTTATCTGCGGAAATTTGACAAATTCACCACCAAAGAACAAAATGGGCCCAGAAATACAAGGTACATCACCAATGACTGTCTTTTTAACGGTGTGCAGGGTGGATTTCTCCTTTAACATTGACAAGCAGATCAAGCACCTGTACCCCCCTCACCTCCCCTCCTCTTTTTATCTCTCTCTCTCAATGAAAGATTTATCTGGTCAATAAATGATGAGTGTAAATTACCAGGCCTTCAGCACAGCATAAATATGAGTCAAGGGGGTCAGACACAGCAATATCACACTGATTAATGTTTAAATGGCTGAGGACGGATACTGCTCTTGGAGGATGGACATGGTTTCAAATGTCAGACTGCCTAATGCGGAGATAAGAGGAGTCTGCGGTTGACGACATCAAATAAAAACAGAGCAGTCATGCAGAAAAAGTGGTCATACGGCTCTTGTCCTAGTGCATCGGTAACCTCAGATAACCTCACTGTCACAGCTTCTAAATCCTCTGAGGCCTTCTAGTGGCCGTTCACAGCCATTATCAATCCATGAGCCAAACAGATATGTCATTTTTTATACTGTCACGCAAGGATTAACAGCTAGATGTGTATCATAGTCTGCCTCTCTCTTTCTGCTATCGCCATTCATATCTATCTGCCTCGCTCCCCCCCCCACCCTTCTCGCCATCTCTCTGTTATTAAAACTCTGTTCCACTGGAGCAGAGAGCGCACCCAGCGCAGCGGATATAAATTCATTAGTCGAATGCTAACACAGAGCCCGTCCTCTTTTCCCTGGGAGGCAGGCGGAGGCGCGCAGGTGAGCTTTGATCGCTGGCGTCGACGCTCGGAGAGCACCGTGACATCTGTATCGGAGTGTGTACGACACACGCCGCCGCTGAATTAATGCAAATCAACTGATGTAGAACATTCATTTTCTGAGCTGTGTAAACCAGAAGCAAATTGACAAGAGTTTCCATTTTTAATTTACCTGCAGGAAATCAAGTCCTGCACGCCAAAAATACTAATGCGGGGCAGACGGCTGGGAGTCACGGTGTCTCATATCATTACGTGCTAATACATGTACTCCTGCACAGTATCCAGACATTAGAATAGCACATTGAGATGGAGGGAGGAGACGGAGGGAAGGATGAGGTTCATTGAGCATTTAATGGCGTGACTGTTTTCCATATTGGTCCTTGTGCGACATCGCAGACAGACAGCGGTCGGCTCATTAAGGCCAAATCGCCGCTTTGTTTGCGCAGCTTTTTCTGGCTTACCTTCATACAGCCAATCGCTGAGCCCGTTGAAGATGACGCCCTCCTTTCCGGTGGAGACCAGACGGATGGAGCGGCTCTCCACCGTGGAGCGATAGTAGATGTTGTTCTCAAAGATGAAGATCTACAAGCGAAGAGAGAGAGGAGAAAGGAATGTTAATGCGGTTTGGGAGGTTGGCAGTGCGGCTTAGGGGTTTGAGAGACCGAACATCCTTCAACTGGAAGACACGGGTTCAAACACTGGTGTCGACAAGCAGCTTCCCCCCTCTGCTAAAGTATCCTTGAGTGAGACACTGAATCCCTACCAGCTCCAGGGGCGCTGCTCTGTAGCTGACCCTGACCTCTGATCACGCTGGAGGGAAGCAAAGTAAAAGAGAATTTCCCTGCAGTGATGAATAAAGTATCGCATTCTTATTATCAACACGCACGAGGGGAAAGATAAGGAGCGTCCGGGATTTTCACTGACACGTTAAGACAAGGCGAGGGAGATCCGGGTGAGGCAGAGGTCGCACTATCGCAGACAACATCAACCCCGGGGTCAAAGGAAGGGCCCGCTTCTGAAGGGCCGCTTCTGAAGCCTGGAGATTGTGTTTAAGGTCGCCGCCATGTTGACATTTTTTGGAGCCGGAGCAGCCAAAGCGAAGCAGCGGGTCGTCCACAGAGCCACAGCGCTGCCTACTACTCACCTGTCGATCACTAGGAAAACAACCCCGTTTTATATCCGTTATATCCCGTTAATGACACAATTATTTCGAAGATCGTCATAAGGACACACATTAGAAGAAGTGAAATTAGCCATAATCTCTCCAAAAAATGTATCGACTTTATATTTTTAATGAGAAGTTTGGCTGTGGCCCCACTGACTTGCATGGAGTTGGGCGGTTTGGAGTCTTTTTTGAGCCGGCCTCTTCTACTCTAGGAACTGCTGCTGATGCCACTTCAGCCCTGGCTTCAAATTTCACCCTTGTTTTTGGCTGCTTGGTCAAAACACACTCAGGTGTCTTGTGTAGTGTGGTGCTTTTTCAGGCATACAGGCCAAACAGACGCTGCAGAACGGTGCGTATATTAACAGAGAATGTGTGTAGATGTTTCCTTTATTACCTCCGCCAAGGAGGTTATGTTTTCGGTGCTGTTTGTTTGGTTGTCTGTTTGTTTGTCTGTTAGCAGGATTACGGAAAAACTACTGGCCCGATTTTCATGAAACTTCGTGGAAGGGTGTAGCATGGGCCAAGGACCCTTTAAATTTTGGAGCGGATCCGGAACTGACTCACGAACAAGCAATAATAGCACGAACCCTAGCGGAGGTCTGAGCTCTCCGAATGCCCTTCTAGTTCACTTTATAAATGTGGAAAGGCAAAACCAATTTTTGCAATCATATTTCCATATTGACAAAAGTTTTTGATTAGTTTTCTGATTAGATGATAAATACTGTGAGCCGATTTCGACTTTTGACGCTCCCCTCCACACACTGACTGCGCCCTGTCGGGAGCGGCCGGCGGAGCCTGCCAGACAACTGAAGGTCAACTCTTTCATTACAGAGAATAATAGATCATCAGCACCCATAGAGAGTGCGGCTGGGGGGGCTCTTGGGGCTGGGATTTTAAAATGTTACAGCACTAATGCCATGCCGAAATCAATCTGAAGCTACTACAGAAAGCGGTTCGCTCAATATCTTCGGGATTATGGAATCCTTTGGCCTCGAGCCGGTATCAGTGTGAATTTTGCGAGCGATTCACCAAAAATCTTTCACTTTGAGCAGCAGCCTGAGTGATGCGGTGATTTAGAGTGGGAAATCCAATACTGTAGATGTTCAAGGTTCTCACATTATTGACACAGTGCTGCTTCTATTTCACCTAGTGCTACAGCGTAAAGAGACTCAAACCTTAGCAAGGATCCAGTGTTGTACCATATGAACTTCATTTTGTACAACAGTATTCAAAAGCCAACAGAAATATGGCACAGAGTGAAGAACTAGGCTAGGCAAAAGTTTCTCCAACGAGCCCTGCGTTTCCTCAAAGGTAACATAGGAGCTGTCACCATTCGTTCCTCTTGAGGAGAGGCAAGTCGGAGGCCCAAGTGGGTTGGTGTCACTTCGGCGCAGATGGAGTCCCTGTATAGAAGCTAATCTAGGCCACAGCACAGAGAGAAGACCTGGCCCCGTTCTCTCCGAAGGAAGGTAGAACACTGCCGAAGTCGGCTGGGATCCACACTCAGGGCGCGTTCACACCATGCAATGTTTGGAGCGGTTTATTCGAACTCTGGAGCGTTTAATCCTCAAGTTTGGTTTCTTTGGGCAGGTGGGATCAATGCTATTTGAACTCTAACCGCACTGAAACGGTCTGAAAATGCGGTTTTCTGTTCTGAACAGAATCCAAATACAGCAAACGACCCCAAAATGCAAGGTTTTATTGATACAAGGGAATGCTCATGTTCAGCTATGTGTTCTTAACTGGTATGAATACGGTAAAGGACGGAGACAAGTCCATCATGTTTAGCTAAAGTTGCAGATTTGTTTTGACTCCCCCACCTCCAAAATCTTTACCTTTGTGTGATAACAGGTTACCAAAACTCTAACCAATAACCAAGCTACTTTTGAGTCCATGTGACTTTTGTTTACAAGCCGTGGTTCACTTGGAATTGGGAAGTGTGAATCTAAACGAACCGGAACCAAAAATGGAGCAAAGAAAATTTCTTCCACTATGGTTCAGACCAAAGAAAATGAACTGTAGGTGTGATCAGACTCTTAGATGATTTGGACAAAGTCTCTGTTGCACTCTGTCTCTCTCTATCGCTGTCTCTGTGTCACACAAACACACACACACACACACACACACACACATACACTCTCTATGCTAATACAGGGAGGCCTCCTGGGGCTGAGCGGTCATACTTTGGGTTTGACAAGAAGTGTGTCAGCCATGTGTTGGAGATTAGCCCCCTACAGGGAGCAGGAAAAAAGAAAGTGAAACTCTCCCCCTGAGCTCCACTCCGGGCTGTCTATTCACTGGGGGATTTACTCGCAACAAATAAGGCAAAAAACATCTTTGGGAAGGGTTGAACACATGCACATGCGCACACACACACACACACACACACACACACACACACACACACACACACCTAGGTAAACATGTAAAGAAACGCAGTTCATCCTCTGCGGAATTGAGAGCTCACTCATTTACCCAATTACATTGACTTTTCAGCCTAACAGACAGTTTAACATGTGGCTGGACATCTGTGAGTAAGTGTATTTCTGTGTGTATGTTTGTGTATACACATGCCCATTCATGCGTGTCTCTACGAGTCTGTAAAGGAGATTTAATCAAGTACATGAGGGATTTGGAAACAGGATAACAGGTGGGCTGATTTGTGTGTATTAGATGTCTAAATATGAAGGCATTCGCTTGCATACTGTGTGTGTGGGTGTGTGTTTTGGCAGATGGACACCTCTCACTTCCACCTCCACCTCTTTGACAGAGGACATCTGAACCTTAAGGGAAGCCAGCTGCTGCTCAGTTTCACGCTAACACAACTTGACTGCTGGAAGTGAAGCCATTTCATGACTAATGGCGGGAAACTCTGGGCTGTATCAATCTAGCGACTCTGTTAATTAATCCGCTGACGAGATTACAGGTAATTAATAGCATTGTGCTGCAGGATGTAATCACTTACAGTCTGTCTGCCCTGCAAACCAACAGACTGAAGCTTATTAAATGCTCTGACAAGTCAGACTGTGTGATGATGGAGGCGTAGGATGACTCATCTTGGGATAGTTTCAAAGGAAGGACGACATTTAATTTGAAGATTGTTTATGGGGGAATCTCATTTAATCATTAAGATTATTTACACTGCGAGGGATAAAATAGGTCTGTGTGTATGCTACCAGTCAAAAGTTTGGACACACCTGATTGGATGTTGTGTTTTTCATTATCTTAAAGCCATTTTGATCTAAAGGCTTATGCCTAAATGCTTGAAATTTGTTTCTTAGACAGATATAAACAGTGAAGTTGATGCCTATGTATGAATTTCTATTCTAATATAAGATAGTTTTTTGGTAACTTTTTTGGTCACTGCATAATTCCATTTGTGTTATTTCATAGTTCTGATGTCTTTACTATTATTCTAAAATGGGGAAAATAGTAATAATAAAGATAAATGTGGTGTGTTCAAACTTTTGACTGGTAGTGTATATTCAGTGAAGGAATCAAACTTAGAACATGGACTCGAGGAAAATGCAAACTCTGGAAATGAAATATTAATATATAACTCAAAAAATCACTGGTCATCGGCAGGCAGAGATGAGAGAGAGGGGGTTGATGGGAGTAGTAGTTCTTACCAGCTGCTGACCCTGGGGTCCCCAACCTGCAAACTGCAGCTGAGCGTTTCGCACCTCTGGAGGGTTCAAGTTCCACGTCTCCCTAGGGTGTGCACAGAGGAGACAGTGCTATCAGATGAAAGTGCACACACACACACACACACGCTCACACATACACAAGGGCTGTTGAACTCCAGCACTGCGGCAGCAAAGTACAAGTGTAGCACATCTAAGAATAAAGGTTTAAGTGCATCCATAAATACCAGCTCTTTATAACAGTGTCACCTCTCCTTATTGAGAAAAGTGCTGCGCAGTGCAGGCTGCAGAATTAGAGGTGCCACTGCCTCTATGTCTTTGTCTGGAGGCAAAGATGAATGAGGTCATCAACTGGGTGTTTTTCGGGACATTACCACTGGGTGGCAGCACACAAATAGATTTGAGCAGGACGGCCTCTGACAATGCTGTCATACAGTGACCTGGTTTGGGGCAATTTAAAGGGGAAATAAGTAAGGTGTTTACTGTCTCGCAGCACAGAATGACCAAATTATACCTGGGTTATTGATCAATACCAATGACTCAACAATTACTTCACCAGCTGCTGCGGTTTCTGGCTTTCAAAACTCACTGTTATACTCCGTTTTGAAAATGTGCATCTCGGTTTTCTTCCAAGCAAACTGCTGTACGGTTCGTTAGAAGTGAGAACATAATCTGAACCAACGACGAGGAAACAACCTCAAAACGCGCAGCTTTATGGGCATGAGGAGACACTCATGCTTGGAAAGCCTCGCATAACAAAGGGCAAACCGCATATTCAGCTATTTCTTCATGTGTTCTTAACCGGTATGAACATCAGAGAGGGTGAATTACAGCAAAGAGCCCAGACGAGTCCTGAAGCTACTCCCCAGACATTCATTTCTCCACGCATTTTCAACTGCTCAATGTTGGAGGCCGGTGAGACCGCCATCGCGACTTAAGACATACGAAGGCAAAAAAAAGCTTTGTTCTATTACATTATTTGTTCTATTTGTTCTATCTATATATTTTCTATTCTAAGTATTATTATTATTATTATTTATCTATTCTTTTTGCTTTTTTTATTGGGGTTTTTGGTACAAAACATAGACCATCTTTAAAGATTTCCTCCAAAACATAAGGAGATATATAGGCTACATATATGGCTATACATACAAATACCCACACACATATACACATACAGTATATATATACACACATATGCACATACATACATATATTTACACACATACCTGTGCACACGCTCATATTCACACCTATACACGTAAATAAAATATTTAAATGGTGTATGATAAATCTCTAAATACTCAAAAGTAGTATTATTATTACAGTATTTTGCATGGTGATATATTACCTCTTCACTAGACGTTTCTGTTGGATCTCTGCTCTAATTAGCTAGCTTACTCCTCTATTATGAAAATGTGACTTTACCGTTTGTGTCAATTACAGGCTTAATCAATGGGACAGGAGGGGTGCAGATGCAAATTCTGCCAATGTTGTTGCAATTCCACCTGGTCGACAACAGAGGTCATAGATTATACTCCTTTGACTACACAAATAGTATCAGTAGTAGCGGTTTAGTAGATTACAATGCAGAAGTTTAGACTGAAACATAAGCAGAGCTGCTAGGTGGGAGGTGTGAGAGAAGAGGAGCGAATTAGTTTTTCTCACTGGCAGTGAAGCCGGGTGCGACATTAAAGCATATGGTAATGAAATACAATGTACAATGGAACAACGTGGACCCGACGCCTACTTACGGAGTCTCCAGACTGCAGATGATGTAGAAGGCAGTGTAGGAATACTGGTACACCTAAGAAGAAGAAGAGGACCGGGTCACATGAAACACTTGATTTGATTTATTTCTCTATCTCTGACTTACAGACAAAACAAAACATAAAGCATAACTAGAATCACTGAAGATGTCACAGTTAAGTAAGACTTGTTCCTACTGACTTGTTATTAGGAGGGTTATTAGTTTGATTTCCAGTAATCAGAAGAGGAGGACTGGAGGTGAACCAGAATCTGGAAGAGTCTGCCTTTATATCCAACTGTTGTTCCCTAGAGAAACTGATATGGAAGCATACACACACTAGCGCCTCTGTAGAGTTAAAATGTATTTGAATAAGGGCTGTGTGTCTCAGGGGGTTATTTTTATTGGCCAGTAATAGGGTTCGACTGACATATTGGTTAGACAATAAATCAGACTGATATTGACCTTTTAATAAATATGATATATTGTCCACTGTCAATATGATGGAGGTTTCTCCCTGACCACAGAAAGATAAAATCAGTCTATGAAAGCTGCACTGAAAGTTTATTTTCTTTACACTTTGTATTCATTCATTTAATTGATAATTCTGGGGGGAAATGCTGAGTACTTGTAATTTTTTGGCATGAAAATGGAAACATGTAAAAATCTTGAATATTGGCGCAAAATATTGGCTACTGGCAGCTTCATTACAAAAATGTCAGTATCGTATCGGCCTTGAAAAACCCATATTGGTTGAATCCTAGTCAATAAACATCTCCTTTATCAGGTGAATGTATAACATATCAGCATGTTTGGCTCCATTGATTTCACTGGAGGGCTCTGTTGAGGATGTGTTTAATGTGATCTCATCTGGGAAAGACTACTTTCTGGATCTGCAGTTCTAACTTGAAACTTGACGTACTAGTTAACCTGGATGATAAGAAAAAATCTGACTTTTTATCTCACCATGAATGAATGTAACTGTCCTTGATGAATGAGTTTGTATTATCTTTACTTGTGAATTTGTTTTGGTGTGTAACTTGGCTCCATTGAAAATCAGTGTGACTCTGATGTGAAACAATGCTTAAATAAATAAAAAAACAATAATTTTCAGTGTACTGATGTCAGCTTTTCCCTCATTGACCACAGGCTCATGGTATGTAGGAGAAACCAGACAGAACATCTACTACTTCTTACTACTTTCAGCTATAGCATGATGTTATCGGTGCCAGTGTCTTTTATAGCACCAGTGTCACATGTTTTCACTGCTCCATGTGGTATGTTTCCAATTCCTAAATAGCACCAAACCAAATGCTACTGATATAGATGTTTATGGTGGCAGCGCATTACATTATAGTTGGGCAATACAAATGAATGTGCCAAGTCATTGCCCACTGGAGCCTTGTTCCATACCAATATATGCAATTCAGAGGAGGGTGATATTTGCACCTCTAGTGTTAGTATGCAAAACATGTGTTTATTATGAACACTGACTGTTAAATGGCTCTAGAGGGAGAGAGGGACAGAGAGAGAGAGATAGATAGATAGATAGATAGATAGAGAGAGAGAGAGAGAGAGAGAGAGAGAGAGAGAGAGAGAGAGAGAGAAATAACACATTTCTGAAGGGTAAGTGTAAGCATTGAGTATGAAGATGAGGTGTGTGTGTGTGTGTGTGCATGTGTGTGTGTGTGTGTATGTGTGCGTGTGTGTGCGTGTGTGTGTGTGTGTCGCTGCAATGACTGTATGTGAATGCTGTTGTCATCCATCAAGGTGATGGAGGCATGGATGGAATAATAAATGCGAACACATGCAGATATCATCACGCACGCACGCATGCACAAACACACACACACACACACACACACACACACACACCTCTAGCGTGTCACTTTTCCAGCCTGGCTGTTTGCTTTTTATATATTTTCTATTCATCTCAGGCAATAAGACAAGGTTACAAGGTTCTCTGCCAAACATCCTTCCCTTCACACACTAACAATGTGTACAAACTCTCTACAGCGACTCAGCGGTGCAGCAGAGAAAACACAGGATGAAGTAGATCCACAAACATTAGCCGACGAAATGATTAAATATATCTGGAACTACCTGGATTAGGAGCTGACATGCCAAAGGGCTCGTGGGTCACAGAGCTTTTCAAGCCCATCGCGTTCCTGCCAGAGGCCGGACGTAGTCACGGGACACTTTATTTCGTTTTACACATAAATGATAAATTCCCAGCCAACACTTTCATTCTTTCTTCTCTCCTTCTCTGGATCTCATCTCCCTCCCTGTGCGTGGGGCGCCGTGGGGATTTGTTTGTGTTTTCACCTCCCTCGCTACAGTTCCACTCGGCTGTGCTGGTCCCCGCCGCCATAGCTGACAGGCAGCGGTGTGCGACGGGCCTTTACACCCCACCATGATTACTTTCCCCACCTCCCCCCTCCCCCCCGGCTCCCGCTGCCTTCGCCGCAGTACGCGCCTCTGTCCCCCTCCTCCCCATCCCTCCTCCCTCCCCTCCCCTACCCTCCCCTCCCTGACATATTTGGCTGTCAGTTTGCTAATTCAAAAAACAAGCAAACAAATGAGAGGCTCACCGGCGCCACGTTGTAGGCCAGCAGCACATGCTTCATGTCGGGAGACACCTCGTACTTGCTGGCTTTGTACATTTCCTGAGAAGCGAAAGCAGACGGGGGGAAAAAAAAGACAAAAAAGATGAGACCTTTAACCATGCGTGGTATTTTTTCATTAAGCCGGTCTTTAAGTGACTGGGTTTGACGGATGGCTCAGCTCCCGAAGCAAACGGGAGACGCATTAATCTTTGCGGCGGTGCTTGCTGATTTGATGACGGACATAATGTTGTGTGTCGTCACCCAAGCCGCCGCAACACTGCCGCCGTATTTCATCTCAACATCTCTACCACATAACCAAAGCCCTGAGTGTTAACTAGGCAACGCACATCTCACAGTAATGAAGGATCATTTGAATAAGCTTTGTAATAAAAGAGCTTTGGGCGCTTTGATGTGCTGACACTACAAGAAAAGTTTTAATTTAATTCATGAGCAGCCATGGTCAGTTCTTTCAGTCCTGTGGTTGTGCTCAAGGAAATAAGAAAAAGAGAGAGAGAAAAAAAAAAAAAAGACTTACAAACTTCTTGTTATGCACCAAGACCGTTTTCTCATTTGTGTCGACGTTGAACTTGACGACGTCGCCATCGCGATTACGGTACAAAAGTTCATTACCTGCAGTGGGGGAGAGAGAGAGAGAGAGAGGGAGAGAGAGAGAGAGAGAGAGAGAATTTGACTGTTGATGGTCTTTATTGTAACATCTCACAACAAAACAGAGGAGGAAAGAGACTAAAATCATATTAAAAACTCAAGTCCCCAGTACCCCCCTGATCCCAAACCCCCTCACACACACACACACACACACACACACACACACACAAATAACAATATTTACAGTGCTGGCAGCCCTCACAGGTATAATCAACATTTAGATACAGACAGTCAACCTGCTTCTCCCTCCATACATATAAAATTTTGCAGCCCCCCAAACATTCATAAATGATACAATATCGCTCCTGAGAGAAAAATACATTCCACCCTAAAACGTGACCGTCCCCTTTCAGCTTTCCTACAGGGTGTGAGGGACCCAAACGCCTCACCTTGATCCTTCAGCAATACACCTACTGCACTTTTACAGACAGAATACACAATACGACAAGAATGAAGCTCCTTACACCGGAAGCTTCCCCCATCACGTCACACAGGACACTCGGCAAGTTCAGAACAAATGTAACCCGTTGACATGAGACAGAGAGAGAGAGAGAGAGAGAGAGAGAGTGTGAGAGAGAGAGAGAGAGACAGAGAGAGATCACTTACAAAGCAAGTTATGAAGTTGGTCCTCCAAAGTACTTACTAGTGTCAGAAGTCCCTTATGATGACCTTTCTATGCATATTCTGCAGATTTTTCCCAATTTTTGTTCTTTCCTACTTAGATATTCACCCTTTGGAAAAACATCACGACACCTGCTGCTATTATTATTGACTAAATAATTACATTTTCGAGGGCAATATCTTTTCTTTTTAGTGTTAAAAGGCGTAATCAATAATTTCTGACTATTATCAACCTTTATCGGCAGCCAAGGAAAGTTCAGCAACATCGTCAAGTCTCTGGCACAATGTACGGTGGCCTGGAATGGACAGAAATATAAAAGTGACAAAACAGGTTCTAAAACAGAGTAAGTAGGTGAGTTTTGGAAAGCTAGAAATCTCAGCACCTGGTAAAGTAATTGTTGAGTCATTGGTATTGATCATCAACCCACTGCAGATAGAATAAGGTCATTTTGTGCAATGGGACTGTAAAATCTGATTTAATGCACCTTTATGCTCCTAGTTAAAACTGACTTGAATGTTAACAGGGTAATATTTTTCCCCCAAAATAGATATATAGCGTTGTAATGTAACACTTCTACTAAATAAAAAAAAAAAGCCCTACAATCTCACGTACTCAGTGCCATGGAAAAGTTGCACCTTTCAATAGACCTGTACAGAAAACCTTGCCACTTGAGAAATTCTTTGAATAGAGCCATTATTTGACAGACATATGAAAGTTCATACAGCTCCTCATCCATCAGTCCTTTATCAGGGAAGGATAACTTTTACAGCTGCTGCCCCCTTTCACCTTCAATCTATCTGCACTCCTCCATCTTATTGCTTTACAGATCCATAGGCGCACGAGCAACCAGGCCATTTGGCGAGGTAATTAGAAACCAGAGATTGTTATGCAGAGTGTTCTCTATCTGCTAGCATATCTAATTGTCCATTAGAGGTGACAAAATTACCATCACAATGGCTTTAATTCAGGACGTGCTTGGGAGAGCAGTCTCAGACATTTTTAGATTGGCATAGCCAAACGCCCCCTCAACAGCTTTTGTCTCCTTGCTAAAAATCACCGGCATACTAACGAGGGGATAAAATGTGCCGCTTCTTGGAAATCTTCAAGGAAAATAAAAGGGAATCTCTTTTTTCGCCGCGCTCCATCGTTTTAGCTGGACTCTGTTTGGCACCTTGATAAACTGTCCACTTTCACATCTGTAATGGTAATCGCTGAGGACAGTGTGACCTTAGGTGCTTAATGAGTGGGGAACAGAAAGACAACATGGTGATCAATCACTGGTCAGGTGGATTGACTGCACTTTATTTTGATTCCTGATTCACTCAGTTTCCATCCATCCATAACGGGGCAAATTGCGGCTGCATTTTCAAACTCTGAGATCTGCGGCTCTTTGAGGCATCGTTTTCATCTTTATTCCTCACCGATTTGCTGATCTTCTTCTCCTTTATCCACATGCCCCAAGATACATCAGATATACCTCAGATCTCTCAAATCCTTCCCTTCACTGCCCTTTTTTAGCCCTCCTGCTGAGTTCATCATTTTAGACCTCCTTTTCACCTCTCCAAGTCTTTGTCTTCCACTCTTTCAAAGACCAAAAGCCATCTATTCTTTCACAGTACCCTAGGCATTATGCCTCCCCCTTCAATCTATCTCTTTCTCTCTCTCTTTCACTCTCCCTCTCTCTCTCTCTCCCCCCTCTATCTTCACTAGCTGTGCTTTAGCCCAGGGCGCTGTTTTCTCCTCTGATCTATACCTTTCCACAGCAGTATGTCTTATTAATACAGCCTCCTGCCCTGGGCACAGCCCTAACCCTGCCTCACTCCGGGGAGGCAGAGGGAGAGAGAGAGAAGGGGGGAGAGAGAAAGAGAGAAGTACAGAGCGACACAGAGGAGTGATAGAGAGAAAGACAGGTGCTGTAGTTCATATAATTCAGCTCCACGGATTTCCCTTTACAGACGCATATTCATGGAACAATCATTTACCATGGATGCTACCACTTAACCCCGATGCCTGCTCTGATCTTACCTCCTGGGGAACCTGGATTTTTCTATTACTTCAATGCTTCATTGTACTGTAGGCTTCATTAATGTTTCAACCAAGCCTCTGCAATATGACAGGTTCATTAAGGAGAAAGTGAGAATAGTGCAGATCGACTGGTCAATACCACTTCCAAGGAATAACGATTCCAGTAGTCTCTTGAAGTGAAATTACCTCCTAGCGCGCCGTAATTTCAAACGCTGCTAACTTCTCAATCTCCGTTCCCGCTCTTCTCATTCTTTTTTTTTTTTTTTTTAAAGATTTATTTTAGGCATTTTATGCTTTATTGATAGAGACAGTGTGAGAGAGAGATAGGAAAGTATGGGAGAGAGAGAGAGAGGGGAGGACATGCAGCAAATGACTGCGGGCCGGATTCGAACCCAGGTCACTGCGGGAAGGACTGAGCCTTACGGTACGGACTCTACTCGGTGATCCACCGGGGCGCCCCAACGCTCCTTTCATTCTTGAAGGCAGAACTGAGGCTAGTTCTTTCACCGCGTTCAGTGTTCTCCTTAGTGCTTTTTTGTCCTTGTGGAGAGGGTTTGACGCACTTCAAGAGAGCGCTGCAAGAGCCCTCAACAGCCACGGTCTGATAGAATAAGTAGTAGTAGGCTGATCAGTTGTATTACTTACGTAGAAAATGCCCACTCACGTTTCTTTTTTTTTTTTTGTCTCACATCAAGAGTGAGCGCTCATCACTCCGAAGCCTAAAATGTTGGCTGATGGGAGTAGAATAGGCTACTTAGAAATGCCCTCATGTACCTCGTCTTAAGAGACTCAATCTCCAGTCAGATTGTTTGGCTTCTTTATCTACACTACCAGTCAAAAGTTTGCACACACCTGATTGAATGTACTATGTTTTCCATTATCTTAACACCATTCTGAGCTTATGCTTAAATGCTTGAAATTTGTTTTCTTAGACAAATATAAATAGTGAAGTTGATCCTATGTATGAATTTCTTTCCAAAGCCTTTGCCTTTCCATCAAGGCAAAGGCTACTTTAAAGAATCTAAAATATAAGATAGTTTTGATTTGTTTCACACTTTTTTGGGTCACTGCATAATTCCATTTGTGTTATTTCATAGTTTTGATGTCTTTACTATTATTCTAAAACGTGGACAATAGTAAAAATAAAGACAAATGCGTGTGTATGTTACATACTATACAGCAAGAAAATACAAAGAGAGATAACCTGTGACGTCGGTACAGTAGCCACTGAGATACTATTGTAATGGTCCTAACCTCGTTTCTAACCTCCACATAATACATCACCGACTGATTACAAAGCGCGCGCTGACAGAGCGACTGAAAGAGGCTGTTCATATAGCTACTGTAGGCTACATCATTAGCCGTGAGGTGAGCTGAGGTTGCAATGTTAAGTTCTGGATAAAATGGGATTTTTCTTGTCGGTTCCAGGTCATTTGTCCACGCCGAAGGCTGCGGATGATGGCTGGCCTGATAAAAGCGACACAAGCTGCTAGGAGAGAATTATGGTGTCTGTCTGTGGCTAAATAAAACGAAGTCTCCAACACAGTAATACAGTCTTAAATCTCTGCCACCCTTTGGCTCAGATGTGCTATAAAAAAATAATATAGGTTCATAAAAAATTCACCAGAAGTTTTAATTAACCCCTCCGCAACCCCCCACCCCCCACTTCTGTATTTTCAGTAATTTGGTTTCATTTGTGTGTGCTTCTGAAAGGCAATTCCACATCATAGCCATGTGTATGTTTCTTTACTGCTGCAAAGCTGAAATCTGAATTATATTTCCGACCGACCTGATGAATGAACACGCAAACAAATGAATGGTAGAACAAACAAATGAGCGACAGAACTAAAGAATGAACTAGCTGACAAAATATTGAACCACCCAAGGCCGCTTCCAACCTGCCTCTGGCCAAGTTTCACGCTGGAAGTCATTTATGGTTATCAGGAATGACAATCATGGTGGCAACATCGCATAATAAATCTTTTTAGCACGCTCTTCCACTTCAGCAACACAGGGATGTTTATTTTTCTCTCTTATTATTTTGCTTTACTTTGACCTTGCATAGCTTGTGTCGCCAGAGGTGCAAGCAAAAGCACGTAATATTTGCATGGGGGATTCTTGGGGAAAAAATAAAAACGACTATGTTTGTGGATTGGCGTTAACAAAATTATCCAGCCAGGCTCTTGCTGTGAGGGAAAGCTCACAGCCTTTCTGCAATGTTACGTGAATACAGTTAAGCTTTGTATTCCCAGTGATAAGACTCCTAAAGTGAATTCGAAGGATTGTAAGTCTATTTCACGGATATGCCATGTGCGGTAGGAATTATATGGGTGGGGATTGTAGGCGCACTTGCTGGATATTCAACTGTACTAGTCTTCTATAGAGACTTGTTTGTCTAAACATAAAGCCAATTTAAAAGTCCCCCTTTGTGCATTTATCCTGCATCTATCCTGCGTCAACACTGCAGACAATTATTTCTTGAAGGTAAAACACTAAACCAACTAGTTACCATTCTTTGTAGCTGCTGACAACTAAGAAGAGAGTCTGAGGGACAAACTATTCCTTTGGCTAGTCAGTGTGTGTGGGTGTATGTGTGTTGTGTGTGTGTGTATTTGTATGTCCGTGTGTGTGTGGGCGGTCTCCTTCTGGTGTTAATTAGCACAACCCACCAGACAGAAATGTCAATCTCCGCCTCCGTCTTCCCACCTCTCTCCACGCTGGCAGAGGGGCAGTGACTCTAATCAAACAATAAATAACATTTTCCATTATAGGTGGGAGTGGGACAACTGTGTGAAAGATGTGCAGATGAAGCCATTGTAGGAGGTGTCCATCCTGCATGTGTGCAGATGTCTAACAACCTTATCAAACCAGTGGTTGTGTCCTCTGCAGGCAGAAAAAAAGATTGGCTTTCTGCACTAATATGTGGGACTCCAATGGAAGAAGAAGAAAAGAAGAAGAAGAAGAAGAAGAGGGAGAATAAGGACAAGAAGAAGAAGATGAAGAAGAGGGAGAAGAAGAAGAAGAAAGAGAAGAAAGAGAATAAGGACAAAAAGAAGAAGATGAAGAAGAGGGAGAAGAGAATAAGGACAAGAAGAAGAAGATGAAGAAGGGGGAGAAGAAGAAGAAGAAGAAGAAGAAAGAGAAGAGAGAGAATAAGGAAAATAAGAAGAATAAGGACAAGAAGAAGAAGAAGGAGAAGGAGAAGAAGGAGGAGGACAAGAAGAAGAACAACAACAACAACAATAAAAACAACAACAATAACAACAACAGTAGCAGTAGTGAAGAAAATAAATAAAATAAAACCAGCATGGAACATGATAGTCAAAGGTGTTTTTGTCCAGTGATATGAGGCACAACACTGATTTCAGACCGTCTCAGATCCTGAGGCAGGGTGTTTCAAAGCCTTGGGGTCCTGACAGCGAAATCCCTGACAGTCACGTTCTGCGTTTAGCCTCGACCCTGGAACTGCCCAGAGTGTCCTGCCTGAGGTCCTGAGGCTGCACTCCGGCTCATAAGGGGTTAAAGGGTCTGAGTTGTAGCTAGGGGCAAGGCCTTTGTGAGCTGTAAAAATGATCAATAAAATGTTGAAATCAAACCGACAGCTAAGCGAGGTAAGGATGCCAAAATGGGTTTCTTCTCATCGTCCTTGTCGAAAAGCCTTGCACAGTATGGAGTCGTGCCACGGCTTGTCGGTTAAGGCTTCAGAGATTCCTTAGGTGGAAAAAAAACACAGGACTGAACAGAACCAGCGTTTTGGAATGCCACTCAAAAACCTGGATGAAACGTGACATCTAAGTTTTTAGACGCTGCCTTGACTTTATCTGCTAAGGAGCCAACAGACTGACGAATTTGTCTCGAGGTGCACTGAGGCAATCGCACAATTCCCAAAGTCTGCTTCCGTTCTGCATTACTGCATCAGCCACTCTTCCCTATTCTTTCCTGGGTGTTATAATTCAGAGAGCGAAATCCGTGTGTTGTGACATGCTTGTATCTGTCAAAACACTTGTTGTCAGAACATTGCTTGTGCCTTCTGACGTTTGAAAAATTTGACTTTTTAAAAACAAGTCCTCTCAGATAGAGCATCAGTCTGCTTGCAGTAAAAAGTGGGCCATCTCCAGAGGTTATGTATGTAATAAATGTTAGCAATTTAAAAAGATGATTGGCTGTGGCTCTGGATGAACACTGGATACTAACAGTGAGTGTATGGGCTCATTTGATATGACTCATTGGTAAGAAAAAAGATCCATTGCAGGAACTCCATTAACAAATGAAGTTAAACATCATCACTCACGTTGTGTCATGGGAGCACAGCTATGCAAAGTCAATACGGGAGGGAGACAACTGCCTAATCTTCTTGAAAATGATTGCTTTACATAAACATGAGAGATGAGAGGTTGTGCATCATTCAGAAACGAGGTAATTCTCTAAAATGCACACACATAGACACAAACAGACAAAACAAACATCACTCTGCTGCACTCTCATCTAAATCACAGTCACAAGTCCCTCTCAAAGTCAAAGCGATAACACTGGCACTTAGTAGTCCTAATCGTTTGCCTGTTCACTTGCATCCGCTTGGCGAATGGCTCCCCCTTCAACATGTTTAACAAACACCAGTGAGACTAGAGGCATCCTAGGGCGGAGGAGAAGAAGAAGAACGCGGCCATTAAAATGGCAACCAGCTGCTCGGAGCGCTGCATTGTGTCCCGCAGGGCTGACTTCACCTCGGTGGTGAGAGAGTGATGTTGATGCCATGTCTGTTTGATTCAGACTGAGCGGTAAAAATAGGCATATGTGGGATATCACCAGAGTCTGTTAACTGTGCAATTACCTAACCGGCGAGACTTCTAATGACAGCTTCAGGACACGCTCAGAATACTGATGGAGAGCGCTTATGGCACAGCGAAGGAGTTTATGGATGTGATAGTAGATACATCACCAACTTAAAATGATGATCCATGGGTGACATGGGCGGAGATTACAATCTTTATGAGCAGCTACGTAATGAGAATTACGCTTAACTATATGCTTAAGCTGATGCTGCTGGAGTTGGACAAGACCGAAATAGCATAAGGAAGGAATTCTCCCTCTTAAAATAGGCTAATATATGACCATTAAGGAGTGTAGAGGTAATATTCAGCGTGTCTCCCAGGAATTGATTGATGGGTGGAGGAAGCCAGGGAGGGGGAAAACATAAAATCAGGCTAAATTAGGTTTAAAAAATTCAATTTCAGCGCCTGTCCAGGAAAGGCATAATTGCAAATCTTATAGAAGACAGCTCAGAGAGCCTGCAGTTTGGTACATGGCCAGGTCCAAGTAAAAATGACATACTAACAAAGACGAAGTAATCAGCTGATATTGGATCTCTACACACTCTCTCTGTCTCTCTGTCTGTCTCTCTCTCTCTCTCTCTCTCTCTCTCTCCTTCTCTCTCTTAAACCCCCTCCCCACCTTGTCAGCTGTATCTAATGATAGACTAAAAATACCTCCAGATCAAGACTCATACTGTCAACACCACAAAAAGCGAGAGACAGCAGAGTGGGCTGCTTTCTAATGACACGTCTCATGTCATGGCTGCTGCTGCTACTGTGTGTATGCAATATATAGTATATATAAAAAAAAAAAGATCTACCTCTCTCTTCAGCTCTTATTTCCTTTCTATTTTCTCCATCATACATGATAAATCTCAGGTCACAGGAATATTTTGTTAGTGACCCCCACACTGCTTACTGCTGGTGGCTTGTAATGATCAACCAATTTAAGCGTATTCAAATTGCTATTAATGAACACCAATAAGCAAATCAAAGCGACATTAATGCAGCCGCTCTGTTGCTGACAGAAACATGCAGCTACTGTATTCACTGCTTGATGTTTCACACAGAGATGTTTCACTGAAAGCCATGATTTTAGATCGCGGGAACAGCTGTGAGCTTCCAGATGTGTACAGTACGACCGCAGCAGTTTGTGACGTTTGCCGAGGCTCGTTCATGCGCGATGGATTTGTTTGCGTTTTTTCTGGGTCACAGCGAGTAACGGCGGCAAATCGGCCACAGGAGAGACGGTTCGTCCTTAAGCACATATGGGGACCTGTGGGTAAAACAAACGCTGAAATTAGGCTAGACAATTACCCAGATCATAAGCTGAGATCCAGAGGAATGCCATCTTCCCGCCTCAGACTGAACAGCAAAACACTAATATACTGAATACCGGTTTTTAGCTTTCTAATTATATACACAATAAAAAAAAATCACATCAAGGAGGGTAGGCTTGTAATTTAAAGGATTTGAGACCAGCTGCAGCATTTCTAGGAGCCGTCTTAGATGGCGTGATTGGAGGAGACAGTTTCATTGGGCACGAGAGAAGACAAAATCCACCTCATTAATCCTTCAGCTGTACAAAACCCTCACATCATCGAGCTGTGATCATTTCCTTCAATGCGGCACCGAGACGTGCGAGAGCGGATCCAGTCACCGAGCCGCTGTTTTACCTTGATAGAAATAAAGTATATAATTTTCTTTCATTGGCTCCCTGCGGTGCCGTCAATGTTTATACTGTCACAGCCCCGCTATCAAGAAACAAGCTTTTGAAATCCTGGTGATAAATTGTAACAGCAGCAGCGTCCACACACACCACCATTGATCAGAGAAAAATGAGGGTTATAGTTACAGGTAATTGGGTAGCTATTGAAGCACATAGAATAAATCGTTTGTGGGAATGTCAGACCACAAGGACACACACACACACGCGCACACACACACACACACACACACACTCACACACACACTCACACACACACAGAAAGTACAGAAACACACACTTTTACAAGGGGCAAACAGAAGAGAGACAGAGGCAGTGAGAGAGAAAGAAAGAAAGGAAGAAACAGAGAGAGAAAGAGGAAGAAAGACAGAACAAAAAGACAGACAGAATGAAAGAAAGATAGAATGAAAGAAAGATAGAACGAAAGAAAGGCAGAATGAAAGAAAGACAGAATGAAAGAAAGATAGAACGAAAGAAAGATAGAACGAAAGAAAGAAAGACAGAATGAAAAACAGTATGACAGAATGAAAGAGAGAAAGACAGAATGAAAGAAAGACAGTATGACAGAATGAAAGAGAGAAAGACAGAATGAAAGAAAGACAGTAAGGCAGAACCAAAAGAAAGATAGAACAAAAGAAAGGCAGAATGAAAGAGAGAAAGACAGAATGAAAGAAAGACAGAAAGACAGAACCGAAAGAAAGATAGAACAAAAGAAAGGCAGAATGAAAGAAAGAAAGATAGAACGAAAGAAAGACAGAACGAAAGAAAGATAGAACGGAAGAAAGAAACACAAAAGAAAGAAAGAAAGAAAGACAGAAAGCAAGAACAAAAGAACAAAAGAGCGAAAGAAAGAGCAAAAGAAAGAAAGAAAGAAAGAAAGAAAGAAAGAAAGAAAGACAGAAGAAGAACCACACTTTCACTGTTCACATTGCATCACTAATTGGCCTATCTGTGAGAAATGGCCTCCTATTATTCAGCTATTCAGGGAAAACTGTTGACAACTCTGGATCCACACACTGATGATTAACTGCTCCACATGAAAATACACAACCAGTGGTAATAAGCTAAGTAATTCCAATATGATTCCAGGGTGTAATGATATGTAAAAAAAAAAATCATATTGTCATTATATTAGTAAATATTGTGTTTGCAATTTGAATTGCGATGTGATGCACATTTGAGTTAACATCTCTTATTTCCTTGTTACAAGGCTAAATGCAGATGTTACTAGAAAAACAACATTAGTAGAAATATACCATAACAACTGAAACCATTTGGGCTATTTTCAAAAGCTTAATTACTGTATCTGGCATAAGCACTCAACAACTGCTGAAAAAAAATGAATATATATCCTTTAAGAGCTTAAAATATTCAATTATTTTATTAGCAATCACTATTTATGAAACATCTTTCAAAATAAAAGGCATTACAAGGCATCAGATGTTGAAGCTTAACTTGTGATGCATTTGAACTTGATTCTTGGTATTTAGTCGCTATGTATTCTTCATACTCTCTCTCTGCTGTTGTTTGAGGTGTTAAAAACAAGTTGGTTGTGTAGTTTCGTGGTGTCGCCACAACTGTCTGACTATTTCTGAGTTTGTGATCCGTCTGCTCCCCTGCATCCAAAACACTGCCAAGCCACTGAGGTCCAAATTCCTCTTCGGGACCAAATCATCCTCATTCACTGTAACTTGTTTGTCTCCCGATCTGGCTGTCATGTCACTCTGACTGGCTTCTGATTGGTTAACTGGTAAGGAGGCCTCTAATTGGCCAACAAGTCAACATCAGTTCTGCATATGCCTAATGCATGGAAAATGCAGAGTGCGATTTCGAACAGATGCGTTTCAGTTCAAAATCTTTATTGATTGTTATTGTTCAGTGTGTGAAGGGGAAGCCTTATGCGGTTTGGATATTGCAGATGTTCGAATCCAATTTTAATTCACTTAATTGTGCAGCGATGTGTGTTTCAGTGGGATACTTACTGCTTATCCACTTGGCGTTGGGTTCATGGACCTTGAAGTCTTTCCTAAAGATGTCTCCAACAGTCACCTTGCCCTTCAGTGCCAGGCTGTCATCCTCCCCTGCAACACAAACAACCAAAACACTGATTAACATAAAGGAAATTGAAATTGAAAAACAGTGTTCAGAGCAATTGCAGAAGGGCTCGCATAGGCTATAGTTACATTTTACATTTTAGGCTTTCATCTGGATCTCTTATCCGGAACGACTTTCAGTGAGTGCAACCGTAGAATAAGCTTAAATTCCTAGATCACCAAAATTAAGTGTAATTTAACGGTGCAAGGGTCAGAGCCACAGTGCCGTGAAAATATTCCTCTGACACTAGAATGAACATGTGAGAGTGAGGTACGAGGAAAACATATCAAACAAGGTAAAAGCACCCCCCTCCCCCCCTTTTTTTTTGGTTTGTTTGTTTGTTTTTTTTTTGTTAAATTATCTATAAACCATATAGGTACAGCTGAAAAAGAAAAACAGTAAAAACAGTAGACAAAATTGTGAATATGATTGTATACGTTGCTGAAACTGAAATAAAAACTAAGTTAAAAAAAACAAAACAAGGTAAAAGCAAACATGTTGCCCCCACGCATGATGCAGTCATGTTTAGGCTAGTCATTTAAAATGATGTTACCCAATGCTTATATAGTACAGAGTGTGATGTTTGTCCTGACCCTGTGTGCGTCATGTCTCAGACAACACTGACTGAATTTTGACTGAACCTGTGGAGATGATGCAACTCGCCGTTACATTTGCACCTATTACGCTAATCGGTGTAATTTGAAAGGATGTGTCAATCGGACTTATGTGTAAGAATAAGGGCCTTTCAAATTTCAATAATTTGATCTTAAATTATAGCGTCTCCATTAGGCCAATCAGCACAATGTTTCTAAAAAAACAGAACAGTGCCAACATGCATCATCCCTCCATGTATCGTCAGTGCTATCTGAGATATTATTTTATCTTCAGGCCCATCTGTCTATCTTTTAATCAGCAGAACACAGCGCCAAAATGCATCATCCCTCCAGGTTTTGAAAAAATCTGACTAGCGATGTCTGAGATATCACACTGAAGTTCAAAATTTTGACCTTTAATTACAGCCTCCCATTGGACCAATCAGTGTAATTTTTTAAACACCAGAACACAGAGTGAAGACGCATCATCCCTCTAATTTTCATCAAAATCAAACCACCGGTGTCTGAGCTTTCACCTGAGATATGGTTTGATGGACGGACGCCCAGGCAGAGCCCGATCCATAGTCCAATAAGAGCTAAGGAGGGATGTGGAAACGATTTTTTAGAGCAATTACGGGGAGCGTAGAGGAGAGGAGATGTGATTCAGTGAGGAGAGGGTAATGTAAGGAACTTGTTGAAAAGACGAGTTTTCAGCCTATGAATGGAGATGGAGAGTAACTCTGTTCTGACGGGGGAGGAGAGGTCATTGCACTATTGGACAGCTAGGAATATATGAGTGAAACGCTGCTACTTGAGGCTGTAATGGCACAATACTGTCATATCAATGTGGGATGCTTAAGACGAAAAGGTTCATTATCTCAAAGCAAACTACTGGCTTGTATTGGAAGCAAGAATCACATTATGCAACGTTCCATTTGAGCAACTTTACTAACTTTAGACACTAAAAAAACACTGTTTTGGTCAAAATCAAAATCGAATAATATTTGGTGTTATGAAGAAAAAAAAAGTATCTTGCGTTGTTGGCAAAGTGAAAACAGAAACCGAGAGAATATATATTCTCCTTTCGACACATTTTGATCTCCCACTGCATCTTTACAACTTGCTCCTGCGGGGCCGTGTCGGTTCACCTTTCAAATAATGAACAGTGCAGCTGAGACAGAGAGGGAAAAAAAATGAATACTTGAGTTAAATAACAAAGAAGCGCACCATCATCTGTCCCTCTGGGCTCTGATTAAGAGCAGCGCAGCCTCTGATCATCAGAAAAGACTTTTACATTTACTCTGGGTGCCTAGTGCAATTCATTTCAGCCTAATTTCATCCATCAACACTCGCTCACTCCATAATATGACTCATTTCACCTCTATATGCCCGGTGAGAGGCGAAAAGCAAAAAGCAATATCTGATTTGCTTTTCTGTCTTTAGTGGAAGTGTTTTCACTCTGAAATTACATTTTGTGAAGTTTCATTTAGTCTGACAACAGTTTTTAAGAAGCAAACCATGGCATCTGACAGATGAACAGAACATCCTGTTAAACTCTCAACTGGTAGACTTACATTTACATTTTACATTTAGCCCTTAGTTTCCCAGAGCAATACGTTTGGACCGGTTCAATCAAACTGCAATGTGTTTCTCCTTTAGTCTGGTCTGTTTGGACAGGTGAGAACAATGCCATTCCAACTCGGGTGGCACCAAATAACCGAGACCGTCTGAAAAAGCGAGTCTTGGTCTGCTTCCAAGACTATAGCGTGGTTTGTTACAAGTGAGAACGTAATCGTACCAACTACAGGAAACAACCCCAAAACATCTGGTTTTCTGAACATGTAGATCATTTTTCAGCTGTTGATCCAGATGGTTTTATGGGTATAAGGATGGATATTGACATGATTTGACTCTCCCACTCCCCCACTGCCAAAATCTTTAATCTTGCAGGATGACCGGTCACCAAAACTCTCTCCAATAAACGAGTGACTTGTGAGTCACGTGACTTTTGTTTACAAGTCCTGATACACTTGTATTCAGTTAATCTTGCTTGATTTTGAATCCCTCCACTAGGCCACTCTGAGGACACGCTGCCACTGACAGTTTCTGGCTGGAACGACTTGGGGAGTTATTTTTCATTTGCGAACTGACTAGACATACGCTGGAGACAAGATCAGAGAAAACAAACTTGGTATGATGTCCTTCTGCCCACTCAACATTGCCCATTAAAATGGCTGGAATATTTCCTTTATAGTAAGCTTCTCAAGCTCCTCAAGCTTTCTATGCCAACAGCAAAAATATATATTCATGCATCTTCAGCTGTTATGCACGCTGGGCTAATAGCCATTTAAGAGGCCAGAGAGAGTGATGGAGCCGGGCTGCGACAGACGGGAGAGAGAGAGAGAGAGAGAGAGAGAGAGAGAGAGAGAGAGAGAGAGAGAGAGAGAGAGAGAGAGAGAGAGAGAGAGAGAGAGAGAGAGAGAGAGAGAGACGGGCAGGCACAGAAGAACCTGGCTGCCAAGAGAAGAAAGAGTGTGTGTGTGCACTGCGACTCAGGAGAAATAGAAAGTGAAGAACATTTCCTTCTCTCCTGTACCAAGTATGAACACATCAGGAACACATACTTTTCAAAAATCTCTGAAAGAATAGAAAACTTTCAAAATCTCAGTATCAAGTAGAACTCTGTGTTCAGTATATGATGTCATGCCATAATCTGAGAAACACATCAACTCTGTAAACTCTTCTTTAACTTTGCTTTTTTGTAATCATCACTGTTATTGTTGTTACCGTCCAGAAATATTCTATGTGATGAATCTGTATATTTAATATGCAGTTTAATATGCATTTTATTTTACTTTATTTCTCATTTATGTTTGAAACTGTGCTTTGAATTTTGAGAGAGAGAGAGTGTGTGAGAGAGAGAGAGAGAGAGAGAGAGAGAGAGAGAGAGAGAGAAGGAGGGAGAGAGTAAACATTGGCGGAGGCCACATGCTGAAAAGGATTTACTAATAAATGTTTTTTCTCAGTACTGTAAGAATTGCTGGAATTTACCTGCTACATTTCAACCAGAATGGAGGAAAGACAGGAACACAGAAGCACATATCTGATCCTCAAACAGCCATAAACCACCAGTCATCAGCACTGCAGGGGGGGTGAAAATACTAGACATAAAGTGCATACTAGGGTTCAACTGGTATGGATTCTTGCCAGTGCTGATATATTTATTTTTTTATGGAAGCTGCTGATAGCTGTTTTTTTTTTTTTGCTGATATCCAATATCTTAAAATCTGACAATTTTCATGCCAAAAATGACCAGGATTCAGCATTTTCCCGAGAATTTTATTCTTGTCAGGGCGGAAAATCCTCTGAAACTTCATTTAGAGCATCATGGGACATGAAAACTCCACTGAAACCCAGCTTAATGAAATAATTTTAGGTTTAGCAGCAGCTCTTTAAGGCAGGGAGACCCACCGCACCTATTCAACAGTAGTGGGTGAACTGTGTGATATATTAATGTCTTTACATGAAGAATTAATTAACAAAAAATAAACATTACTGAAGAATTAATTCAATAGAATGTGCAAAGAAAGTGAAATTTCACTACAGGTTTTATAGACTGTTATAGACAGTTTTTACAAAACTGCAGGCAGGGAGGAACCTCCATCATGTTAACAACACTGACTGGCTGATATCCAATTTTCCATTAAACACCATTATTATCAGTCTAACCCTAGTGTTATGACAGAGGCACTCTAACCACTAGGCCACCCTGACGCCATAAAGAATAGCTCAAAGTTGTTTTTTTCCCCCGCTGTAAACCTTAACTGTGACCAAGTTCCCTAATATTAATCTGACACATGCCTTAATCCATGTGTCGCAGCTGTCTGAGGAATCATCTTTAAAAAAGGCAGATAGATGGGAGGAGAGGTTCAGACGGTGGTTGACAGCACAGAATGACACTAAACATCTTCCTCTTGCCATGTTAACACCATCCCACCGCGCCGCTGGGGACAGAAAAACAGTTTAATGTCAGTTGCTGGAACAGTGGAACAGATCCCAAGTACTGGATGTGATCATAAGAGTCTGAGATCTTACTGCAGGAAAAAAAAAAAAAAAATCTAAGTGCAGCATTCACATTTCAAAGAAAGCCCCAAGTGTATCTAAAAATATGAATCGACAGATCATGGGAAATCGTGATAAATTACCGTGTCCAACGCAGTCTTGGATTCTTGTTATATGCGTTTCCATTTCAGGCATTTAACTCAAACTCTGTCTTGGTTTGGCTCAAGAGCACTTCAACAGGATAGAGTGGCTGTTATTGGGACTGAACATGGGACCTTTCCAAAACAGGACACTCCACCTAGCCACTACTAGGCCAACCAGCCATTCATTCTTTACATTTGCTTTTCTCTATCAAGTATATTTCTATAGGTCTTCATCACACAGGGAGTCTCAAAGGACTTTACAGAGATCTAACTAAACTAGACTAAACTAGACTACAGTATGCAAACCACAGAAAGAAAGAAAATATAAAACACCTTTCAAGGCGTCTAGCGGGTGCATCACTTGAGCTTTGAATATGATTATCAGTCACTAGACTGTGCAGGCTGAGAGGAAATGTAATATCTTCTGTAGAGCACTTAAGCTGCTGCTTCCTATGAGATGAGTTCAGGAGATAAATACTGACTTTGCAACGACTGAACCGTCGCTACCGGACAGACTTACGGGTTGTACACGGAGGCAGTCATTAGATAAACAAAGTGATAAACAAGTGGGCAATGCATATCTGAACAAGTTTACATTTACATTTTGGACATTTCGCTGAAGCTGTTGAGGTCCTTTCAGATGGAGGAGCGGATATTTGCGAGGGGCAGTAACCGCTCCAGAGGAGGGAGAAAGCTCTTCGCGCGGTGGAAGGCAGGAAGTTGCCGTAGCAACGTAAACAAAAAAGCATACACATCATACCCATCATCCACTGCCAAATCTATTTGTTTACAATGATAAACAAAGATCATGAACACAGATTATGACAGATTATGTTTTATCGCGCAATTGCAGGCAACATACTACCTAAGATACAAGATACGAGATCTAAGATACAATATACTGACTGATAACCGACAATTTTTTCGCCCTCCCCACCCAAGGAGTATCTAAAGAGGGTAAAGTCAGATACGTCAATGTGCATGAGCTTTAACTGTAGACAAACTCTAAAGCCTGCAGCACAATTTGTACGGAAGCGGATGGGAAGTCCATACATGATTTATTTATGCTCTTTTTTCCTGTGCCCCCCCCCCCTCTTTTTAGGGCTTTGTTCTGTTTTTGTGACTGGCTCTGTGCCCCCCCATGTCTCTGTATTTGTTAGATGTTGTTTCCAATCTTTGTATGTGTACAGGCTGTGGAAACAAATTTCCTCTAAGAGGACAATAAAGAATCTATCTATCTATCTCTGAGTTTTTGAAGCCTGAGTTTCAAACACGTTCTACCTTGGCAATGACACCGACAGTCATTTGTTATTTGGTTTACTAGCTGATGTTTAGGGTGTTTTCATAGCTACATTTTGATCGAGGAATGTTATTTTTCGGATGTGACTGTCATTCACTGCATTCAACTACTGTCATCGCCAAGGTAGGATGCATTTGAAACTTTAGTATAATCTTTGTTTACAAAATAGTTTTCATTTTGAGTAATTTTGAGGATGACTTCAACAAATCATCTTCATTAATGAAATATTGACTAATAGAATGCAGGGAGCAAATTGTTTTTTTTGTTTTTAAATGAATCATTTTGCATTTTGGAAGTAAACCCTTAATTTTCACAGCGGTTGATGTGATGGTGATCTGGCTCAGTAACCGATTGGCTTCATGCCAATTCGTTGTGACTGTTTCCGTTAGGCAACACAGAATTAAAGCGTCCTGATCCTCCTGCAGTTTCCATGAGCTGTCACCCTGTCAGTCAGCCTGACATCCCTCAGTCTGAGAAATACCCAGACAGCAGCAGCGAACATCTGACCCAGTTGTATTGATGTAGAGAACAGAGCAACCACTTAGCAACATGGACCTATCAGTTACAGCAGAGGGAGGTTGTCAGAGAAGCAAAGGAGAAGGAGAGAGAAACTCTGTGTGTGTGTGTGTGTGTGTATGTGGTGTTTGTATGTGTATGCTGTATGTGTGTGTGGGCGGTAAGGGTACGTGGGGTTGGTGGGGGGTGAGAACAAAGTGCTTGTCAGGAGCAGTTAGAAACTGGCTGCTCTGTCTGGCAGGGGAACATCCATCAACAAACCCTCCTAAGTGAGTGGAAGGAACATGCTATCCCATAACTCCTCACATGGGCTACATTGCTAGTTTGCTCGCCTATTTTCCCATTATGTATATTTAAAGCAACAAAGCTGTGTTGAACGCAGCAAAAGCAAAAAGACTGCTAGATGTGAGATGTTAAAACAAAAAAAAAATCCACCCCAGGACACTTAAACTCTGTTGAAAAACAGCTACTGGCGATGTACTGTATCTTCTGGCTCCATTTTGTTGTTTGGTGGTGTATTTTTCTTATTTCTGCAGATAACTGGCCAAACACAGACAACATGATGTCAAATTTCGTCTGTATTTCCAGCAGCTACAATGGAGTTTGAAAAAGTTTCAGCGATCTAAAACATCGACTGTAAGCATCAGGTTTTGGTGTCAGTCCCTCAGAATCAAAGAGCAAGGGGCTTCTTTATAGACTCACCGTTTTTCACCGACATTCAACAATCACACAGACAGAAATCCATTGTAGAAGAGGCAGACAGACCAATTTCTACAGTAACCACAGCTTGCATCTTTGCGGATCTGTGGTCAGTAGGGTGTGAAGTACAACGCCCTCTTCAATGGCTTTTTTGGCACCGTTCTCCCTCCAATCTCACGTTTTTTGGCTGGAAAAACTAACTATGCTATTGCTCTCTCCGCCTACACATACACTGAATGTAGAAAAAATCAGGGACACTTACACTGATGAGGTGAATCCAGGTAAAAGCCATTATCCCTTATTGATTTCCCTTTTTAAATCTACACCAATCACAAAGGAGGAAATGTAGATAAAGAGCAGCGGACGAGTTAAGAGAAGGATTTTTAAGCTTTGGCACGATTGAGATGCGGATTGTGCAAAAGAGGCTGCAACTCAATATCAGGAAGATGTCCCTAATATTTTCTACACTCAGTGTGTGCAGCGGAAAAGTAGGAAATCACAAACTGAAGTAGAAATAGATGAGGCAGGTTGAGGGAAAGCGGGTTCACCAAAAAAGTAAATTACTTTACATTACAAAATCACTCCCGGAATGCACTGAAAATCACAGACTGATGATATATAGCAGTGTAAAATTACCCAAGGCTGGATTTTTCCTTTAACTTAATGAGTAAAAAATATATTATTCCACATTCCAGGGATTCAATCTACTGCCCCTCTAGAATAAGATAAAAAAAACTGCAAACATACATGCACAAACATAAAACACTGTCCTTGAGGAATGGTTTATGAAAAAATGGCAGAAGCCAGGAGATTAGCCAAAGCCGGGATATCGCCCAGCCCATCGTCCGGAAGCTCTTCTCTGTTGCTCAGGATATCTAATTAATTCACACCATGTTTCAAAAGCCTCATTTTATGAGGCAGGAGGATATTTTTTAATATCTCAGTGTTTACCAAATAGCCTCCACAAACAGCTCCGGTAATGGGCAGTGGGCTGGAGGCCTCCGCGCCGCCCCAGGGACTCGGCTCACGTCGGCACTTGGAGCGGAACAGCAGTTCTGCTCGAGCGCACCGGGTCGGCGCGGGGAGGGTGCGGATTAGGGCGAGGTGCGAGCCGGAGACGCCACCTGCCCCGGTCTCCGCACACCGCCTGGCTCCCCCCGCTGGCCCGCCTTGTTTGGGACCTGGCACATTGAACAGCCAGAGTTCATGCGAGTCCACAACAAACACGCCGGGACAGGAACAGGTCACACCTCGGAGGTGACGAGGCGGGTTTAGGCCTCGCTGCTTTGACATCTGCCGTTGCGCTGAGGTCTGCGTCGGCGGTACCCCTCTCAGACATCCATCCAGATCCCCGGGGATTATGTGCGAAAAACAAAACATTGAAATTCAAAGTGTCTTTTCTAATCTCTGACCCTGCCGCACCCCCCCCCCCACTCCCGCCCACTCCCCCTTCTCCGGGAAACATTACCTGCAATTGTCTTTGACAGCAAAACATAAACAAGGGCACAGCGATTACTGTCTCGGTAACTGGGTTATAGCGCAGATATATTGGCAGTTCTATTGACTGATGTGGCTCTGGCAGCGTATAAAAGCATATCAAGGGGCTTTATGAGCTCAAATCTAAACAGATGGCCTATTGATTAAACATTCATGTAAATCCGCGAAAAGAAAACCTGAAGGTCACTATGAAGCCAAATTCCAAAGCTTTAAAATGACTGAGGAAAATTTACAAGTCAAGATCGAATGAGTGTGTTGTGTGTGTGTGTGTGTGTGTGTGTGTGTATATATCGGACTAAGTGAGGAGAGAGAGAGAGAGAGACAGACTGCATATATGAAGAAAGCAATTTTGTGCGCATTAACTTCAATGAGATTTACTGACCTTCGGCAAATGTGACCATTAGAGCAAGAGTGTCCATGTGGAAGTAAACTGTGACATTACACTGGGTGAGACTGCAGAACTGCATGAGAATGTGAACCACACACAAGGACAGAGGCACGGACACACACACACACACACACACACACACACACACACAAACATGCACATATGCACACTTTAGCCTGTGCATTGTCATGGGCTTTTTGCGAGGGCACAGCGGTGAGATTGATTGCGAAACCTAATGGGCGTGTCGGTGCATAATAATAGCAAAGCAAACAGAGCGTGTGTGTGTGTGTGTGTGTGTGTGTGTGTGTGTGTGTGTGTGTGCATGTGCATGTGGTGTACGGTGTCATGGCCGCTCCTCCCCGTCCTGTGCCACGTACCTGGTGTCAACAGGATGACGGAGGTGACGATCAGCGAGCAGATGACCAGAATGACAAGAAGGGCGATCGCTATTCCCTTCCAGTTCCTCTGCGGTGGGTTACTCCCCACCAGCTCCTACAGAGAGAGAGAGAGAGAGAGAGAGAGAGAGAGAGAGAGAGAGAGAGAGAGAGAGAGAGAGAGAGAGAGAGAGACAGGAAGCAAGATAAAGACACGGTCAGACAGTAAAAAGACTATCATGGGAGGGAGCTGAATGAGACCAGAAATTACAAAGAGGGGAAAAATGAAAGAATATCAACAAGAGCAACGTGTGGGAAGTAAGAGAGAAGGAGGAGAGAGAGAGAGTAAATATCCAACAATAAAAAAAAAAAAAACAGACCGAAGATGAGTATGAAGTGAGTCGAGAAATAAAAAAGGAAAATGAATCGCAGGAAGTGTGGATGGCAAACTCGCAGGAAGAAAAAGATGTGGGTGTCAGTCAAGGACGAACGTGAGTCAGAGAGTAGCAGCCTCGCGGCTCTCAAGGAGACGCGCCAGCAGCAGCAGCAGCGGGAGGAGGGGGAGAATTCTTAATGAGCCGAGCATCAGCGGCCATCACCCGCAAACGAATGTGACAGATAAAAATGGAGCCCGCGACACGTCTGTGAGTCGCATGCTCGACAACAACGCCGCGAGGCTCCGGGGTTAGAAAAACCACTGTGAGTTATGAGCAACCTTGAGGCAGTTTTTTTTTTTTTGTGGCAACCAAACCAAGAAACAAATGAACTTATTGCAGTTTAATATTGTTTTTAAGTGACGACTGATATTTTGAAGAGTGAATATGGCACTAGACACAGTATTATGAAAAATGAGAACAATGGGGGAAAAAATGGCTTCTAAGCTTCTTGTTTATGCCCAAAACTTAAATCAGTTATGGACGATTCTGTACAAGGGAAACCCAGTAAGCATCCAGCAGGTAGCCAAGTTCAACATCGACCCAAATTAACACACAATTTCATTTTAAAATTCAACTTTAAAGAATTAATTGTAAAATAACTTTAGGTCTCGATTTCACAAAACAATGCAGTTTTCAAGCTATGGACGACTATGGACGTCGTCTCAACTATTCTCTCATTTTGGCACTATACTTAACATGCGTTTTAATCATTAAAGATCCCATGAAATGGCATCTTTATTTCCTTGATTTGATGCATTTCCTGTTGAAACAGGGAATAGGGGCGGGACATAACGCAGGGAGGGATCATTCAAAAGTCTAAACCAATGGACTATGAGTCAGGGAGAGAAAGGCAGCTTTATTTCAATGTCAAAATGTTTGCTGGGAGAGTTTTGCATCTTGCCTTCATCTTACGATCCAGTCATCAAAGTGTTCGGTGGCCAACTGTGAGACTTTCAACTCACAGCAGCTCAGAGGGTTTTCCACCTCAACCCAGTCCGGTCTGGCAAACACACAGACAACCAGCGCCAGAACCACAACCACAAGAGGGACTGTGCCGAAAGGGTCCAGAGCCCAAACTATTAGTGAAGGATTAATAAGTTTTTAATTAGTTTATAGAGGATAAAAAGAGTGAAGCAGAGCATGTGCTTCGGGGGACCTGTGGCCGGGCTATTAATGAACACACGCTAAGGCTTTAATGAAGCCGGATGGCTGATCTATGGAGCAAACCTTTTAGTGACCTCGTTCCCACCTTAATTGAAAGGAGCCGCAGACATCATTAGCCAGCAGATAAGAGCAACCGGGACTATTTACTAGACTGTCCATTACCCACATTCATTAAAATGGGAACCAGTTAGTTGGCTATATAGTTATACTGCCGCTCTGATAGTCAGGAGGAGGGACAGAAGGCAAGGTCGCAAAAACTTTAAGAGGAGCCGAACAAAACAGAAATAATGCTGCTGTCATAACAAACAGACCCTCTGCTCTGCTGTTTTCAATATCACTACTATATACCACTTTACAGGTAATACGTCTATTCAGTTTGAAAGCTTTCACTGAAACAAACAAACATGCAGACTAGATAGATATATTAGATAGATAACATAGAGAGATAGCTAGAGATAGAGATATAGATAGAGATATAGAGATATAGATAGAGAGATAGATAGATGGATAGATAAATAGTCCTGTCCCTTTAATGTGACACTTGAATTATGGAGATTGCACACTGCTACACACTCATACTTTCCTTTACCAATGACACTGAACACAAATACTTCAACAAAATAGATCTTAGAGATTTTGAAAGATAGAAGACTCTCAGTAAGTGGGATTCGCTGAGATAATGATACAGATTGTGGAGGATAAACAGATTAGCATAATGTTTAGGACCAAGCACTTTACATAACGCCTACAAAAAAAGAAACTAGGACAGCCTACACGTTCACAGATATATACATACACAGCAAACACACACACAGACTTGAAGTAAGCAACAAACTTTGGAGAGCACAATAAACTCTCTGGAAGGAAATTAGGATTGTTTACCTGACTACAGCTTCACTAAAACAACTGGGAAAAAGAAAAAAAAGAGCAAGGCTGAATGAGGATAAATCAGATGCTTTCAGCTCTGGTCGCGTTTCATTTATCAATTAAGAGCAAGCCACCGTTCCTGCGGGTCTTAAATCATGCTGAGGAACAGCTGAGCCTCTGATGTGACTCTGATGTGTGAGAGTTGGTAGGTTGTAATGTAAATAGCCTGGGACCGGTTATTGCAAGATAAATAGATCAATAAACATAAACAACAAACACGCTTGGCCCTGACATTAGTAGAGTTGAGTTGAGTTGAGCTGAGTTCAGAGATGCAGTGATAAAACACTTTTTTTTTTTTTTTTTTTTATTCTGTGCTGAGCCATCTCTCCGGAATGATCTCTATTTTTCCACAGAAATGAAAATCCTACCGGAGCACTTATGAGAGTGGCAGGAAGCCGGCTGCTGATTGTTGTGATCGATACAGCATGCGACTGCATGGAGGCGTGAGGGGGATTTACAGTATGGAAATGTGGTGAGGAAAAGATGCGACTACTTACAAGGGAACGGCACAGCATGTTCACCATAATTTATGTAATACCCAATCAAAGAGAATACATAAATCTTTGTTCAGTGTTGAGCTATGATTGTTTAATATGTGTTTCATGCCAAAAACAATCCAAAACTGGGCGTGATTCCATTGCAGTGTCTTCAGTTAAGAGGCTAAATTTGATAAACTCATCCGTTTGAGTGTGTGTGTATGTGTGTGTGTTTTTGTACATGTGCAGACTGCTGGCAGTGGTGGTGTAAGGCGGTCTTCAAGCTACAACAGGTCTCCGAAAGCGATCGACACAAAAAAACGACACTTGCTGGCGAGGCAACAAGATGTCTTACGCCGTGTGTTAAGCCTGGGAGTGCAGCAAAAACGATTTAGTAAAGGTAAAGTGTGCTGCCCATCTAAACGTCCATGCAATTTTGTTCCATTACCTGGAAAATAAGATTCAACACTGCTGCAACACCAGATTTAGATTTGCTCATCCTTTCCCACTGTGGCGGGAGGAAACATTATGTTATAAAATAAAGTACAGTGTCGTGTTAAAGTGGACAAGATGCGTTCCTGCAGGCTGCTGACGCTGGCTGAGGAAAAAACAAGCTGAACAGAGCTGAACAATTAATCGAAAAAACAAATCTAAATCACAATATGAACTTCCACTTCCACAATTTCCAAATCAAAGAGGCTGCAATTAATTGCTTAAGAGAGAGGGGCGTCCAAAATGGACCAATAAACAAGGTGTTTTAGAGCTGCAGGTAATCTTTGGTCCATCAAGTACAATATTGGTGAAAACCTCTCACCATACTCAAACTCAGTAAATCCTGCACACAAAATCACTTTTCTTTAAACAGTTTTAAAGTTCTAGAAAATTTATGACAAGATGATATGAATCGCAGTTTAAATCGCAATTGCAATATTCTGTCAAATAATCGCTTTCAGCCCTAGTGGATGGATAGTAGTCGAAAAATAGTAAAGGTGAGTGGATTTCCCATTTTCAAGAAGAGAAGAAATGGTTGGCTCTACTGCCATGGACCTAGCCAACAGATAAGCGAATACATACGCAAGCTGCTAGACTCTAGCATATGAAAATGTTTCTCTCAAGTTCGGCTCTCCAGTATCTACAAAACAGCCCGACATCCAGCATGCTGAAACTCTTCAAGATCTGTTACAATGACTGAAGAGTCAATGTCAAATTCATTTGCTGCTGTTACTGCATTTCCATATAGATCAGCTTCTCTGTGCGAACATATTGACATTGGAAACCATCCAAAAAAAAAAAAAAAAAAAAAAAATCCTCTTAAGCTCCCTCTCGGAGACAGAGTGAACCGCATTCTTGCGAGGATCCATACCTCGCAGGGGGCGAGGCACGCTGATTATCGAACCTCAAACGATCCGTTCCCAAAAAAAGGAACCTCGCTTTGTAACTCTGCCGGCGGTGAGGACAGGATCCTCACCGACTTGTGACACTTCTTCTCTGTTCAAAGGAAATACTGGTAATCGCTTATTCGGTATGGATAAGGCTGCAGGCACGGGCTGAAAACCTTGCCTAACCTTCCCAATCATGCCTCTGTGATCTGTAATTATAATAATGATTGGACTAATTAGCTAGACCTTATGCGCCGGAGTAATGAAGAGGTGATTACAAGTGACTACGGCAGCAGAGGGGAGATGAGGTCGAAAATGAGCAGCAAGGAGACAGAGCGTCGTCAGAGCTTGCAGGCGCAGTCAATAAATAACAGTTTGGAGACTGGAGGAAAATTCATTCAACGAATGGCCTGAAGCACGAGCAACACATGAAAGAGTGAAAAAAAAAATGTATAGGACACTTTAGATGGATCCAACTCTACTCAGACACAAACAAGATCCAGGCGTTTTTCTTGTCCTCAGTGATGCTGCAATGTCACTTTTCAGTCCGCAGAGCCATAAAGCATGCACAGCAAACCTTCAAATTCTCTGTGTTAATTTAGCTTTGAGAGCATAAAAAACAAACACAAACTACTTTTTTATACAAGTTCTAAGACTTTTAGATAGTTTTGAACACCCACACAGAGCCATATCAGCTCTGTGAGTGAGCAAACAGCTCTCCGATCAATACTTGTCCAAATAATTGTCACAGAAGAATCAACACTTGTTAAAAGGATAATTCCAGTTATTTTCCACCCGGGCCTTTTGTACCTAGTTCTTGCCATCATCGAAATTTAATCAATTACTTCACTGTAGAGTTACAAACCTCTTTGCTGTGTTTGAGTATGATGAAATGTTTTCACCGATATTGTACTTTATTCATGGATCAAAGATTACCCACGGCACTAAAACACCTCGTTCAGAAATCCATTTTGAACGCTCCTCTCTCTCTTAAGCAATTAATTGCAGCCTCTACGATTTGGAAACTGCAGAAGTTCATATTGCGATTTTGATTTTCTCTTCGATGAATTGTTCAGCTCTACTATACAGTGAAGTAATTGGCAAAAATTTGATCAGAATCAATCAGCATGATGGCAAAAACAAGGAAGATAAGGGCCAAGTTGAAGAAAAAAGTTCACAAAAAGCATCACAACTGTAACAAGGAACAGGCGATGACAAAGGCCCTCGAGCACGGGCTCCTGCTAGAGTCATGCTGCTCTCTGGGACACTGAACTGGAGTTTAAGACTTGGATCATCTTCCGTTAGTGCTGTGACTTCCAGTTGACCGCCCACGGCTAAAATTCCTTTAGTAGGTGTGTGTGTGTCGGCTACATGTATTCCCTCCGAGGACAAAATGGTAGTGCCTTAGGTCTCCAGCATTAGCAATGATAAAGAGAGATCGATTATTCTGATTCTCAACTAACATGCTAAAGGTATAGCAGGGCATGTGGGTTTTGCATGCGTGTGTGTATATGTGTGTGTGTGTGCAATCTGTGCTTTCATGCATACTTCTATCTGCTTAATTATACAATATGGAAATTGAATTGTGGCACTAAAAATACTAAATTATCCTTGGGCATGCATCCTAATTCACTGATAGCATAATGAGGAAACTCATAACTGTGTTATTATAAACAGGTGGAAAAAGCTGTGCTGTATAGGCCATCTTTGGCTGCTGGCGATTGGAGAAGAGTAGGTATGATCACGTATGTTCCTGGAGATTATACATTATGGTAGAGAAAGCTTATTAATAAAAAAAATATATATATATTATTTAAAAAAAAAAAAAGAAAATATTAGAGCCTGGAAGGTATCTCAGATATTCAGACAAAAAGTAGATGTTCAAGTGTCACTTGTGTTGAGGAAGAAATGGAAAAGCACCTACACTAAGCAACATTCCTATATGCTCACTTCAAATGTGACCTTTGACCCATATTTTCACCGTAAGTGCCTAAAACTCAAGAATACTGAATCTGCTTCACCATTATAAGATTAAACTCTAAAAGTAGCATCTTGTGTTTTTCTCACTGAACTGTGAGCCTGGTCTCCTCTTATTATGCATCTCCTTAAAGTGCTAGAACTATAATTATCATTGGTTGTTCATATGACCTTATACCTTTTGACCAATAGCTTTATTATATTCTATCTGTATTAACATAATCATGAATATTCAACACTATAAAACTCTGTGTAATCATCCAGATTTTTTTGAGTCCCTTGGCTCCCAACCTGCAGATTGAATAAACCTGTCTGCCACTCTCTCCTCCTGAGTTTTCTTCCTTGGTGCATCTCCACAGACTATGTAACCGTAACTCTGACTTTAGCCTAACCCTAACCCTAACATTAACCCTAGCCCAGACACTGAATATCTATAGAATGCTTTTCAAACAATTATGAGTATCACTTTAAACTCAATCAACTTTATAGGGACAGATTGTTGTCACTTGGAAGCTGAGTATCAACAAATAAAGTGTCACAAAGGAATCTAATGTATCACTCAATAAACTCCACAGTAGACAGTAGCAGCATTGTACTGTAGTAGTAACTGTGACCTTGATTCAGTTGCAGGACAGTCTCTCCGACCATGAGTGTAAATCAGGTGTCAAAACAGAGTACGGTTCGTTTTTGTAAAGTCAGAAATCTCAGCACCTGGCCAAATATTCATGGAGTCATTGGTATGGATCAAGATCCCTATCAAACCCCTGCAGATATATGGTGATTTTGTGCTATGGGACAGTAAAAACTTCCTTGATGCACCTTCAAAGGGGATCAAATCTGTGACATTGGTTCAGTTACAGCAGTGGTCCTCAGTATCCAGAGGAGCCTACTGCTGGTTTTCCATCCTACCAGGCAGTCAGTTGCATTCTCCTCGCATCCCATGGTGTAAATCAGTCCCTGATTAGCTGGCTAGAATGAAAACCAGCAGGGTTTTGGGTCCTGAGGAGCAGGACTGAGAACCACCGAGTTACAGGATCGTCTCTCTCCAAACATTCAGTCACCCAGCCACCCTGCTGCAAGACGGTCACATCATGATCATCCAAAGCCAACCGTAAGCAGGTCAATCAGTGTTGTGTCATGTGCAGGAGTGAGGGCAAAGTGCAAGCCATAAAAACCATAAATGAGTCCATAAAAACTGTAGGTTATGAGTTAGATATGAGTTACTCTGCCCAGCAGAATTATAATCTATTTTAGTCTTTTGGCCATAGAGCTAAAATAAGAGTACATGATTACAGAGAAGCTTATAGAACATATTAAGATCCATATATGTAGGTATACTCACATACTGTATGTGTTTCTTTCTAACACTGGGCAAATAAAAATATTATTTTCAGACACATTTTACTTGGCTATGACTAAAACACTAAATTTAATCTGAAACTAACATAATAGTGTAGCACCATAGAGTGGAACAATGAAAAATACAACTACTATACAAAAAGAAAATAAACTAAATAGCTATTGAAATAAAAATTACAAATTCACAGCAGAAATGAATGCAAATCACAAAATAATAATTATAACCCTGCCTCTCAGCACACAAAAAAATGAATATTGTGTGAGATTGCTACTAGCAACAGACTAACAGCAGCTGCTAGGACAAAGAAAACAATCTGCAGTGATACAGTATCTACCAGAGAACAGACACGCCTGTGTAAAAAGAGTGGTGCACAGAATTGCAGAAGAAAGTGAAAGCTGAAAGAACAATTTGACTGACTGTTGAGCAGTGTTTATTTGTAATGATGTGTGATAAATGCTTCAATAGCAGTCTAGTGTGTGGGCCTGATAACTGGTGTGGGAGAGTAGTTGTAGTTGCTGCATTGACCTGCCTTCCACAAAGCACTCAACTTCTCCATATCAGCATTCAGACTGGCTGGAGATAGAGGAAAGGTGAGATTTCACAGTCCTCACGCAGGCCCATTTTTCATTGTGCAGAAATGTGAATCTAATCCTCAAATAGAGGGATTTTGACTCTCTGTCTCTTTCATCCTCCTCAAACGGACTTCATTCTTGCAAAATATGACTGGATTAATCACAAATCCAAATCCTCTCCTATTGTTTAAGTGCTTTTATGTACAAATGGATTTTCCCTTACCCCCTTTCTCAATCAGACTTGCGGTTTTCATCTTTGAATAAAATATTTCAAAATCAAGAGTCTGTACAAGCTCTCCATTTCACGGGTCAGAGAACTCCGCCGCCATCTGATTCCATGCGGACCCCTTTTCTGCAACGTTTTGGTGTCATACAACGGGGGACAAAGACAAGGCCGTACATAAACAAGCTGTCTTGTTTGTTACTCATGGCAGGAGAACTAATTTCCAACAGGCCAATGTAGGTTTTTTTTATGTATTCCTTCCGCCTGGTTTGTTTGATTTGCGAGTGAATCTCTTCCAGTCCATTAGAGAGATGCTGGGAGGGTGCCACCGCCAGCTGACCTCTCTCTGCAGAGTTTGCACTAAATCACAGCTCTGTAAAATGCCATAGAATACCCACCAGCCTGCCAGAACGAGTTAGTGTGTATGGCACAGAGCTACTGTAATATCACACTGGGGACTTCTGGAGGCAAAGCTGTGGGAATGGTTGATATATGATATAGTATATAGCATGATATAGAGTAGAGTTCAATATGATGTGCATGTGATTGAAGTATTACTGAATGTATATAGTAAACACTGAAGCTCATTGCCAATCCCATAACTGATAATATACATTAAACCTTTCTGGTTTTACATATGATTTCTGAGGCAGCCATATACACAAACTGCCCATTTACATGCAAGCGCACAGTCTGCAGAGGCAATTAATCACTGCTATTCGGCATTACTCCCCCTTGTCGCTATGGAAACAGAGTAAGAGTGATTAGGGTTTTTATCGGCATGCGTCCCCTATAGCTAGCTCTTCTGCTCGGTGAACATGCATTATGACATGGCTGGTCCCGTGATGAGGCACATGTGTGAGGGGAAACTATTTCCTGCCCTGCGCTCATGTAAAATGGATGAAGGCAAATGTGTTTTTTTTTTTTTTAGTCTCAACACAGAAGTATTCTTTCTGAAAGCGGAACAATGCGATGATTTCAAACATAAGCAGATAAATCATGAATGTGACCAGAGTTTCCTCTCATTTCATCACTGTCTCCCTGACAGTATGTCTACACATCTGTCAGGGGACGTAGAATATAGCCGCAAATATTACAATGTAGCTGTCTTGAATCAAATATTTACCTTCATCGCTTAACATCAGTAGCACTAGAAGTACAAGTCAATGAGGAATGAATGTTAGTGGAGATAGTAATCTGTTAGTATAGACTATTACTGTTGGTACACAATGAGGTGAAATGTTTGGACACATGCATTTTTCTTTATTTTTACTATGTAGCCACCCTTTGCCTTGATGGAAAGGCAAAGGCTTTGGAGAGAAATTCATACATAGGCATCAACTTCACTATTTATATTTGTATAAGAAACACATTTCAAGCATTTAAGCAGAAGCCTTTAGATCAAAATGGCTTTAAGATAATGAAAAACATAGTGCATTCAATCAGGTGTGTCCAAACTTTGACTGGTAGTGTATACTGCGTGTTATTGTGTTGTTGTTTTTTTAATGATAGATGCCTGTACAAAGGCAGCATTGGGAAAAGCTCCAACATAACATTAGCCCTGGATCTGAACCCATACTGTCCTGGGTAAACGTGTAGTGCGCCGACTAGTAAGCATGAGCCACTAGTAAGCTCCAGACCTCTGACTTGCATTGTATCACTTTGGATAGCCAGTGTTTAACTGTTGAACTGCCAGTGTAAATAAGCAATGTAGTACGTCCATATCATTGAAAATCAAGATCAAAAGAAAGACACGCACATCTAAAAAAATAGGTGCTGGATCGAAGAAAATATCAAGTGAAATACAAACAAAACATCCGCCATCACAACCTTTTCAGTCTCAGTTCACTACACAGCAAAATCTTTAGTGTGAGGCTGTAAAAATCAACATTATGTCAGTGTTTATACAAGTCCACACCCATCAGAGTTAATTTAACACTTTTAGATAGATTTTTAGACAGTTTTGAACAGCCACATCAGCTCTATGAGTGAACAAACAACACTCCAATCAACACTAGTCCACTCCAAATAACAGCGACTGAAAAATCAATTAACACCGGGAAAAACTTGCTGTGTGTACCTACTCAAATCACCCGAGTCATATGAGATAACATTGCGGCTACTGTTTTCCCGCTCAGTCTCACTTCACCTTGTCACGCAGCCGCCCCGCACAGCTGCAAATGTTTTGAGTGGAAAAACTTTGGGGCAAACTAACCGAAAAGTCATCTGAGGCAGCGGCAAGGAGAGCTGGGGGGGGTGGGGGGGTGGGGGGTACAGGGGGGGGAAACGAGAGAGAGAGAGAAAGGCAGGGAATAAGTCAGAAGGCGAGGTTTCACTGCAGAGCGCCACGCGTCCCCTCGGCCCACACCCAGAGCGATTGTTATTCACGGCAGCCGGGGCGGCGGTGCCAGTATATGGTGCACCTCTCAGGAACATTAAGAATTGAAAAGTCTCTTTCCCATTGTTCTTATCTATCAGCCTTCATTCCGTACCGGGCGCTTGTCATGCCACTCCGGCGAAATAAATTGCCGTCATGGAAACAATATGCACCGGCAGACACACTCGCTTCCTGGAAATGAAATGCCCCCACAACCCACTGCTCCCAGGCACCGGGGCCTAATAAAAAGAGGCTGGGCTCCCATTGATGTTTACTCAGGCTAATGTATTCTGGCCTGCTGTTTTTATCGCTTCCTCAGACGAAATATGAACGTCCATGTAAAAAGAATAGACTCCTAGCGTCTTATCATTGGCATAATGTTTTGCTGAAGTATCCTCACGATGAAAAATGTCTGGTTGTTTAGAGCAGTCTGAAAAATTTCTCTACTTTCACCCGACTCCGGCAACTGAAAAAAACAACAACAACAAAAATCAAACGCTTGGGGCAGCTGCTTCACTGGCAAACACAGCCACTGTATTACTGTGTGAGCCAGAAGAAGCAGGACAGTGAAGGGTGCTTTAATGTATTATGGATACTAAGGCACCCCTGTGACTATCTAGTGAATGTACAAATACACTCACTGAGCTTTCTATAAAGACCCAGCAGATTCCAAAAATTCATACAGAATAATATATCAAACTCTATGATGAATTCCCCAGGTGTAAGAGTGTGCGCATGGGGTATTTCCATTTCTCTATATTAAATCATGTTGGACATCACTTTGTTTGCGTGCCTGTTTTGTTTTGTCACGTTTCCACGGCAACGCTGTCAAAGGCGCGACATAATTTTCCGCTTACCCTCCATCTGGCCACCTGTTGTTACTGATGCGACCCTTTTGTTCACGCTATCCACCTGCCAACGGGAGAGCATGCCTTGCATACAAGGGTGGCCATGAGAGACAGCATTTGAACAGGTTTGTACACACTGTATTTACTTTATAATTAGTGGTTCCAGCGATCCAATCCGCCATATAGACACATATTAAGATGCAGGTTACATGGGCGCTATGTTCTCCGTTCAGTACAATTCTGGATCATGGGTGAGGTGCTTGTGTTGCTTGTGTGAGCGTATTTCACGCGTAACCCGAGTGAACTCAATCTAAATAAATACGGTTCGCTATTCCACTGTACTGCTGCACCCTCACCGACGGGTGCAACCTACAGCATACAACACTGCCTGAATGCACATAGTGATAGAATGCTTTTTTTTGTATGTATGTATCACTGTCTACTTATGTCCTGAAATGCTGCAATGCTAAGGTAAGTATAGAGCTACAGCTTTTGACTTTTTTTTTAAATTGTAGCTTCAAAACCCATTAGAATCAACCTCAACAAATAAAGACACATATAAGAACGTCAATATTTGTGTTAGACGTAGTTAAAGACAATAATTTTACACTCCTATTCATTTTCATGTTAGACAGAAAGGGAGCAGGATCCAGAATCCCTTATTTGTGCTGGAAAAGTATGTCACACTTCAGAACAATGCCTCTTACAAGTGAGTTACTGTTACAAAAAGTAACTTGACTGCTAATAAAACCAATGTTGTACATCAATCCACAGAGGGACGAAATCACAGGAAGTAAGACTGAAGATACAACCAAAATAAAACATTCTCTCCCTTCAGTTATTATTCAAAAAGCAGAGACTTGCAGTGAGTCACATTTTAACAGGTTCCTCTGACAGAGACAGTTCTCATGTCCTTTCACTTAAGGGGAAATTCAGACTGCGTAAGGTTAACAGACTGAGATATCACAAATCTAATCAAATCTATGCTACTCTGTTGTTTGTTGTGTTTTAGAACACCTAATCATAACCAATAATTTACTGACTAAAATCCAGGACTGGCTGCGAAAAACTGGGCAAAAAAAGTGCCTGAGAAACGCTGTTCCTTCCCTCTAGACAGCTCCACAGCTGAGGAGCTGAGGGGCGAGGTGTTTAACCCCTGACTGGTCGACCAGAGCTGCTCAGCGCCCAACAGTAGAAGACTGTGAAGACTTTGTACTGGGCAGCTCCCAGGTGGAAACGTGTGAAACTGTGTGAGTGTGCAGCAGAGGCTGGCTAAAAAGAGCAAGTCAACCTTCCCTGGTTAAATGAAGATTGGAAACAAGTACAGCTAGAAATAAACAAGTGGGAATAAGTGGGAACAAGTGTTAAGTGGGAATAAACAAGCTGCAGAAATTATCTCGATTCGGATACCAATGATGGGCTATAACTGATTTACCCTGATATCTTACTGATGAGAGGGAAAATCCTTATAGAATTTTTGATGTGCGCTTGCTGCTTAGCGCAAATAATTTTTCCGACAGGCCAACAGCATTAACTCTTCAAAGTCTTCTAACATTGCTTAGTTACAGTGGTGAAATCTCAATTTAATGTGTAGGACAGCTGATTCAAATCGAAGAGCTGACAGAAGCTTTTTTTCTTCTATTGCAAGGTTTTATAAGTGAAGGTTGGAATTTACTCATCTTTGTTTCGACTGAGTAGCAGGGAGGAAGAATGCCGCCTTGGCTTCAGGTTATCATAAAGCGGTCCTCAATGGAGAGTGGGGCCGCCAAAAAATGAAGGTGAAAAGCAAAGCTTTTCAAATCGTTATTCGTTAAAGTAGTTATTTTTCAGCACACAGACATTCCTAAGGGTGTGAATCAGTTCAAGATAATCAGCCAATCTGATATGATTTCCTGCTGCAGTTACAGACAACTGCGCTTCTGCAATTCATTGCTCCTCCCTGAGGAAGGTCTGTGAGCCAAAATGGGTAGGTGGATTTTCTGAAAGCTGTTTTGCTATGAATTAGAGAAAAACATTTTTAGCTTATCTGTGTCTGCTGTTCAGCATCCCATAGTTTATATAGACTAGTGCAGCGCCCGTTCGCCCTGCTGCTGCACAGAGCGCTGTTCACTTGTTTATTCCAAGTTTATTAATATTGAACATGTCCAAATTGCACCAAATCCAACTCTGCACGTCCTTGGGTCCCCAGCAATACACCGGCCAAGTGTGAAGTAGATCGGACGAACGGTTCTCGAGATATGCAAAGGACACACACACACACACACATACAGACAGAGATTCCTTGCTTTATAGTTAGATGTCCTGTAACTGCCCATTGTTGCTGGAGGCTGCTTTTCCCTATGCATAAGTTCAAGGATGGAATGCATGGGGAATGGTTAATACATTAAAGAGAGGAGAAAAATGTGAAGGTAAAGGAAAGTCAAGGTCTGATCTGTGCCGTGAAACTCCTTCAGAAAATACAAGGCATGGCTTTCTGATTTACATCTCTAAAACGGGTTTACAGAACCATGCTGAGAATTTAACAGTGGACCTCTGCTGGTGTGGCCAATGGGAAGGATGTTTTCTCTTCTCGTTTGGTAGTCAGACACACTCATCATCATGCACTCTCTTCAAATCTATCATACGACTGACAATGATGACAAGCAATCATAATAATCAAACGGTTTCAATATCTTACAGCTTAACGCTCCTCCATTGAGTCTCTTTAGCATCGTCTTTCCGGATGAGAAGCTTCAATTGCCGAGCGGACAATTATTGCCGTGGAGAACACATTGAAATAAAGATCATTCTTGAACACAACCATCAATGAAGCACTCGGTGATCCTGAACGCAGCTGCAGGTGCACCAGAAGCATCACCGCGGTCCGGCCGATGGAGGAGGCGGTCGGCTTTGACGGACATGCTTGGTGGGCCGCAGCTAACGAGGCCTGATGCCAAGGCTGGGGAATTACCAGTGAGACAGCAGAGTTGACCAGATGCAGACTGACGACATAGTCTGAGGAACACAAGCTAACACACACACACACACACACACACACACCAAAACACACAGCGATAACATATGCCTGCTTTATCTTGGCGTTAAGCTGTGTGATAAGTTCAGCTTCACTTTGAAGATTTCTTTCTCTGCCTGAAGGAAATCAGAGTAGAAAACGGGCGCAATTAGCCACATGCTAATAAAAGCAACTCCCACATAAAAAAACAAACAAACAAACTCACTGGGGGAAAGATGCTGTCAAGGTATATTTCAAGTGGAGGGCTCACAAACTAACTCGCACACACACACACACATACACACACAAACACACAATAGGACGGCAGCTAGGAAGGACAAAGCAAGAAAAATAAAGTGATTTACAGTTTCGAGGCAGCAATCTTGTTTTTTCATTTAATTTCAGCTGGAATCATGGCATCAAAGCAGAAGAATTGGTTTTTCGACAAACGAAGGAACGCATTTTCAGCCCTCCTTTCTTTATTTCTCTCCCCCCCCCTCCGCCTCCCTCCCTCCCTCCCTCTGCCTTCTACCTTTCCGCTGCCTCCACCTGAAAATAGCCCAGAGAAAGTGCTCTCTTCTCTGACAAGCGGGGAGCGGTTTGCACTCCTGTCAGGCTACAATGGAATGAAAGGTCGACGGCGCGTCTCCCACGAGAGCGTCGGAGAGAAAAGAAATGTGTGCATTAGCCTCAGCGCTTGCATCAAATGTGAACATGGGAGACAGAATCGGCGGGCAGTTCCTCTGTAATGAAGCGTGTCCATCAATAATTTAATGTATAAGCACACACCTTTGATGTCTGTGGGATATTATGTTGACACAACAGCAACGCAATAATGGACAGATGAATGTGCACAACACCACTAAAAGATTTTATGAGTGAAGAGTTAAAAGTACATTGTGTACTACAGCATGAAATCAACACGGGCAACAATATATTCTTCTATATGCTACACTCACTGCACATCCAACAAAAGTCCATTCAGCATAAATAGTAGCTTATAATGTGTATTTGGAATGGTATGATTATCTCACGATTCGATACGCGATATGGGATTTGGTAAAACCATGATACGATGTAAAAGTTCAGTCTGACTGTGCAGAATTATGTTAATTTCTGGGCCACAAATCTTTCTAGCAATGGCATTGGCTTGCTAGCATATAAACAACAACTTAAAAATGTCATTACAAAGTGCAAATAATATAATTTGGATGGAGAGCTTGTGAAATTGTGATGGTCACGCCGTCTCATTTGTGATTACTACAGCAGAATAAAATGTAGCTAATATCACCATTCTTTTTTCCGCCCCGCAATACTTAACTTATTTTATATTGCGATATATAGAATTTTGATATACTGTCCCATCCCTAGTGTGTTGTGTTGTTGTTGCGGACATGTTAGCATGACTAAGATGAACAGGGGAATAAGTTACCGACAGAGAAGCTTCAGTACTAGCACCCGGTCCCAACCCCATCCTCTTATCATTTTCTTCCAGAGTGACAACCTCTCTTTCTCCCTTGCACAGGTCTACAGAGGCACACACTATAGCTGAAAGAATATATTTGAAGAAATCTAAGCCTTGGTTGTCATTGGATTGGGGAGAGGTGGGGAGAGGTGGGGAGAGGTGGGGAGGGGTGGGGTGGGGGGTGGGGGGGGACTCTCCTCCTTCACTCCTCTCTTATTACAACAAAGAGAGGAGGAGGAGAAGGTGAGAGGGGAATTGCAAGGTAGGTCATGAATTGGAGGTGCTGGGCAGGAGGGGGACAGGGGAAAACAAACAGCGCTGTATTGAGCCCGAGATATCAAGAGTTTTGCACAAGGCGTTCAATTACAGGCAAGCCGGTGGGGAGCATATGCAGTCATGCGTGTGCTGATGTCAATATATACAGAGAAAAGATGCTTAACAAGGTTTTTGTTCATGCTGAATGCCTCCTGCGCAGGAGTCAATAGTGTATGTCAATTACTGCAGGGTAGAGATATTGATGCTGTTTTGTCAATTTGTCATCTAATGATGCCACACTGCATAGCAATGGCACAGCCCCGGTCAAACTTGCAGCTAAGCAGTCATAGTAAGTGTCATAGTAAGTGGAAGTATGTTGATTTGGTTTAGGATTAAAGAAAACTACTGTTCCTTTTGTGGCTTAATCTGAAATCATACTTCTATACTACATTATCCATTGGCCATTCCCCATTCTGTCCCTTCAGTCCCTTTTAATATATATATATATGTTCTGAAAAGTCTGCTGCTGTTGCTACCTTACAGTCCCATGGCATATTTCTGTTTTTTGCTACAGTTAGAGTAGCTAAAAAATGATTTCATAACAAATTGTAAAAGTGCAAATATCACCCATGATCCATGTCAGACAGGGTTGTGAATTGTGACTGATATATTCCACTTTTTGGTAGATAAAATATCTATTTTCCAATAGTAAACATCCAGAAAGATTTTTCTTCAGATGTTGACATGAGTAGTCAAAGGTAGCTGGAGCATACACTACCAGTCAAAGGTTTGGACACACCTGATTGAATGTAAGTGTTTGTCATTATTTTAAACCCATTTTGATCTAAAGGCTTCTGCTTAAATGCTTGAAATGTGTTTCTTAGGCAAATATAAATAGTGAAGTTGATGCCTATGTATGACTTTCTTTCCAAAGTCTTTGCCTTTCCATCAAGGCAAAGGGCAGCTACTTTAAATAATCTAAAATATAAGATAGTTTTGATTTGTTTAACACTTTTTTGTCACTGCATAATTCCATTTGTGTTATTTCACAGTTAACTGTTATTCTAAAATGTGGAAAATAGTAAAAATTAAGAAAAATGCATATGGCCAAACTTTTGACAGGTAGTTGGTCTAAGGCAATTGTTATAGTTATGTGAAAATTTGCAGCTGAGGTGTGACAATTCACAGTTATGTATAAATTTGAAATAGAGCTTTTATTTAATTTCATCAAGTAGGCACTTCTAATAAACAAAAGGCATGAGTTGTAGTAAAATTATTTCCTCAAGTGCTGTAAGCTGTGATGAAGTCTGATAGCTTGCAGGCACAGAGGAGTGAAGTGTGAGACGCCTGACTGCACTGTGGCAACAACGCCGTGGGAAAATACATGAAATTGAAATGACAAACTATGAAATAAACATTTATATGTATTCCAGTGAAAAGCATAGTACTGTTCTTAGTGAGCCCACTGACGAAGTCCCTACTTATTAGGAAGTCTTCTATCAAAGCTGGTGCTTGAAAAGAACTAGGTATCTATTTTTCTAAACAAAAAAAGACACCATCGACCTCAGAGAGATGGATTATGGCTTTAGAAGATGCCTGTCAGATGGACTGTAAATTGGCTTTCAAGCTGAATGAAACAACACGTGGTATGGATTGAATTACATTCAACGATAGGTCTGAAGCAGCAGAGAAAAAATATGGACATGAGCCAAAAAAAATGAATATTGTTCAGTGATTCTCAACATTTTTCATAGCAAGGACTCCCAATTTAGTCCACATTAGAGCCACGGACCACCATTTGATGAGATTTTGTCTCTCAGACCCAAATCTGACAATATTATTAATGTTAGATATGATTTTGTCTGGAATTCCACTTCTATCTGTATTGTAGGAAGAGAGATAACAGTGAAACTATGATCAAAATAGTCATTCTTCTTCATTCTCTAATGGTGTTAACTTCTTGTAAATTAAATAATGGTGAAGTTTAACAATTGATCAGTTTGCTGGGGACCCCCTAGAACCCCCTCAAGGACCCTTGGTGGTCCCTGGACCGCACGTTGAGAACCACTGCTGCAGTGTTTTGGTCTCAAAGAAAGATTGCACTGCCTATTGCTGTATTATATTATTTGTGTGCTATGGCCTTTAACCAAAAACAAAACAGTGAAGGGATGATATTACACCCTTTGGATACACACTTACCTGCCTGCCACATTGGGAAATACAGTACATATTCTATCAAATACAGTATACCTACATGAAAAATACAGAATGCAGAAAAACCTGCACTAAAGATTATATGAGATCTTCTTCACTACTGCAATGAATGATGCATGTGACATGAGATTCAAACAACTGATTCACTCCTAACAACTCCCATTTTTGAGATATTATGACATTTTCACTCCAGTAAAACATTATCTCACATTAAGACGGTGTAAATCTGTCATGTAAAGACCGCGCGGCAATGTTGGTTGCCAGTTAAATGATTTTGCAGCAATTCACATCTCACACAGCCTTCCAGCGAGTATTCTTTTGATTTAGTTCAGCGCAAATTTAGTTTGGTCGTGACCTTGAATGAAAAGGCTTGCACTAAACCGTAATAGCTTGTTCAACCAGCCAGCCCACAAACCATTCTCTCAAAATCAATGTTGCCTCGGCGAGAAAAAGTACATTATGTCCAGTCATTCAGGATCACACACACAGACACTGTGATGTGCCCAGGCAGCCGAGGAGATGCATCTTCCCTGTCCACTCTCAGGTCCATTTAGATAATACGCCTTGTTTACTGGCTGTACAAACAGTGTGGATTCACAAAACACTGGGTGAGCGCTCGCGGTGAAATTACGTCGCACCTTCATGCTACTCAAAAACGCCGGCGAGAAAAATGAGAAGATCCCGAGAACGCAATTTTTGTTCCAGGAAAGCTGGTTGACGCTTGTTTCGGGTTTGAAAGCGTTCATGCATATTTCACGCACACACACACACACACACACTCGTGCACGCAAACAATGTTCTCCAGTGCCAGTGTGAGCTACCGAAGAGCTCATGATCCACTTGTCTTCTGTTGTAAGTATGAACTCTATTATCTTTTCTGACAATAATGTAAATGTTTCTAAGATTACCTGAATCTCTAAAACACCTTGTTCAGAAATCCATTTTTTAAGCAATTAATTGCAGCCTCTGCAATTTGGAAATTGCAGAATCGCGTTCATATTGCGATTCTTTGCGATTTTTTTTTTTTTTCGATTTAATTGTTCAGCTCTACCAGGAAGGCTAACATGGTTGATGCTCGTTCAGGTTTGAAAGCATTCATGCATATGCAATTTTGGAAGAAATTCACACACACACATTGTTCTCTAGTGCCAATGTGAGCTATCAAAGAGTTCGTCATCCACTTGTCTTCTATTTTAAGTATGAACTTGAGTATCTTTTCTGAGAATAATGTGAATGTTTCAAAACTTTCATGACACAAAATCATTTTAACGTAATCATTTTAGGTGTTACGTTAACTCTGTATCGACTCACCAGTCAAAAGGCTCAACTAGTTTCCTATTAAACACAATGAAGTATAATCTTTCAGGTCAGCTAAGAAAAGAAAGGCCACTAGGTCTCACATGGAGTCTGATTCCACGGGGACCACTTCAGACGGGCCCCGAGTCATTTATGCATTTTTAAAGGGGGTGAAGCAAAGACTCTCCGCAATAAAATTTGGTAACTTAATCTCAAAGACGCACTGAGGGAATGAGGTCGCCTTGAAATCTGATCTTCTCCTGGATGGCTGGCAGCCGGAGACCAAATATAGGCCCGGTGCTTCGCTCGTAATTGGGAGCTTTATTGATTTCCGGGCCTGTCGTCACGCCTGAGGTGACCTTTTGTTTGAGAATAATTGCTCTATTAGAGGGTTTATTCAGGCACCTGCTGGGTATCTCAGACACCATTATCGCCCAATAAGAATCCCAGGCAGTAAAGCAGTGACCCTGTTCTGATATGTGGGTGGACTGAGATAGTCTGACTTGCCTCAGCGCCGGGGCTTATCATCAAATGCGAACACAGCGCTGGCTTTGGTACATTCGTGGGTTAACTTTGATAAGGTTATAACATATATTGCTTTAGTTGCATTGCTTCCTTTCAGAGAAGTGGGAAAATCATTCACTAGCTGTGCAACACAAACTATAGCAGAGTGAAAGAATATTTTTCCATGCCGGTACATGAGAAACGATTAGGGATGGGGAAAATATATCGAAATTTGATATATTCGATCGAAAATGTGGAATACATATCGTGGGGCAGAGAAATGAAACATGATATTAGTTTTTTTGTTTTTTTGTTATTATTATATAGTAATCAGAAATGAGACGGCTTGCCAATCACAATTCACAAGCTCTCCATCCAAATTATATTATTTGCCCTTTGTAATGACATTTTTAAATAGTTTACATTCTAGCGAGCCAATGCCATTACTAGAAAGATTTGCGGCTCAGAAATAAACATAATTCTGCACAGTCAGACTTTGTTGTCATTGAACTTTTATTTATTACATCGTATCGTGGTTGCATCAAATTGTGAACCCCATGTATCCAACCGTATTGTGAGATAAGCATATTGTCCCATCCCTAGAAACAATTGATTCCTAATTTCTTTTTATCAAATGTGCATGTAATCTGTTTTAGAAAATACTATACAATCAGCACAATCGTGACTATATCAACAGCAAATGCCTGCTGCTCAAGAGCTGTGAATCATAGCTGAAAATGCTTTAAAAGATAGAAAAACAACAAAACAACAGGTTTGGTTGTGTTGCAGTGGTACACTTCTACCATCACTGAATTGTGTGAAGCTGCAAAGCAGCAACCCCATTAAAAAGCAATGCATGCTCTCTGTGAGTTCATCCCAAGTGATCAGAGCACTTCTTACAGAGTCAGCCGAGAGTTAGACAGGTTTACCTAGGAAACTTTCTCAGGCTGTGGCTGAGGCTTTTAGCACTGTGACCCCGTGACCTGAAAAGAAAAGGTCTGAGAGAACTGTGAGCCAACTGGAAGTCAATAATTAAAGACAGAGGCTAAGAATGCTTCTCCCACTTCCTCCCTTACCTATTTATTCTTTATTCTTTCCATTCATCTGCCCGTCCATATCTAAACCATTCATATTCACATCCAAAAAAAAACCTCTTGGCCAAAGTGTGAAAAAACTGGAAAATGCATCGACTGTTTTGTATCATGCATTGACTTTGAGACAGTTCTGCAAAAGTATGCTGTTAAATGAAACATGATGTTCTTGGAAGACCCGAGCAAACTTTGTACCAAAACAAAGAAACAATAAGAAGGGCCTTGGTTGATATTATAATTTGTTTTATAACTTCGAACTTAGAATTTAAACAGCTTTTGGTTTTTAATCCATTCAGGAATTTTTACATCTAGACATGAATAGGGAAGACAACTTCAGAATATAGTGGCGTGGCATTTCAGTTTGCAAGATGAGACTTTGATAAGGCCTTCAATATGCCTGCTGTCCTTTCAATCACCTTCAGTTGCCCATCACCGACAGGCCAATAGCAGGAATGAAAAAGAAAGTTGTCTGAGTGAAGCACAAGAAAAAAAACCTAACCCAACTACAATAATTTAACAGTAAATTTTAAATGCAACACATTGTAGGATGATCTTATCTGGTTTTGAATTATCACTTTCCTTTTGAAAACTGGGTCTGTTATTGAATTGCCACAAAAATAAATAAGGATTTATTTAGGCCTATGTCATTATTTAAATAGAGAGAGACAGAGATGTGTAGGTCCCATAGGCTTTCCTAACAATTGCCTGATTACAAATCACCTGACAGCTTTGATATGCCAGAGTCTGTGAAGAAAGGGAGAAACTGAAGAAGATGGACGATATGAAGTTAATCCCGGATGTGGAAAAGTATCGCAGCCGCTCCGTGTCCTTTCTGAACCAGGCATTGTATTTTAAAGTGGCACTGAAATGAGGCACTGAAATCTGCACTGTGATTCGGTAGGTACCGGTCGTGTGGCACCGGGTTTCAGTACCCAACTCTACTTAAAACTAGGGCTGATACTGACAAGATACTGACAAAAAATCGAATTGTGATTATTTGACAGAATATTGCAATTGCGATTTAAACTGTGATTCAAAGTTTTTCTTGTCATACATTTTTTTTAGAACTTTAAAATTATTTAAAGAAAAGTGATTGTACATGATTTACTGAGTTTGAGTATGACGAAAGGTTTTCACCAATATTGTAGTTGATTCATGGACCAAAGATTACCTGCAGCTCTAAAACACCTTGTTTAGAAATCCATTCTGGATGCTTCTCTCTCTTAAGCAATTAATTGCAGCCTCTGCGATTTGTAAATTGCAGAAGTTCATATTGCGATTTCGATTCATTGTCTAGCTCTACTTAAAAGTTATCAAGAGAACATATCAAGTTAAAGATTTGCTAATCGGTTACATGAAGAGTGATGAAAGCGTTTGCGTTTGCGCATCACATTCAAATCAAACTTGAGTTGCTGAACGCTCTTGTTGTTGCAGAGCGCTTTGAAGCCATGCTAGTTGCTAGCGGGAGTGCGGGGAGACTGATGAATAGCGGGGCGAGTGTTTGTCACTGCGGTCTTGACGTCACGCTTTCCCATGAGTTTGTGTCGCAACAGCGCCGCACCCCAAAGTTCCCTCTGGCACCGAAACGGAACGATATCATTAAGCCTTGGCATGAACAGTTATGACTCACACTCTCTTGCTGTCATGCCCTCTCTCTCTCTCTCTCTCTCTCTCTCTCTTTAGAGTATAGCTGCAGAAGCATTTTGCACACTAATTCGTATTGCACTAACTCTGTTCACACTCACATTCAGTACAGACGCTCGTTCACACCGCCACACCAAAAGCACCAAGAATCGAAACGCATGTTTAAAAGCTCTACCGAGAATCGGCGGCAAGGGCGACTTCTTTTTTGAGTCGATGCAAACACACGGCTAAAGCTGCTGCTCAATAGCCTTAATGCACTAATGCACTTTAATGTGTTCTCTTGCCACATAGCAGACTTCGACATGCACCTTCTCAATGTAGCACAATAGATTTTCAACACGCTGTCTTGTCCTCTATTGACAAAATCACAGCAGTGAGGTGCGAAGATCCCGCTCGCCTGTTGAAGCCAATTGTTCTCTCTTGCAGGAGCACATCCCTTCATCCAAATCCTCCCATAATTCCATGGCACGCTGAGCTACAGAGGTCTATTTTCTACCTTTTGAATGGGGGGGTGATGAGTTCAAGATCAGACATCAAAAGGCAACATCCTCTAAACATGAAACAGCCTTTATTTGAATGATAAAAGAACAGGGGGAAATGACTGATCACCTGCCAAGGATTTTAACACAGGCATTTGGTACAGTGGAATGCACCAACACAACACCAACAAACGCCCCAAATCAGGATTAAGTGAGAATTTGTCTAGAGCACATCTGAGGTAGAGCTAAGGGGATCAATAGAAGTGCAACATAAAAATATTTCCCCCAGGAAAACATACTGACGTGACTCCAAGTTTCAACATTTTTACTGACGTTTCATGATTATATGTGAAAGAAAAAGTTTGATCAAATGGAGTAAAAATGTGAAAAGAGTTCCTTAAGTCAGAACGGCCAATAATTTCAAGTCGCAAGTGCTTCCTTCTCATAAGTATAATAATTACCTACTATTCATTTTGATATTTTACTGAAGTCAAGGGCCAAAGACATATGATAAGAATGAATGATAAGAATTCATTGAATGGATGCCCAAGCTTCATTCAGACCCAATGATTCCCAGGGAGTGTAGTTTTTTTCCCTTCATTTAAAAAGACTGAAAATGACTAGCGTGAGTGGGGGAGAACCTATATTTCACTGATATAAGCCGGGGCAGACCCTATAATTCAGCTGTAAGTGACAGAGCCCCGAGGACCACTCAAATGAGATTAAAACTCCAGAGTGAATTTAGCACAATAGCAGCGAGCCTGGCAGTGGGTGGACTCTGGAATCTCCAAAAAAAAATGGTGAAGGAAGGGATTCAATCAGGCAGTATAACCACCACTCAGTATCATGTAAGGAGTATCATCTGCTTGGATGTAAAAAAAAGCAAATTAATGGTGTATTCTGTCAGGGAGATTGCTTAAGTAGGCTATTTTATTTTGACTGATATCCTCCGGTGTGCTTTTAATATCAAACAGCAAACTCTTTATCAAACAGCGTATGAAAACAAAAAACAAGGTCTATTAGGCCCAGGCGAGATATCGTGATATGACACTTGATATTATCTGGGATCATAATATTGTGAAATAACTTAAATGTTACTTCTCCCTGGTCTTAAAGGCTGCATTACAGTAAAGTGACACAATTTTCTGAACTTATCAGCCTGTTCTGGCTGAGTAAAATGAACAATGATTGGCTTTACCTGCTCATCATATCCACATTACTTATTACTGATTACACATTACTGATTACTAATGATCATTACTAATTTTCAGAATGTCCTTGTGTGTAAATATCTTATGAAAGCAAAAAATACTCATTCCCCCAAAATATCGTCACATTATCGATATCAAGGTGTAGGTATTGTGATATTTGATTTTGTTAGTATGACCCAACCCTAATGTCTATTTGTAATCTAGTTCTCTACATGCATATCTCATCAAGGGCTATGAACTGCAGCATACCTAGCGTACAAATAGATTATGAAAACACTAAAATATGCGAAGGACTGGCTTCCTGGAGTAATTAGCACCCTGTGTGCGATGCCAATTCCAGCAAAGCACCCATGTACCACCTTTTCATATCAGCAGAACAATTGCCAAATCAAAAGCCCCAATCAAGCTTCCTGTGGTGTTTGATGTTTGAACAAAGTCGGATGCTCATTTGTTGGAACATATTGAAATTAGGGGTGCATGCTTATTTGCCGGAATGAGAAGCACATTAGCTGAGCATTTGATTCAATTTCAACTTCTAGTTAACAGAGGAACTGCATAAGATGGCGACACAATTAATGATCAATATTATTTTTCCCCTCTCACTTCGTCTGTTTCAATCTGTGTGTGTGTGTGTGTGTGTGTGTGTGTGTCTCTGTCCATGTGTGTGCGGCATGCATGCGTATCTACAAAGCTACACGCTGAGCAACAGCATCTCCATAGAAACTAGGTTGCCGCTGGGCGTTTGGAGTGTACCCAGCAAATGTCATGATGAAAGTCAGTATTTCAGGCATGGGCACTAAACATCACTGTGGAGACATGTAATGGTTGCCAATATTGTGATTGAGGAAAACCAGCAGGGGGTTGACATCATCTCCTCTGACGAATTCCTGCCCGCTAAGACTTGTTTTTATGTATCTGGAAGGAGAAGGAGTAGGATGTGGGCGGGCAGACAGACATTCAGGACGGCGCTGACGACATGACTGTTGTGACAGATGACAGGAAAGCATGCTTCTCAAGTAGAGAACGATGATGTTGCAGGCCGCCTACTTTCAGGCTCCCATCACCATAATGTGATGAGCTGTCTCGTTGAGATCCTTGAGTTGGTCAATTTGGAGCGCCGTCAGTATTCCCCGGCGGGGAGAGTTATTGCAGCCATAACAATAACACTAAAGGTTGGAGGCGATAAATGTCAGCTAGTACACTGGTCGGAAGACTGGGCCAGGCTTTGAAAAGCAAACTCATTCCTCTACATCTGTGCCAGGCTGAGCAGCCAGATACCCTGAGTCAGGCACAGCCTTTAGCCCTCTGCAGGCTACTGACTGGCTCTATGTGCCGCCTGATAGGCCAACTCAGGTCACATAAGGAAGTGGGACGGAAATCGCTGTTCGTTTGTATCTGTTTATAAGGAACATTGACAACACGGCAAAATGAGGACACCTTTAACAACCTATATCAAAAATTAAGGACAGGATTTGAAACCAGAGCCGTTTGCTAGCTTAAATAAGACAAAGCTAATGACATTCCAGGCTCACCTCGGCTCGCCGTATCAGTTTGGGCTGTCACACTTCCTCGACACTGGCGCAAACAACCTCTGGCAGCATGTCCGATGAAGCTGGAGCACCAGCTTCTCCTAATTCGCATCTGGGCCTACAGGCAATTACCTGCTTATCGTTCGTGACTAGCACTCGCTCTTCTGAATGTTTGTCACCGACGTGGAGGTGGCACGGAGGCAGCAGCGGGACCCGAGGGGGGCCGGCGGTGAACCTGGCAACGCTCAACGTTTCAATTAGAGACTCGGTGGAACATGGCGGCTCTGATCGCCTTCCTGCTCCACTGCTCTGGGCCCCTAATTACAGCAGGTCGATAAGGCCAGAAAACGCAGCCCGACTGGACTGAGGGGAGGTGCAGATAAACAGACGCGAACTCAGACAAAAAGACAAAGACGTATTAACTTACACGGTGACACACACACACACACACACACACACACACACACACACACGCATGCACACATAGACACAAGTCTGACAGTGTCACAGTCAAGTCTGAGGAGTGGCTAGTCCGACTTAACACTGCAGAGCTGTTCAGTTATGGCTATGCATACAAATCATACCTGTAACAATAGAAACAGCACATGAATTATAATTATATTCTGCCTTTAATTAAACTAAATACATTGTGATAATTTACCTTCTTATCAAATCAATGTATTTCACCAGCATACAAGAGATAGAGGCATGAAAGTCTGGTTTCAACTCCTAAGAGCTTGTTAAAAGATGTCATTTTGGTTAATTTATGGAAATGCTAGAAATAGGCACAGCAATGGGCTTTCAAGGTTGATATGGCTGATATGGAGAAAAGGTGAACGGTGTTTAATGGGATCTATAAGCGTATTCTGTGCTTCCTCCCATAGCCGAGAGACACAATTAGAGCACAACAAAGGAGGAGAAAACAGATTTCTCACACCTGACAGAAAAATGCTGACCTTTTCCTAAATGAGGCAGTTTTACACGAGGTTTGGAAGCTACTCCGGAGATGTTTCACTGCTGGATAACAACACACACACAAACACACACACAGGCGAAAGGCACACACACACTCACACCTGATGTCTACGGCAACTATTAGTGAGATGGAGCATCGTCATGACATTTAGTTTGACCACTGAGAAAACAGAGACGGAGCGAGCAATGCTTCAAACATTGAATATTTATTGGTGTATTAAAGCTCCCCCCTCCTTACCCCCCACCACCCCAAGTTATAAGCAATTTCAGCCAGGAGCATTTAAATCATGACAACAATCATGATGAATCGCTGTGGTGGCCGCCTTCCAATCCCTGCTCTAATCTCCACTTCAGACCCCAACATCACGGCTCAATTGTTCATAATTGCCCTTAAGATGCACTATGGCACAAACATTAGGGGCATCCAATTCTCCTCTAAATCCATCTTTCATTCCCTCTTATCAGCCAAGGGCACTCAGCAAACAGGAGGAGTGGGCCTATTATCTATTTGCATTCCAAAAGTGAATCATCTCGTCACTCTTTGCCTGCTTTATCTCTCCCATTAAGACGCGGATGTGCTGGAAAAAGGTACAACAACAGAGAAAAAAAAAAAAATGTCAAGTGTACGTGATAACTCCGGACTGGCCTCTGATTCACCACAGGAGAAATCCACAAGAGAGTGAGGGAGGAATTGCAATGAGTATATAATGTATAAGCTCCAGTGCTATGCGGCATCATGCTCAATGTGATTTCGTGACAAATCTGCTTAATGCCGCTGCACTGATGTTTCTACACTAAAGGAAATATATTCTAGTAAGTGAATCTCAGTGGGGAACAAAATAGCTAGAACTTGGCAAGAAAACCACAAATTCAAATTAAGCATTTGAAGAGAGACGGGGAAGAGAGCAGTATATCCTCAGCCATCTGAGAAGCTGTCTCTTGGGCGGTGTAGTTTTAGGGCGTAGTTTTAATTTTTTTTTTTTGCATTTTACATTTTGAGCATTTGGCTAACACTGTTATCTGGAAGTTCTTACAAAGAGGAAACAGGCAAGGGTCCAGTGTCTTACACAATCGATGCCTTATCTTGTTATAGGTTGGGTGAATGGGGATGAATCTATATATGAACAGGATTAGTCGAATTGATGTACAGCGGCATGTCTGGATTAACAATGGGACACAGATGCACAGATGCAGAGTTTTGCGAGAGGAAGGGGAACATACAGTAGAGTGTGCTGAAACTGTCACTGCAGTAATGCTGCGTAATGCATTTATGCAATTATGCAAGCAAGTTTATGCAAAAACACAAGAGCAATAGCAGGTGCTGTGACAGTGGTGGAGACTGCAGATGATGTCTTGGCGCCCCAGTGTGTTTCGTGTGTAAGTAAAGTTTCTACTTTAATTAACATCTGTTTAAGCACTCATCACTTGAGCTCTTCATCAGCAGGGCACTGAGGCAGCACCTTTACCACCGGGGTCTGGGTGGGAAATGTCACATTGTTCAATCAGAGAGACAGCTTGAATGAAATAAATCCTCCCTCATTAAAAAAAAGACTCATTTTTTGTGAGTTTTTTTCTTTTTTTTAAATCGTAAGCAACATTCTGAGCCAAACATCAATATGATCTTTAAGGAACGCTGCCTGACCCAATTTTGTTTACACTTTCAAGTGAGCATCTCTACTTCTTATCCCTGAATCTGTCAGCACATACGCACACAAGAATTCCTCAAATACGCAGCACCTGATGTCAAATATGCTTTATATCAACATTTGAGAGGAGCACAAACTCAGAAACCTTACTTACTAGCTATTTTAGGAAAAGCATGCAGTATCAGTCTGAGTACAACATCGAGGTGACTAAGTGGGTGCTTGATATCACAGCAGAAACAAAGAAAAAAAGGTACTGAACAAATGTGGGCCACTGGTTAGTACTGCACTTCATATTTTTGAGGCACAACAAAATTTCCACAATGCAAATCATCAGAGAACATGGATTGTTATCGCCAGCTTGGTGATCGCTGCATTTTCAGATACAGATATCTTTGGTGATGTCAACTCATTTGTGGAAGGAACAAATGAATTCAGGAAGAGGAAGGATGGATTAGCGAGGTACGACCTACAGTATTGCATGATCTGAATTCTTATAACTAAACAGCACAAATGAAAAAGCAACAGTCATTTGAATGGGCAAGACACAAGTGATTCCCCGCATGAATTTCAAAATTTCGTGATGTGGGATGAATAAAACAGAATCTCACAAGAAGCTACAACAACTACATCGGCAACAGTGTAGAAACTCAATCCCACCTGGCCAGCTAGCTGCCTCGCCTATGAGATTCACCTACTTTGGACCCCAGTTGGTGTCCATTCTCCTAAGGAACACCCACAGGCCGCTCAGCTGCTTCTGAAACTGCCTTGATGAGCTGATCTAAGGTTTTGGCTCTGAATCCCCAGGTCTTTCAGCGGTCTGGTAGTAGGAGATGCTACAAATTCATCTTCCACAGGGGATACACCTTGCTCTCCAGCCTGGCTGGAGCAGTATCTATCAGTGTCTTCCTTCTGTACGCCTCACCTACTAACACTTCCCAAGTTTGCAAGACACACTGACTGCTACAAAGTGGTAAAAGACTTTTGGATTGTTGGACTGGATGTTAGAGGAGTCTCCGCTGGAGTTTTCCCCCTTAAGTGTTGGGTGCTCCATGCCTGCTTAAAGCTGCACTAGGCACCTTCGCACATTGGAAGCTCCAAATGGCAGCAAGAGGTGATGGTTTGAAAAAAACTGAACTTCAATACCCATAAATCCTGTAATGTGACGTCAGTAAACTGCATACAACATGCTGATGTTTACCAACCCGTCCGGTCTGCGATGCTTTATACCAGGGGTCAGCAATTAGGTTCAACCATGGGCCAGTTTTTTCATGATTTTTCATTGGGGGGCTGTTACGCAGGCCTACATGTTTTTTTTATTTATTTCTTTTAATTCATTTACGAATTAAATAGATTAAATAGATTTATAACAGTGTTAAGGACTGTATCTGAGGGGGAATAAATGGCATCAACACACCATGTCTGTTTGACTGCCAACCATTTGTGTTTGTGAAGATATAGGCTAAAGCTGTGGAATTAAAACAGTTGTTAGAATTCACACATTAAACTTTAATTTCTGGTAGGTTTAATTTCAGCACCATGCACTGTTCAAATAGCAGCCTTAGTTTTATGGTGTGGGGGATAAATGTATAGCTGTAACAAGGTTATATTGCAATAATTGGGATTTACAGGAGCCTTGTGTTTATGGTATCTACAGTAGATTTGTGAAAAAAATATGTAAAAGATTTGATGTAAACTATTATAGTCAAAACTTTCATCAGGGGGCCAAATATTTTTTCTGCAGGGCCGAATTTGGCCCACGGGCCGCTATTTGCCTACCACTGCTTTATACTAGAGGAAACCAAAGGGACAAGAGAGAGGAAAAGATCTAACGTTGGTGAGTCCAGCTTTCTCTGGATGGAGCGCTCATTTACTGCTGTTTAGTAGATAGTTTGTATTTCCGGGCTTAAATTTAAATTTCGGCTTGGCTTAAGTTTTGATTCCTCATTTCTTGATGGCGGAGAAGAGTCCATACCTTACACTATAATTTCATTTGGGCAAATACAGTGAATTTACGGGAGATCAATTAGGGGGATCATCTTCTCAATTGCAGCGCCACTTTGTGATTTAGACTCATAAGACAGGTGTATTTTTACAAAACATCTTGCCTAGTGCAGCTTTAATTAGTCTTTTGCTCCTCTACAATGCCTTCCCTCTGTAAGTGCATTACAGCCCCAACCAAGACCTGACCCCTCGCACATTCGGCGCCCCCTACCCTGTTGCCGTAATGAGGGTTAGTGGTGTGACTCTCTCTGGGGGTTGCTGCTAGCTGATTATTGGAGAGCCATTGCTGTTGTTGCTATCTCTGGTGAGCTGCCCTCTATCTCTGTCCTCTGTCCCTGGACCATAAGCCCTGCTAGCAGACCATCAATCAGGAGGCCGCAACAGGACCTCACATAATCACAGTGTGTGTGAATGTTTGTATGTATGTGTGTAGTCTCCAGTGTACGGTCAGTGTGTGTGTGTGTGTGTGTGTACCTACACCATACAGTTTGCAACCTACTATGAATGCTTGAAGCAATTTTTCACTTTGGTGGAGCAGCACACCTCAGGAATAACCCACTGACAGCCACCATTCACCATTCGCTCGTATTTCACCAGCACCAATTTCACCAGCAGCTTTCAGGCTATTTTCCATCTCTCTTCAACAGTAATGACAAACAAGAAAAGTTTGACATGGAATGGAGAAAGAAAGAAGGTCTGAGTAGCATCGTATGACTTTTTGGATTCAATTCTCAATGAAAGCCAGTGAGGTCACTATGAATACACAGGGCAACCAATAATGGTAACTAATTACTCTTTAAACAATAAAGGGGGTATATATGCTAAAAAAAATAAAAGCTAAAATGGTCTAGAATCTACAGTGGTTCTAAACGTGGGGTCCGAGGACCGCCAGGGGTCCTTGAGGGGGTTCCAGGGGGTCCCCAGCAAATTGATGAATTGTTAAGCTTCAGCATTATTTCATCAAGTTAACACAATTAGAGAATGTAGAAGAATGACGGTTTTGGTCATAGTTTTACTGTTATCTCTCTACCTACAATATAGTCATGGATTTCTGGAGAAAATCCTAACAATTAAAATATGATCAGTTTTGGGTGCGAGAGACAAAATCTCATCAAATGGGGGTCTGTGGCTCTAATGTGGACTAAATTAGGGATCCTTGATATGAAAATGGCTGAGAATCACTGGTCTAGAAAATGTGATATTACTTGAAAGCCCATGCAGGCTAGTATGCTGATGTATTTGTCTATATAGCCTGTGCTGTATGTGTGAAATATGCAGGGTGGGACTGTGGCAGACCTTTGCCTGCCTCCCTGGGTGTAGAGTGACAGTCTGCAGCTAAATAACAGCAGGAGAAGATTGTCTGCTTGGTGGGATAAAGCCAAGTGTCCCTCTCACCTTTTCTGTCATCTTTAGACAGGTGCAGTGCGCAGGAGGAGCCCGACAATGACAGATAGCTTCAAAAGTTACAATATGTATTGATAGACTTGATAGATTTTTGGTGGAAAATACAGGACTATGATTTATGAAGTTGAAAAAGGACACTTACATGCGACAATATGAAATAAACCAGAGTGAACTTGTATCTCCAGGTTAACATAAAAGTGAAAGGCAGGATTCCCACCCTCACTTGGATATCAAATTTAAGGACTTTTCAATGACTTTCAAGGTCTCAAAATCAGCATATTTTGGGGTAACATTACATGACATTGGTCAGAGAGCTGAAGCATATTGATGAATTTGGGTGCTATTTTCAATAATAATAATAACAAAAATCAAGTACTTTCTAGTCCATTCATTGTCCAAAACTTTTAAGGCCTAATTATATTTTGCTCAAATCCACATGGGAACCCAGAAAAAGTGCAGAATTGTATTAGTTTACTGGTATAGGAGGTAAAACGAGGCCATAGCCTACTGTATGCCAGTTTGACGACAACCAACATTAACACAAGCACAATAGAAAATGTGAGGTCATTTTTTTTAAGATCATGAAATATTAATACCCCAAAACAAACTCCATTGTGTCCTCCATTATTTAGGCAAGTCTGTTGCAGCGCAACACTCCATGGGGGCGGGTCAGAAGAAGCTCCATCATCAGTAAGTGATGGAGGTCACAAAGAAAATATCACCCTGCACCACACTAAAATGCAACAGTGTTGCATGCATAGTTCAACTCCTGACTATAGTGAATAGGTCACGTGCTTTTATGGGCTTTTCTTGCCATATCAGATAAAGGGGAATGATACATTCATCCAGGCGATTCTAGGGCATTTAAAACTGGATATTTAAATCAATGTTTGCTAATAATAGTCAATTATTTGCAGGCCTTTACTGACACGCGATTTGTGATACAAGTTGGTAGGTGGGCTATCTGGCTGATTTGCGTGTCCTACAGCAAGGTGAGGCGCACTGTCAGTGTAACGAAAAAAAAACACACAAACTGCCCCCCCCCCCCTCGTGCGTAAAGTCACTGAATAATAATCACTGAATAATAATAAGTATGATGATCACAACCGAGCAGGAGGCTGTGAAATCCTCCAGTCGTGATGAACTGACAGTACAGCACCGGGTACCAGCTTGAATTACAGAGCCAAGTGACTCCGAGAGCGGCGGATTACAAATTGTTTCCCCTTATAAACGCCCAATAAAAGTCATTGCAGCGCGACATGTAAATATGCAATATCAGCCAAGCAAACCGGGGAGTCACAGGTTAACGCTTATATTAATATGCGTGGACAAGTGGAGTGAGAGAAAAGCGCATCGGTACCTGGTCTTGCTGTTGAGCCGCTTTCGACGGCGCATTGGCTTCCTTCGCCGTGGTCATGATTCCCTACAGCTGGGAGGAACAGTTGCTTCACCGCCAAAGGAATAAAAGAAAAAAAAAAAACAAATAGAAATGCACAGGTGCAGTAGAGAACCGGTAGGAAGGAGATGAAGGTCTATTCTCGGTGTCTGCTGATAGGCGGTTGCAGTGGCCAAGGTGTGAAATAACAAGTGGTGGAAGGACGCCTTGCTCAAGATGAGAAAAGGCAAAAGATTCTCAGTGGAACAGAAAGAGAGGAGGAGGAGGAGGGGATAGTGGAGAGAGAGAGAGAGAGAGAGAGAGAGAGAGAGAGAGAGAGAGAGAGAGAGAGAGAGAGAGAGAGAGAGAGAGAGAGAGAGACCGCGCATCACTTCGATAAATGCTTGATGCGGGACTCTGCGGGAGCAATTCACCACCCCAAAGACGCACGCAAGCAACCCCCCCCCCCCTTCTAACACATATATATGTACGTACACACACACACACACACACACACACTCACACGCACGCTGTTCTTTGGCGTGCATGTCAGCCAAGCATGGCTGAGCTGCAGAATGAATGAATGATGAATGCTCAGTTGAAAATTACATTATAGAGGTGTATTGCTAAATTCATAGGGAATATCGCCTATTGCAACATCAGGCTCATAAAATATGAATTTGCAACTAAGGGGCCACCGAGTTCCAGCACTACTTTTTGAACCATATATCATGTCAATACCATATCAGTGCCTTAAAACATTTATTTAAGTCTATTTATCTCCATCTCTCAATCCAACTCCCCAAACTTCAAGTATAATCACTTTATTTTGACAGTGGCAACGCTGCAGTAAAGCTGTTTCTCGCTGTTTCTCCCACTATCCTTAATACTGTACCTTTGCTTGGTATAACTGTAAACAAAGCATTATGCTATTAATAATTCTAGTGATTTAAATGAACTGCAATAAGCCGAACACTTTCCATCCACACAGGAGTGGCAGAAGTAATCACACTGAGAGTAAAATGTGAAAATGTTTGCCTCATAACTTTGATATTATGATAATGACGTGTATGATTGAAATAAGCACTTGTTCAGGGATGAAATAGCAGTAATAAAGTGCAAATTGCTAGAATTGAGGCGAACCTTGCTCTTTATACAATGTAAATTTATCTTTAGAAATGTAACCAGACAGTTCAGTCAGCTGAGGGTTTTAGCTGAATCTATCTCTCTAGACAGAAATATAATTAGAGGGGGAAAAAAAATATATTCATTTCACTGCAGTAGCACTGAAAGAAACCTCTTATGTTGTCGCTCGACTTTTCATGATAAGAAGCAAACTAATTATTTTCATAGGCATGTTCAATTAATTACATCTTGAAGAACTGTTGTACAGCATTCCCTATCAAACACCGTGAGGAAATGACTTACTTGGACTCTGAGACGTACTTCATGTTAATTAATACCTTAGTCTCTAATTCGACTCTCCTTATTGCAGGTTTGTAATGGAATGTGTTACGCTTTGTTAATTAAAGTCAGGTGCCGCACTGAAGTCAATTATACTGGAATACGAAACAAACCCGACCAAGAAAGCACAACGGGCAGAAAAAGGCCCTTCAAAAAAAGTCTTCAAAGAAATTGAGCTATTACCTCCGCCAAGGAGTCAATTTGTCTGTTTGATTATCTGTTAGCAGGATTACGGAAAAACTACTGGCCCGATTTTCATGAAACTTTGTGGAAGGGTGTAGCATGGGCCAAGGAAGAACCCATTACATTTCGGAGCGGATCCGGATCCGACTCACGAACAAGCAATAATAGCACGAACCCTTCTAGTGCCCTTCTAGTTTTGTGATGAAGTGTAATTTACTTTTTTGTATCCACTTTCCCTCGTCTACTTCTACTTCAGTGAGTAATTTCCCAGAATGCCTTTTGACGATGTCCAGAGAAAGAAGGTTCTCTGTGCCGTACACATGTAGGAGGAGAGAGCGATAATGATAGCAATAGTGTAAGCAAGTTTCCAGTTGAGGAAAAACTGAGAGTGGAAAGAAAACAATGCCTGTTTGTGCCATGATCAGTTTCAAATTACAAAAAGCCGCCAAAGAGGGCGCTCTCTTTCACGCGACAGATCTGCAACGATAAGCTGTAGCTGCATTGCATTCTGGTCTATTGAGGCTGCTGTCGGTGGAGAAATTGGTCTCTCTGCCTCTTCTATGATGGATTTCTCCCTGTATGATTGTTGCACTTCGGTGCAAAATGGTGAATCTTGATACCTCCAACCCCAAGAACAAACCTCCTCAAACGCACAGTTATTTACCGTTCAATAATGTCTTGAAACTCACCACCTCCTCACATAACTCGCACACAAAACAAAGTGTCATTCAAAAAACTATTAAAGGCACACTTGGGGCCACTGAAAATATGACTGGAACCAACTGTATTTGATCAAATATAACGTATATTGTTTGTACTGATACTATACACCTAAGTATTCGATTGTACCATTTTAACTGTATGTTTTATGTTATGTATTGTATGTATTACATGTCTTATGTCCTTTTTGTGGACCCCAGAAAGATTACCAGTCGCCAAGGCATCAGCTAATGGGGATCCATTTAATAAACAATAAACAATAAACAATCTAGAAAGAAGCCCTCACACTTTGATTCTGAGGAACTGACACTAAAACCTGATTGACCTCCATTGTAGCTGCACTAGAAATATCTGGACGTGATGTGTTGTCCACAGGAATAAGAAAAATCACCACCACCGAAGATCAAAATGAACCAAGAAATGCAAGGTGCATCATAAATTGCTGCTTTTTACAAGTGTTGAAGTGTTTTAAGGTGGATTTTGCACCACAGGCCTGGTGTGTGGTGTCACCTATCCATCATGCCGTGTGCATGCAGGTTCCCATTTCTCCTTGACAAAGAATGGACATGATCTGTTCACCTTGTGAAATCACACCTACCATCAGGCTTACTAAGGTTTACTCTCACACAGAATGAATAAAGACCACCCAACATCTACAGCACCATCCGCTAGTGGCTCAAAACTACACAAACAGCTTTTCTTCAACAATACTGGCAGTGTTTACCATCAACAGAATGATGTATGAAACTGAAACGACTTCTCAACAGCCAATCAATCAGCTCCAAACTAATGATGGCCACTCTGGGCCAAAGCCCTATTGGTTCATGACGGATGCTATGTGGTTGGACTGCAGCAGCCAAGAACATAATAACCGCCTTATTGTGGCTGTGTTAGAGAGTGTGTATACAAACCTCATGTCTCTGATGTTGACAAATGGACAAGAGAAGGCAATGATGAATGCCCGTGGGGTGGCTCTGTTTAAATACACATTCCCGGAAAGTTACAGATTAACTGACTGACAGTGCCAACCTGCCTAAACAAATGGAGCCATCCACTCGCTTCTACCCAATCATTTCACTACCAGTGCCAAGCTAGCAGCCAACCTAATGAACTGGAAGTGCTTCTGACTAATTAAAACTTCAAACTAATCAATACACGCCACAGCCTCAAAATACTATACACTGATGCATTGTTTTGGTACTGATAATAGCCCTGTAATTACTAGAAAAAAATCATTGCTACTAGGGTGATGATTATGTAGATAAAAATAATTGCTATTGTTAAAGAGGCGTCTCCAATTAGCCCTGCAAATTTTCAGTCTGACATTTATATCTAGGTTGCTGCAATGCGTCGATGGGATGTGCTCCACAGCAAAAGCATCACAGGCTCATTGAGATAGATCTGTGGTGCTTATTCACATGTGCATATCTTCAAAAGTGTTTGTTGCCCCTCTAAGCGGAGAAAATGGACAAAGGGCATATGCAAACAAACAGCCAATTAAATGGAAGCTCTGCAAAATAAATCCATTCTGATCTATCTGTGATCATTCAAATGAAAAGGCTGATAGTGCTGAAAGCAAATAAAAAAGGTCAGACCTACAGATTGAATTCGATTTTTATTTTATTCTCTCTTAAATTAATTTTAGGAGCAGAAGCCAAAGCAATGTCTATCCATGCTTCTGGTTTATGCAAAGCAAACAGTTGTTTCCTGGAATACTGCCTGGATGTACAGCTTTGTAATTGAGATGTTTGGAGAACTAAAGCATAAAATCCCTGTTAACACCACTGGGTACAAGAAGGATCATGCACATTACATGGAAATCTGGTGTGTCTGTCATTAAGACTCTTGTCAAACTTCTAGGAAGTTGAAAATTACACCCAGGCTGGGTACAGCACAGTGTGTTCTGACAAAAGAGTGATCTGATACAAAGAGCCAAGTCCCAAGTCCCAAGTCTGATAACTTAGTTTGATTACAAAATCAAGAATATTGAGTATAGTTTGTTTCTATGTGTTTGTTTGATTTTTTTTTTTTTGGTGTATTTGCGCACACATGCAAAAAATGTATGTATAGCCTATGAGTGCATCTTTGAGTTTATGCATGCATGCGATCACATCTATAAAATGTGTCCCAGTGCACCCATCTGAAATGGAATCTAAAAATGTGTTTTGAGTCACACTCAGCTCCACTCTCTCCCAGAACATACTGTCGTTGCATATGGCCAAAGCCATCTATCAGTGTTACATTAATTCCTTTATCAAACCCTTCAATGTAGCAAGCCCCCAAGGCGTAGAATATCCATGGGAACAAGTGTAATGGGATGTGTCAAAAAACAAAAGTTGTTTAGTGCCATAACACAGTTGAGGAAAACCCCATGCTTTGTTTTGATTGAACGCACATCATCCATTTCCTCGTGGACTGCAGTGCTATTTCATGAAATGCAAACTTCTGCTGTGGACAAATCTTGTATAGTACTGTATATGATGGAAGAAGCATGTTCACATAAAAAGACCAGCATCTCTCCAGAGAGAGGTCTAGGATGGAAAAGCTATTACGCCGGCAGTGACACAGCGCCGGACCAAAGGTCTGGGACTCGTACAGAGACTCTGTTCCCAGCAGGTGGTGCGACGTATGACTGTGTGCTTCCATTTCTCCGCTCTTATTTGTCAGACACATGATGGTAAGCATTGGGATATTGGAAAAAAAAAAAAAGTAACAGCTTTTCCATCTCTCCTCCCCGCCTCCCCTCTCTGAATACTGTATGTGTGTGTGGTCCCTACATAAATACAGCTCCGACCTGTCATCCTGACAGAGAGACGATGCATCAGGGTGCAGTTTCTCCTGCTGCTGGCGTACAGTGCTTTATGCCAGGTGTGACTCATCAGCCTTCACACCACTCAGACGTGAAATGTCAACAGAGCCGGACTCCATAGCCGCGCCTGCGTTCCCGGCACCAGCCTGTCGAGCATGTTTGTGGTGGCGAATAAGGGAAGTTTCCAGCCTCTTCCTTATTAGCATACTCCCTGTGTATGTCCTCACTGCTGGAGAGCATGACTGAACCTCACATACAGAGGCAGAGGCTAATCAGCTCTTCCAGTAGTGGCATCCAGGCTAGGGGGCTAGGGACAGAGGTTTTTTTTTATTTTTTATTATTATTTAAATTGCCATCACTGAGGTAGATATGTGGTGCTTAATCACATGTGCATACCTTCCTCTAACATATGCAGAGAAGATGGAGAAAGGGCATATGCAACCAAATAGCCTATTAAGTGTAAGCTCTGAAAAATAAATCCACTCTATCTCTGATCATTCAAAATAGAGTAGAGAAGGCAAAAAAGGGAAGGGCTGATAGAGCTGAAAGCAACTAAAAAAAAAAGGCCAGGCGTACAGAGAGCGAATTCGATTTTTGTTTTATTCTTTCCTCAGTTTTTACTCCTCAAGCTCACTTGTCAATCCTGTTTTTCCTTCCAGAGCTAACACATGCTAATGGCATATTCTTAACAGGTGTTGTGTGGTCATCATCTTCTTTTTGAAAGGCTCTGTTGTCATGACAACAAAGGTTGCATCACGTACTGAAGGGGGTTTGTTTGGGATTGCTTTAAGTCAGTGCTGCGTGTTTTGCATCGCATATGCATCAAAAGCTGAGCTGTGTGTGTGTGTGTGTGTGTGTGTGTGGTGTCTTTTTGAAGTCCTCTTCAACCCCATTTGAAACCGTCAACAAAAGATATCATCGACAGGGAAGACATGACTGAGTGTGCCGTCACAAAAACAACACCTAAGAAAATAAAGGATTTAAAAGGCAGCTCCATCAAAGAACACTCAAAATAGCTGTAACAAAACAATACTATCTGAGGTGCTCTCTGAAAAAGATAACAAGTGGCTGACTCGACACCTATCACTCCACCAAGGTCTCACACTTCTCTGCTACACCCAGTAGCGAGACCCCGTTAAAAGGCCTGCATGCAATAACAAATTTCAGCACCAGGCACAAGGACAGCGCCCAGTATGGATCCAGACGGCATCAAAAGCCTGGCACTGCGGAAACACACTTCAGCTCTGCTTAATGGACAGCTCCGACGGCACATTTCAGTCCCACGTCCGGGACTCTTTTCATACGGACATGGAGCAAGGAGGGAACCTGTTGAGAAAAATACCAGCATAATGGGCTTATTCCACTTTGCAGTTGATGGATACAAATGGATGTTAAGAGCAGAGATCATAAAGAAACGATGTTGAATAGGTAGTCACATGATCTCATGAAATGTCATTTGGGTTTTTATATACTTTAGCTAGCTGAAAATATGTCTCATTCTCTTATGACAGCTTTACCAGAGAAGTAGCTATGATAATTATGTAAGTGTTTTTCACTTGGGTAATTACTTTCTCCTTTATTTTACATTGTCCATAGGTTATAGCAAGCCTTTAATTGATTGGTCACTTACTGATAACATCATAGCTCAGTGCCAAGCAGACAACAAAACATACTTGGAGCTACGCTACAATGTTAAACAATATGTATGTTAAAAAAATGTTACAGCTTTCAATTTGAATGTAAATTATACTGGAAATCACTGCTTAACTGGGAACTCACTGCCAATTATCAAAGTTACGGCCGGAAAAAATAAAGAAGCTATTTCCGTACAGAAAGCTGACACTGCTCAATTCTCCAAATGATGGATTATGGCGATGATGAGAATGTCTCTCAACAGGATATTTTGAGGGAGTTTCAAAATGGGATCTAATGAGCGGCAGACGATGATATGAATTGCATACCTTGCGTCACTCCATATGCGTTGAATCACTGTGTGAGGTGGTGTAAGGTAGCGGAGAAATGACAGCAGGGAGCAACAACTTGAGCCTTTAGTGTCAGGCGGGAACATCCAGTAAAGATGCAGTGATTGATCAGGGAGAGGAAACGCAAAGCAGAGAGAATAGCAATAAGGACAACATGACCCTGCTGAACGTCCACACTGTCCTGACTCTGTGGGTTGAGTTGAGGTACTCACTGATAGAAATATATATATATTTTTTTTGCCCACAGCATTTTGTGGGCAATCATCCCCACTAAAGCCCACCACAAGCAGTCCGCTGTTTACTGTACAAGTGACATTTTGCTCTTAGACTTGGATCGCCCCATTACAATTCACTTGATTGCGAAATAACAATGTATAACAATTGTGCACGGTGTCTTTAAGCATGATTTAGTACCATAATGTGGCATAGCGAATGCATAAACACATGCTAATGCGGAAGCATAACACAGAAATACACAACCTGCCTCCTAATTACACACAACCGACCCAGCTTAATGGCAAAGCGCACCATTAAGCTTATTCAATGACAGCGAGCCACCAAACTCTGCAGTTCAGCAGTTTTGTTCTGCCTGAATAAGAAACAGAACTCTGACTCCAAATGGTGGGTGAAATCTCTAAATATCTCTTTTTTTTCTTCCAAAGTGCCATTTAGATAATGCCAAGTTCCCCCAGAATTACTTGCTGACTTAATGGTTAAGACGGTCCGATGTTGCACTGCAATCATCTCCTGCCTCCTTACGGCCTTAAGATACAGTATGTAAAGTGCTGACCAAAAAAAAAAAAAAAAACCCAGCAAAAATAAAGGGAGTTTTTTTTTCTCTCTCCATTTAGGAGTAGTCATCTATATTATCCAGAGCTGCAATGGTGGAGCTGGAGCTGCTGCATGGGTTGCTCTCTTAGTCTGTGGACCGTGATAAATCTCAAGTCGGGAGAACATTTGTCACAGTGGGCCACATGTTCTTTCATCCCACCAGGTCTCACTCTCCTGCTCTCTCATTCCCTCTCACTCTCTATCCCTGCCTGTCTCTCTCTCTCTCTCTCTCTCTCTCTCTCTCTCTCTCTCATTTCTTCAACCTCCATGGTCGTTCCATTCCTCACAGAAAAGCTTTGTTGTGAATTTGTCACTGCCCAAGCCTCTGTGCTGTGTTAGCTATGCCCTTGGGTTTCTAATAGGGCCAGCAGTGCATGGTGGTGCCGAGATAGAAGTGCAGCTTGGTGAGCCGCTCTCTAACCAAGAGCCATAAGAAGAATAGATGGCTACGCGGCGAGCTTAAGCTTCTGACAGGTAGGCCGCTGACGCCACAGGGGAAATTTGGACACAGTAAGTTTTACGGACATAAGCCACTCGGAAAAGGTGTGTGACGTATGTATAGTGCGCGGCAGAACTGAAGAGAGAGGAATAAAAAGTACGATAGATGCTGAAGATGAGGGGGGCTTGCTAATGCCCAAGGAAGAAAACATTGTAATTGGATATCTTTTTTTTTTTTTTCTTCAGTGGTTTTATAGGCTCTGGTACACATATTCTACTTTTTGACACATTCCTCCAAGTAGCGTGACTAACAAAAGAAGCCCACAGCACGATATATATGTCTTGTTATTTCACTTCGAAATAATGCAGCGGAGCAACAAAGCATCAGGGAGGAAGCGGGAATTCTAAAGAAGCTGGCAAACAAAATTTTTTTGTAGACATGAGTAAAAAACACATCCATACCCCGGCTTCAAAAGTCAACGACTATATCCGGAGCTTTAACGTGGGAAGAAATCAGCCAAGATCACAAGCTGATTTAAGAGGTAATTATAGAAGTAATAGTATTCCAGATACGCAGCTTATACCCACAGAGTATTCTTTTGTATGAGGACGGGTGAGGAAGATCTGAAATATTAAAGGTGAGATTGCTAGCAGGGGGATACTTCCTGGAAGCAGGCAATAAAATAACTCATTAAAACTTCTCGTCTCCTAAGACGGAAGATAAGCAACTGGGTAAGGAGGGCGGATTCTGAAAGACAAACCAAATAACTTCAACGTCTGAAATTCATTATCAAAATCACCTCTTTTTTATCAAACTCTCTGATTCAATGTCAAAGCCTGTGCATATCTGTAATAACATGGATTTTAATAACAGGGATTTTGCTTGAATGAAGCTGATTATAAAGTGCAGTTGATAAAGAAATAAGTGCATAGGCATATCCTGAATGGCATTTTGTATGCAGCTTTGTAGGGGCATTCTGTAGAGACATTCTCTACAGAAAATTCAATTTTGTCTGCCTCGCAAATTGACCATGAACTGAATACCACTGAGGAACAAGACAAACTATTAAAGGGTAAGGCTGGTGTTTTTTTAATGCATTGCTTACCGTCAACAAATCCTATGAAAATAACAAAATCTGCAATGATTTTGTTTTGCCAACAAGTCTCGTCCATGTAGCCGGTGCCCAATGAAGCCATGTCCCAGCAGCCATAGAAATCCATTGTATTAAAAAAATGGTTAAAAACACGTCAAAGAGCCATGCCGTTGCTCTGAGCAGCATATTTCATCATGGCGATGCACCGGGCCGGCCGACTTTTTCCTCAAACAACTTAATAAGCCGGCTGTAAACACTTGGCGATCTCAGGAAAGTAGTTCCGTAGCACCGAAAATAGTCCCCGGCGTAATTTGTGCCCATTTGAATTTTGGTAATAACTACAACAGCCTGACTTTTCGTGGTAACAGTTAACGATTTTTAAAAGGTAAACTATGTTTTTGTGAGCTGTACTTCAAGGTTTTTAGCTTACAATTGGAGCCAATGACTTCCGGGTTGACGGCTAAAAACGGTACGTGGGAAGTCAGAAAGTAACGGGAGTAGAGCAAACTTTAAATACTATAAAAACGTATAAATATAAAAACTTTAAATACCTTATAAATATAAAAACTTTAAATACCTACCACCGATTTCAGATAAAAATCATCCTCATCACTACTACTGAGACTGAAAGGTTGACATCCATGATAAACATCAATTGATATGTGTGTGTGTGTGTGTGTGTGTGTGTGTGTGTGTGTGTGTGTGTGTGTGTGTGTGGTGTGTGACTAATATCTCCTGTGCAGCCAGTTAAACAGAAGCTATTTTGAACGGAAATTCTCAGGTCCGACTTTACACATAACTACATTTTTAACGGCTGCACCAGCTGAAATATTTCCAAGGTAGCCATAAGTTACAACTTAAAACGTACACCGACCCCCTACTAGGTGTAAAGACTTTCATAAAGCAGCCTCTGGGAAGGCAAATCGATTTGACAGATGGGGAAACATGCTGGAAGACCTGGGGGATCAAAAACAGCGTGGTTGGCAACATGAAATTAGATCACTGGTGAAGAACCAAACTACAGGTTTAGCTAGCTAAGAATAAAATAAATAACATTTTTCCACCCTATAAGTGATATAGGAGCCTGCATTAGACCTAACTATTGTACATAGCTTTTAACCTGTTGAAATTAATGGTTACACCACTTGATGTCACTATTATTGTCTGCATTAGTTAGTTACACAGATTCTATGATTGCAATGGGTATGGAAGACGAACTACAAATTAATCCTCATACTGTGTTCTAGATAACGTACCTATTTATTGACGTTTGGTGATGTTAAATTAGCTAGGTTTATTCTCTTTAGCTAATATTAACTTAGCAACCATTAGGCCTGGAGGAATAGATTTTGGCAAGTTATTGGCCACAGAAGGGGAAAATGTCACTGTCTGTGACAATGTTTTGGTTTGTGGTCCCTTTACGCTCTTTAAGATGGACCTTCCTTCATTTAGAGTTATAATCCATTTACTTCTATGTCTAGTTTACATTTGTTACATGTTACATGGTTTGAAAATACAAACCTTACGGTGTCAAACCTAGCTTGAAACTAACTGCTGTCCCGGCAGACAACAACACCCCCAAATAAGAAGACATGGATGTTTTTTAGGGATTATTTCCTGGTAGAGACTTGCATTTCTTCCTGAGGGTGTCAGGTGAGCAGAGCGTAACATAACGCAGCACTGATATGAAAACACTCAACACGGGCACAATGAAATAATGATAAAACAGAAACTTGGAAAAAAACAAATTAAAGCTTCATGTTTACCATGATGGATTATCTAGCTTGGGCAATTTTCAAGTGTGTGGAAGATGTTTTTAATACCTGACAAGAATGAATGGAAGTAAATGGCTTCTTCTGAAGGTAGGAAAACGAGCGCTGACATCTCCAACTACACTGACTGTGTGCAGAGACCATCAGCAATAATGGAAAGGAGATGGGCGATTGGCACAAACTTAAAAAAAAAAAAAAAATAGCACCAGTGTCATCCTTTACGTCTCCATGATGCAACTATCTGACAAGTTTCAACATAATGTTTAGTGTAGACTTTACACCATAACTTACAGGTGAATGCCTATTGAGCTTGGTGCTACAGACTGCTGGATTAGATCTGGGTGAAGGTAAATTTGCTCTGATGCTTAATTGCTGTACAGTTGCCCAATTTAATTGAACATAACGACCCGCTTTGTTCGCAGCAGGAGAGAACACGAGGGAGGTGGTAAAGGCAAGAAGAACTGTGATTGCCAGGAGCCAGCTCTCTGTCTTGTCTCTCTCCTGGCTTGCAATACTCCTATCAAGCAATAGGCCAGCTGCTCGATTGCCTGCGGTGGATGACTTGACCTTCTACTGTTCCCCAGCAAGGGACACGAGCTGCAGAGGGATTTTCGATTGGCCGGGGCAAAACCTGCCCAACTAATTTACTCGAAACAAATGTGTGAGCAAATGCGTTCCGCGACAAATATCTACCCTGGCAGGCATGACTTTATAGAGTGAAGGTTAAATCTATTAAGAATGGGAATGAATTCTGGCATCATGAGTCATCTCAGAAAGAAGGAAGGAAGGAAGGAAGGAAGGAAAGAAAGGAAGGAAAGAAGAAAGGAAGCGAGAAAAAAGAAAAAAAAGAAAGAAAAAGAAAAAGAAAGAAAGAAAGAAAGAAAGAAAGAAGCTAATGTACTGCTATAAGGGTCTTATACTGTAACAACAACAAATACAGTGTATTGCTGTCAGAGACCAACAATTACTTTGAAGCATTTTCTCCAGCAAATCTCACCGTGGCTGCTGGACTATTGACAGAATGACACAGTACAGTTCACACATCACAGCCTGGCAGGTCTGAGCTTTCAGGAGAAAATGATGGTCATAAATCAGAAAGGAGTATTTGAAACTAAAATGACAACTACGGTTGCATTTGGATGCTTCGCCCACCATCTGCTGAGGATGACAGTCTGGAAATACCAACGCATACCGCGTGTCAGTGAGCAAGGTGTGTTTGGGAGGGGGGCGGGGGTGCACTCAGACTGTCAAATCAAAGGGAAATCAAAACACTGCATGGTTGGCTGATCAAAGTGTCAATGAGGACCTGTGAGACAGCGCGGCTTCCTGCTGAGCACAAATACAAGCTGTTGAAGTGAAGACGCAGGCATCCGGGGAGGACAGTACGAGCCTTCAGATACAGTAAATGCTTTCCGCAGACATTACAGAATAATGGCTAGGGAGGATGGAACAGATTATGCCGTTCTTGTGTATCGTTTATCAAATGACAAGTTCAGATTTGATGCTACTGTGGTTCTGTTGCTCTGCTTTCATGTTGTTGTGCTTATGAGCTGTCAAGCTATCGCCTTCTGTCTGGCATCCCCAAATGGCTAAATGATTTGGTCTCCCGACGCCAAGTTTGCAATTTGAACTTTATTTGAGCTTCGGTGAGTCTCCAGTTCCAGTATCAGTTCCTGAGCTGGAATTAACATTCTAATAAATCCTGCTTTAACACCTCACCTGATACCCCATCTTGCAAATCCAAAGAGAATCAGGAGGGAAAGATAAGCTGAAGCTGATGTGCCACTATGAGTCATGAGCTAAGAACAGAGCCTGGTTTGACGTCGTGAAATATGGCAGCCATTTACATCACAAAGACAAAAAAACACTATCATGTTGGTGACTGAGATATGAGCAAGGCCGGGCTTCTTCCACAGACAAAACGTTTTCCCTGAGCCCAGCTGAAAAGAATTCTTCCTTGATTGCCCTAACAATGACAACTTATCATTGATGTAATTATGAAAATGCCATTACGCAGCTGTGATGCTGCAATCAAGAAAATGATCCTTTTCGCAATTAAAGCCAAGTGTAGGTTTGAGAAGGAGAAGAAATCTGCCAACTCCAGAGTTTATGGGTTGATTCAGTGACATCACCGAGAGAGGAAGTCCAACTCCCACTCCTTTTCTCCCCTTCCTGTCTAATAGATGCAAAGATACACATGCAGCGTGAGAGCAATAATTAGTAGACGTCGGTGCCAAAGGGAGAATGCATAATGACGTTGTTGGGAGGCTTGGGTCAATCTTATTATACCCTAGATGCACAGGCTGCAGCTGCAGTGGAGGATCAGTGGGGAAATAGATTCCTAGAGTAAACAGAGGTAGTGGATTAACTCTCAGATGACAACTGACTCTTTCTGTACACATTTCACAGTATGGAGAGGAGATAACGGCTCGGGGAAAAAAAGAAACTCCCTCCTGTCAATGCAGGCAGTTGTTTAGACATATGGATTTGAGTGTTAAGCAACAGATAAAATCAGAAACAAACATGGAAAATCAAAAACAAGATATAGAAAATCAGATGGTAAGGGAGAAAATGACACGTAACCAATAGACTCCTATAGAACAGCTTGCGATCCCGCGGCCTCCACTGCTGCTGCGGCAGCGTGGTCGGCATGAAAGGGAACATCCAATCTGTCTGATTCCTCTCATCTTTCCATTCGGCGGAGCAGCGCGGCACCGTTCAACAATGGAACACCGCGTTTCCGTTATCACCGGGGGAGCGTTCCGGATCGGCGCGGCCCTTCCTCTGTACTCTATCTCTGTGATTCGGCCGCGGGCCGGTCCGTCTGAGGTCGCCGTCTTATCACCTCTCAGCAGTTTCATCATGAGGCCTGTACAGCTGTCGGCCTTCACTAATTCTGCTGTTATCTGCTGCAGCACAGTCAGCGGCCAGGACCTAACACCTTTAACACACACACACACACACAAACATACTCACACATAGGGTTAGACGGATATATCAGTTTACTCATATATCAGGCCAGTTGTGGGATTTTATTAAATATAAATATAATGTCATTCACTTCCCATATGATTGAGGTCTCGAAAACCTTTTAACTGTTCAAATGTTTTTGTTTTTTTTGTAAATTAATTCTTCGTTTAAAGATGGCAATCAATCCCAGAGTCTCCCTGCCATTGAATAGCAGTGGTGGGTCAATCTGTCTCAAGGATCTACTAACCCAAAAAGAATTTCATTAATTTTGGTTTCAATGGAGAGTTTTAGTGTCACATGATGGTCTAAATGCTGTTTTAGAGGCATTTCCACCCTGTTAGGAGTATAATTCTGGGGGAAACACTGAATACTTCTGAAAACTGAAAGATATTGAGCAGCTTCAATTCAAAAATATCAGTCCTGTCAGCAAAGCCTCACAGTGTGCGGTTGGATAATTTCTTCTTTCTTTCCGACTATTTTGTATTCCTGCGACCAAGCAGCATCTGATTATAAGTGGCTGTGCACGGGCGTCTTGACTAAAAAAATAGCAGTATTGGCCTTCAAAAATCTGTACCCTTCAAACCCTATTCATGCACACCCATACAAATGCATACACACACACACGCACATAAAGATACAAAAGCACACACGCACACGTTAGAGGAGAGGCAGATGGACTCAGAAGCACCTCTCAAAGTGAATCCAAATTAGTCCAAAACAAACCCCCACAGAGCTTCGATCTGCACCAAAGGCCTCCTCCACTCCAGCGGATGCTGACATTTGATGACAGAGTGTCGAGCCAGACGCAGGCAGCCGGGCGAGGCTGGTTCAAAACCACAACGATCTATGCCAGATACTTTGTGGTTTTGGAGATTGGGATGGACAGGCAGCGCTGTTTGCCAAGCTATGCTGTAGTCCCTTTCATAATATTGCTGCAGTCCTGCCACTGTATTGCCATTGTAAACGAGACATTTTGGAGTGTCATTCCCCTGTCCCGCAATATGTTCTCCAACTTTATACAGCTTGTCTAATTTTCATACACGAGGGGCCGAGGAACAGACAAATGTGCCATTAACGTTGCAGAGAGAAAGAGGCCTTGTCATCTAAACCATTATAACATAAATATTTGATTACAACATAAAAGGTCTCTCTTGTAAGTTAGCTGGCCATGCATACAAAGAGGGGATTTAAGTCTTAGTGTGGCAGTACAACCACAGTGGGTCAAACAATTTTAGATCAGCATAAAACCATTGTGTTGTTTGGTGCTCATTAAATATTGACACCGCTGTTGCTAAATCTTATAATCTACACTGATTACTGTAGACCCTTGAAATCTGCACTAGTGCACAAAGCCTAATGAAAGCATAACAACAGAATTGGAAAGTATTCATCGATTTGGGATATCCACATCATTTTCTTGTGCTCTTCTTGCTCTGTGTGTTATGGAAGAAAGGACACAATACACACACCTACACACAGACACACACACACACACAATACAGCGCACGATACACAGGAGAAAATTATGAAGATGAAAATGAAAAACAACCTCAAATCTCAAAACCTCAATCTCAAATACATTCACAGTAGCCTTGGAAAGCACAGACAAATTTCATTTATGGAAAACAACCAAGCAAGGGTCATCATACAATGAGCGAAGACCGCTATAAGTACACCAAGGAAGAATGAATCTCACAGACTCATCATCATGGCATGCTCATGAACAATGTCATTACTCCTTCAACCAAAAGGGCAGTACACCGTCTGAGTGCTTGGAAAATCAACAGAAAGCTTTCGCAGCCTGAAACACGTCACACATGCACCAATGGGAACTCAAAATTGTACGGGCTTGGAGTAAATGCCTCTCTCTCCTGCATTTTATATAAACACGCACAGCTTGACTCCCATTTTGTTCAAAGAATGATGACAAGATGAACATGATGAGCCAGTTACTCTTGAATGCTCCGCTCATGGGTTGAATGGAATTTCCCTCTTGTGAATTTCTGTGATCACAGTGACCACAGTCTCATGAATAATAAAGGGTTTGCTCCGAACCATCGCACCCATGGATCCACCTCATCTACCATTCGACAATGCAATATCACCATCAACAGAGCGAGCAACCAGAATCTACAAATATGTCTCAGATCTGCACACTGCAACGGAGTCACGTTCAAATAAGTTCTCATGATGAGGGATAAGTGACAGCAGTTTTACTTTAAGAGATGAGTTTACTTGTGAGGCAGGGTTAAAGTCACGAATGTAAGAAAATAATAGAGACAACCACCTTGCATTTGTGCTAATTGTAGAGATATAACTAAAATTGCAGTCATCTAAATCATGACTCTTGCTGCAGAATTGTGCTGTACACACAATATACACAATACTTAGTATACGCAACACAAATAATATACATACGTAGTGATAAAAATGTATTTCATATGACAACATACAAAAAAACAGCCAGCAGCTAAAAACAATCAGTTATCTTTTCCAGAGTGTCTATAAACCCACTGTAACCCAGTACAGAAACCCACTGTAACCCAGTACAGAAACCCACTGTAACCCAGTACAGAAACCCACTGTAACCTGTACAGAAACCCACTGTAACCCAGTACAGAAACCCACTGTAACCTGTACAGAAACCCACTGTAACCCAGTACAGAAACCCACTGTAACCCAGTACAGAAACCCACTGTAACCTGTACAGAAACCCACTGTAACCCAGTACAGAAACCCACTGTAACCAGTACAGAAACCCACTGTAACCCAGTACAGAAACCCACTGTAACCTGTACAGAAACCCACTGTAACCCAGTACAGAAACCCACTGTAACCCAGTACAGAAACCCACTGTAACCCAGTACAGAAACCCACTGTAACCTGTACAGAAACCTACTGTAACCCAGTACAGAAACCCACTAACCCAGTACAGAAACCCACTGACAGCAAGTATTTCACATGTTGCTCCATAATACTCCACTGCACTGCAAGAACCACCATAGACCAACCAGGCAACATACTTATCTGTGCCACAGTCTAGCCTCAGTTGTTCTCCATACTTTGACTGCTTTCCTTTTGAAGATGGCAAAATGTGGGAATTAATGAGGTTTAAGGTGTGGGAAATACAGGAATCAAAGGATAATGCAACCCACATGTAGCCTATATTTTAAGGGCAGAGTTTAATGTAAAGCACACTAGGGAAAGAAGACAGATTTCAACATTGTAGCAGAAGGTGAATTCTTTAAAGACTCAAGGTCTGCATCCTCATTTTATTTCCATCAATATCCCCAGATATAACTTCAGAATATAAAGCTGCTACTACGTGGACCATAAATTAGCTATTAGTATCTAAAACATGACACCAGTGGTAAAGGGGAATTATAATCTTTAGCGTTAAAGTTTCATAGTATTTATTTTTTATGAGTTTGATGATGGCACAAACAAAAGTATGTTTTTTTTTATCCCTTCAGAGAGACATGATTTCCATTAGTACAACCATTAACACTTCTTCCTGCAGCAGACAAAGGATGAAACCAAAGAACACTGAAATGGCATTTGCCACAGATTCCCTGCAATCAGACACACAGTGCCTTCCTGTCAGCTCCATAGCTCCGACAAAAGATGGAGGGAGTTATGAAGAAAGGGAGTTGGGTGGGAGGAGGGGAGAGGGGGAGAGGGGCACTGAGAAATGAGAAAAAGGCATTGTCCCTGTTGCGTTGTGAGCTGATGAAAAAAGGTATGAGGCAGATTGCAGCACACCCAGCTGCAGTCAAATTACAGAGAGCAACCATGCATAAAATGCATAGATCTGAGTAGAAAAAAATAGTGAAAAAACATGAAATCAGTATCCCCTAGATCGGGCACTGAATACAATAAATATCCAAAGCAGACTTGGAAGATACAGCAGTGATATTCCTGTCTCATATTTCTGATGGTCAAACTCATGCTGTATTTCAAAGTATTTTATTTCTGTTTTTGCTCTGAGGTGTTTTAGTGGTCTAGTAATCTTTCCTGAGAAACGGGCCGTGTGCTGCAACCCCCGAGGTCAAGCTATGCTTTCAAATGTTTCTTATATCCACTGTACTATGACAAATTCTCATGGCGGCTGGACTGACCACTCTCCTGTAAGGGATTTTGAAAACCTTATATTCTTTTCTGAGGTACGGTTGGTTTACAAGATTATTCACCATCTGGCCCCTCCTCCTCCGAAGGACTTTGAGTGACTGCGCTCTTCCCCAAAGGTCCACAACATATGCTAAGTCAGCTTTCTCCATAAAGGCAACTAAAAAAACTCCATGACTTCTCATGTTAAAACTGCTTCAGATCTGCACTCTCTCTTAGTGATGCTAAAAATATGGCTAAAAACAAATCAATCAGGAACACATTAAGTGTAATTAGCCTGCGGTTGTAAATTTCCTGTGGTTTTATACACGCTGCCTTGTAATTTTATGTAATGTTTGTTGTAGTTTACGCATATTTACCTCCACCAAGGAGGTTATGTTTTCGGTGCCGTTTGTTTGTTTGTCAGCAAGATTACGGAAAAACTACTGGGCCGATTTTCATGAAACTTCGTGGAAGGGTGTAGCATGGGATCGGATCCGACTCACAAAATTTGCATATCATAGCAGACTGGACTATTGGCCTTGGCGGAGGTCTGCACTCTCCGAGTTCCCTTCTAGTTCTTCCTATTTTTGAAGATTTGTTGTTGTGTATGTATAATGTACTTTAGTTCACCTGCCCAGGGGCTTAGGGGTGAAAATTAGCTGACTTCTTGAAGGATTATGTTTTTACTGTACGTGGTCCCTGTTCAATAAACTTAAGAAAGGAGAGTAAAGGATGGAGAGAGAAGTGTGGAGGGTCCAGGCTCGTCTGTCAGGGTCTCCCTCCTGTGTCTGAAAGGTCAGGCCAATGCATTTAGCTGAGGCTCTGCACCAGGGTGGCTTACACTTTGACACAGTACATTCGCTGTTGTGGGAACACCTGTATATAAACTTGTGACCTTTCCATTATGAGATGGTCTCTCTAACCACATGGTCTCTAACCGCCCCGCCATCCAATATTTTTTAATCATTTAGCTTACACTCTTATCCAGAGCGACTTAGGGCTCGTTCACACCAAGCATGTTTGGAGCGGATTGTTCGACCCCTCGGGTGGCACCAAATAACTGCACCAAGACCGCCTGACAACTCGGGTCTTGGTCCTCTTCTAAGTGAAATGCAGTGCGGTTTGTCGGGAGTGAGACATCATCCAAGCCAACTACACACAATGACCCCAAAACACATGGATTTATGAGTATAAACAGATGTTGACTTCTGGTAGACAGCAATTACTTGCTTGGAAAGCCTAGCACAACAAAATAAATAGACAGCAAACAGAGTCAAGCTGACAGCAAATTCTTTGGTACCTACTAACAGAATCAAATTGATGCTAATATTCAGTTGTTCAGATTTGTTTTCACTCCCTTCTGCGGCCAAAATCTCTAACCTCTCCGGAAGATAGGCGACCAAAACTCCTGGTTCCCTTCTAACTGGACAGTGTGAAAACTAAACAAACCAAATACAAGAATGCAACAAAGTAAACTTTCCTACTGTGGTTCAGACAAAGGAAAACAAACTGAAGGTGTGATTGCACCCTTACGAGAAGAGAGCAAGTAGGGGTTCGGTGTCTTGTTCAAGGACACTCCAACAGCATACATGGCTGCTGATCGACACAGATTGGCTGCTATAAGGATCAATCTTGTGACTTTCCATTTACAGGACAGTAACCTCTCATCACAAAGCCACTCCACCTCCCTACGCAGTCATCAGCACTGTTTTCCATGCGTTCTGTTCAACACATCCTCATGTCTACAGAATTGATGATAGTAGACTGAGAAATTGGATGCAGTGGACAAAATATTTCTGGTTTATTTTTCAGAGAATTTCTCTTTGGCAAGCAGTGTGAGAACAACCAGAAACTGCAAACATAAACAGAATTGCCTTTGACTCATATTCGACGTAACAACGGGGCAAGCCTGCTTCAAACACTTACTTAAAAAAAATGAGGAAAATAAAAACTTGGATGACCCTGGAATGACTTGCATTTTACCCCGGCAACTTTAAGGACTACCCACATAAATGACAGGATATCTATAAGATGTGATGGAAGCAATGGGGGGAAAAGAACATCAGTTCCTTCAAGAAATGTAGTAGAGAAAACTTGAGTGACCCCGAAATGACTTGTATTCTACCTCGCCGAACTGCCAAAGCAGATAAAGGAGAGCATTACTGTATGCTAATCTGCTAATCGGCAGCTAATACAGTCTCTGGTTGTGAAGAAGACGGCAGTGGGAGGTTAACGCGTCATGACAAGAAATGAATGTCGAAGAACGGAGATGAAGAATAGCGCAGCGGGAGGCTGAGTCTGAATCTGACAAGAGGAGAGCGGGAACAGTGTGAAGGGGGTTCGGATCGACTGAGGTGGGCGGAGAAGACGCGGCGCCCATTAAGGAACAAGACAAGGTGTGGGCGACTGAGCAACACAGGCGGCTCGAAGCCTTAGCCTTCTATCAGCCTTAGTCATCTCTATTAGAAATATGGATTTTCACTCCACTGAAATCTCCATTCAAGAGCTAAACTATGGAACATGCTCTGTGCCACGTTCCAACAATAAATGATCACATCTAATCTCTTCAAATAACAAATGACCACAACAAATAATGAATGATCACATCATCAAATCACGAACATTTATACATGACATGACATGAATATTCATTATTTGATGGTTGGCTTTTCATTATTTGACATGAATATTCGTTACTTGATGATGTGAGCATTCATTATTTGTTGTGGTCATTTGTTATTTGTAAGTTTTTATTATCAGATGTGATAATGTATTGTTGGAATGTGGTATAGAAAATGTTCCATAGATAACGCTGAGAGTCGTCTTCAGCAAAAACAGCAACTCTTAACTCAATTGAAAAGCTCAAATGAAAAGCTACACGCTGAGTTTGTGTTGTGCAGTCAAGCTGAAATATCTGGCATGAAGTATGAAACGTGCAAAACCTTGAGAAAGAAAGCAAACTATTCAGAATGCTCACTTGCATTCTTTTATCATTTATACATAAAACAAATTAACTATTCAAAAAATTCCTATGCTGAAAAGCAGGCGCATTTCTACAGTATATCCTCTATCAAATAAAACCGTACAACATGAAGAAATGAGTCTGGAAGTTTCTTAATGAACAGGTTGTCTGGGTTTGCCCCCAGTTAACACACTGCTGCATTATGTTTGCTAGCCTTGTGTAGAGGGATTAATGCGTGAAACCACAAACACACACTCAAGCACACACAACACAGACACACACCAAGTCTGCACGGTATTGATTTTGGCTTTAAACATTGTGATTAACATATGTGTGGATGTGGGTTTTAGGGTGAAAAAGGATTTACAATTTCAATGAAAGGAAAGATTTTCATGAAACATGAAAATTTGTTGTTGGCAAACAAATCAGCAAATTAGAATATTGTTTGGGGGCTGCATGGAATATGTATCCCTAAGATGGAAAAACACAAAACAAAACATTGTCTTCCAATTTGGAAACTGCAGTAATGTTAACTGTGCAGGTCTAATGTGCTGGAGAACAGCTAAGCGATCTGAGCTAAACAGCAAAGCCAGACCTGTCCTGATTGACACTCAACAGAATGGAGTCAAGAGGGGTGGAGCGCTACATACTGCAGATCAAATAGAAGAGAGTAAAGGTCGACAGCATGAGATGGGGAGAGTTTAGCCTGGGCACACATGATGAGTGATAGAGATTAAATTGAAGGGAGGTTCTCCTGGGTATTGGAACAAGGCAAGATTGATGTAGGCTGCGAGAAAGGAAAACACACGAGAGAGACACGGAGGATCAAGATGCACTCCCGATTCAACTCCAGATTTCATTCTGAAAACCCGCCCAGTCCCTGTCAAGCAGCCCACACCGCGGGCATCTGTATTCAGCGCTCGGCTTTGAGCAGAAAAGAGTCTGTCTTTACCCTTTTAAAGCCAGTGTCTTGAGGGAATGCAATATTGACCGGCTCCAGCGGGTGCTCCAAACACTCTCTGTAGCATTTTGGTCCTACCTCCAGACACCATCGAGTTTCATTAGGTTGCCACCTCCCCTGGGATAACCTTTAAAGAAGTGGACAAACTTTGAGCCTGGATTCTCTCCGGTGTGAGTTTGATCTGCGGTAAACCTTTCCCGAGGACAGCTTTTCAAAGAGACCACCAGTTGGTCTTTTTACAGGCTCATTAGACTGATTTGCTGGGGGCGATAAAGACGAGGCTTTTATCAGAGATATGGGACAGCTCTCCAGGCAACAGTAAAGCCTTTTATCGGGACTTAAAAGATGTTTAAGGTACATGTGTTGCAATGATCTTCCTTTAAACACCAGTAACCTTCAGACAAAAGACGAAATAGCTGTCCTTTCCACCCTCCTAAACTAAAAAGAGGTAAAAAAAAAAAGATAAGAATATAAATCAAGATCAAAAAAGTCTCTCTGTTACCCTTATATTAAACTCCCTGGGTGTTTGTATAACATGGCACATGTACCTCATATACCTTTTTAATTCTACTTGCTTTATACTGTTGTATCCATGCGTATGTATTTAATTCACACTTTTGTTTGAGCTTGTCGTTAGCCTTTTGATATGCAAGAATCATGGTTTACTGTACAAATATGGCTTATCTTATTCATATTTATGCTTGTCTTCCATGCTGTTGCCATGACAAAAGTGGCCCTATTTTTTTTATTTTATTGTATCCTGATTTAAAAAATTGTGCATATGTTTTGGATGTATATTCTGTTTTAGTGGGATCCCAGGAAGAATAGCTGACACCCTTGTGCGCAGCTAATGGGGATCGTCCTTATCAATAAAAAAACAAACAAACAAATAAACCGCCAACAGTTCCAATAACTTAAAATAGAGTCATGAATCTATACTGTAGATCTCATGGAGCCAAGTGTACAGACTTGAACACTGATGCCATATACGCTACACAGCACTTTACATCCTTTAGGCCACATGCTGCCTATTCCTAACATGTTGCACACACACCCACACACACACACACACCAACTCGCACACAGGCAGACGCTCCCTGTCATCACATTATATTCACACTCCCGTCCCACTCACCCTCCAGAACCTCTTGGCCGTCTCCACCCTGGAGGGTTTCCTGTGAAGGCCCAGCGGTGCTCCCAGCGGATGTTCAAATATCATCCTGAAGCAGCCTGCGGTGGCTAGTTAGCTTCTCGCTGTCTGCCGAGCCTGCCACTCGCCGTCCTGGGGATGCTACAGCTGCTCCGCCAGCAAGTGGCTGTCTGGTTTGACAGCCCACCAGCCTTACCCATTTATGAAGCAGCTGCCACACCCAGAGCCATTACAGTCTTGTGTATTTCCCAGCAACTGCATGAAAACAAAAACAACCACCAGCCCTTCTGTCTCCAAACCCTGCTGCACGGCCCGCACATTAACGGGCCCTAATGGAGGCCGGAGACAGCCACCGCTGAGATTGGCTTTCACTGTCTACTTTCAGGTACCTCGCTTCTCCACCCCCCCCCCCCCCCCCCCCATCTCATAAACCATAAACAAGAACTTAACTTATTTTGTGATCCGTTTCACTTGCATGTTATTTTTGTTGCCCTTATCAGTGGAAGGCAATGCGATCAGGGAGCTTAAGCTAATGAGTGAGATGAGTTTGGAGCTACAGATGCAGTGGGAGTGTAGAGTGGCGATGGAGAGTGAGCAGAGGTAATTCAACACCTCCACATGAGATGTGCCGCTGAGGGAACAATCGCTGCTAAACTGTTTATTCAGCCATTAGAGCCACAGCATGGTGGGATGTACTGACAGGAAAGTGGCTGATTTGAGATCATAGGCCTGCAGATGTGTATGTGGGCGTCTGTACGTGTTACAACTGAAAAAGCACCGCAGAGTGAGAAACGGTCCTATACCTCTAGAGTTTTTCCAGAAGTAGTACTTTACACAAACACGTACACACACACTACACATAAAATTCACACTTGCAAACAAGACATATTTACACACAAGCCAGGTTTGTCATTCATCTTTATATGAAAATCATACTCTAGAAGACTGACAATAATCACATCCTCCATCATGATGATGATGATGATGATGATGATATTTTGCTGCTAGGATGCAATAGCAGGCGGAAAACATTTTCAGTAGTTTAAGTTCTCCATCCTCAAAATTACTATCAATGGATTTTTGATAGGAAAAAAAACAACATTTAAAAGTTAAATTATACACAAAATGTTTACACAATTTTATGTATTATTTCACTTTTAGGTTATCAAAGGTATCAAAATATCGGTATAAGTCAAATTTTTGGTTTTGTTATAACATACACATACACACGCACACACACATACATATGCACACACACACACACACACACAGACATACATGCATGATCACATTGATTGCCCTTAACTCTTTCACGCTCATAGATTAATTAATGTACATTGAGCTCCAGTACACACAATCACTCCGAGCAGAAGCTAAATCAGAAAAATTGCAGCCTCGTCAGGAACCAATCTCTCACAGTGGCAGAGGCAATAGAAGATGAAAATTTTCCCTTTGATCTCCAAAGCAATCGCCCTGCAGTTGCCCACATCCATAAGAGCCCCGGCCCTTTAAATGCTCTATGAGCTTTTGTAGCAGGCACTCGTTCCAGCTGGATCCCTGCATTTACTGTGGACCAGTGTTAAGTGATGAGATGGAGATATTGTGTATGTGTGTGCGCATGCATGTGTGTGTGCAAGTGTGTGGGTGTGTGCACACGCGCAGTATTTGCACACTTGGGAACTAATTCATGATAGTTAATAATGAAACCCCACGCATTCACTTAGGCCATCCTGATTTGCATTGGCTGCCCACACACGCACACACACTTAAACCACTATCTTCTATCATCAAAGCTTAAATGGCCAATTTTGGAGCACCTGATTAACAGCAATCTCACGCAATCTCGGACAGTCGTTTCAGTGGTGCACCAACACTGTACAGCAATGAGAAAAAACCCTTTTTGGTCAATGCCTTTGACAAACAACAAAAAAAGTGTTTCTGTGTTTTTTTGTGGAGACACGTAAAAATCTGTCACATTGAAATCAATCCAGTAACATAAAATGTGGTCTTGATAAATAAAGTGTATTTTGGAAGTGCATTAGATGAAAAACAGGAAAAGTGGAGCATATAGGAAATATGATAGGAGCATATAGGAATATGAAATCATTTTCAACCCCCCCCCCCAAAAAAACATGAAAGATGACTGGGAGCTAAAAAAAAAAAAAAAAAACTAGCATCATTTCATTAAGTGAAAAGCAAGGTACAAAGTACAGCATGGAGCGTAGGTGTTTTTGTTAGAATAGCAGTGGATTTCAGACACTTGATGCAGTTTTGTTATAGCTTAACCTGACATTGTAATATCCATTTTTCTGTGGTAAAGCACTAGAAAAAATACATACAGTACATTGAAAAAGATGGAGTTCCAACAGTGGTTCTTCATACAGTTTGGTGTGGCACTCCCTGATGAAGACCACAGCATGGCCAAAACACACTGGCACTGTTTTTAATATCTAGCCATGGAATAAAGGCTTTTTTAAATGTTTGCTTGAAGAGTATCTTGGGAACTCCTTCCTTTTTCATTAAGCTACAACTCCAAAATCAAAAGGCGCACCGTCACCAAATGCCTCCACACACCAAAACCCAATAGAAGCACTCTCTATCTCCTCTTCATTGACACCACAGGACATTATTGTATTTATTAGACGTGTAAATTATTCACACTGTGTCTAACCACTGTTGCAGACCCATCCTAGGCCTTCACTGGTCAGTGCAAGGCTGACAAACGGTGACAGATAAAGCGTGCAGGCTGCATTCAGCGGCTGCTATGGCCGACAGCCCCTGAAATGGATTACTAATGGATCAGATGGAGCAAAAGACAAACTACCGCAGGAGGAGAACGGCTGGGGAGGCTGCTACCTGTCTGTTTGACAAGAGAGAGAGAGAGGAATAGAGACGGGGGGCATGGTGAGAGAGAGAGAAGAGAAAACAGAAAGAGGTAGGGAGGGGCAGGAAGTGAGAGAGAGAGAGAGAGAGAGAGAGAGAGAGAGAGAGAGAGAGAGAGAGAGAGAGACAGAGAGAGAGAGAGAGAGAGAGGGGAAATGAATAGGAAACCAAGGGAGAAAATGACAGTTCTGTACTTCTGAAAGACTTGGAGACAGTTTTGAGAAATGGTCCGGTGAACACTCAGCCTGGTGGCCCGTGGGGAGAAAAATCCACTGGGATGGAGTGGAGCGGCAGGGTGTATTTTCCTCTGCCCTGACAGACAGATAGTAGCATATTGATGCATCTGAGGTATTACCACCACGGTAAGCACAGCCAGCGCTCGGCAAGTGTCATTAATGTCTTGTCTCCACTTATTTATTTCTTGTCAGATCAGGGGTGACGGGGGAAACTGCAGTCTCAAGGCCACACAACACTGATTCAGAGAGAGTGTGTGTGTGGGAATGCGTGCCTGGGAGAGAGAGAGAGAAAGAGAGAGAGAGAGCAGTTGTACGCGAGCATGTGTGCATGTGTGTGTGCACATGTGCCTCTGTGTCCCTGTGTGTTTCCGGCCCATGCTGTGGCGGTGGTAGATTGTGCTGACACAAGCCGAAATGCCTATCACAAGGGAAGGTCAGCAGTGTAATGATTTTACTTCAACAGAACCAAGTTGTGCAAAAAGCTCATTTACTAATCCTCCTCCCATGGCGCCTACCATTGAGATAGGATACTATACCCAGTTAATAACTGTCTCATTTGTAGGCCTAAAATCCTCTGAGGTAAGGGATTTAAATGCAATATATTTAAACTAGTTTGACCTTTTAGGTGCAATATTCCTGGAAGCAGTATTTAGTATTTTCTAGTTAAAGCTGCACTAGGCAATATTTTTATATTAAAATACTCCCATCTTATAAGTCTAAATCACAAAATGGCAATGCAACAACTGCGGCAATTAGATAATTTTTGGACAGTTTTCTCCCAAAAAGGGGCTACCAAAATACATTGTCAAGTGTTCAAAGTTGTCTAGTGCATCTTTAACAGTAAATAAACATACATATTTTTTTTTATTTTAATGTATATATGCTGCCTCTGGGACAGGGGTGGGAACAGACACTGTAATCTTTCACAGTTATGCAGATGACACACACGTCTACATGGCTGTTAATCCAAACAAACTCTCCTCCATCAATGCACTAATGCATTAATTGTCTCAGTCTGTCCAACATTAAAGTCTGGATGTCAAATAATGCTCTCATGCTCAACGATGATAAAACACAAGTAACTGTTTTTGGCAAACTGGCAATAGAGAAAGTGTTATGGCAGCACTGTCTCCTTTAGGACTGGGTTGCAAACAGCAGGCAAGAAATGTGCGGGTGATCTTTGATCCTGACCTCAGTTTTTCATCACATCTTAACTTCTTGACAAAATCTTCTATCGGCTCAGAAATATTGCCAAATTTAGACCTTTTCGTGCTTTGTCGGACACCAAAAAGCTCATACATGCCTTCGTCTGCAACGCTCTTTTCTCCGGCCTCCCTAACAAATCAATGGACTGATTACAACTTATTTAAAATGCTGCAGCACGCATTATTGCTAGAACCAAGAAAAGAAAACACATTACTCCTATATTACCCTCACTGCATTGGCTGCCTGTGAGCTTTAGGATTGATTTTTAAATTTTGCTGATTATTTTATGGTACAGATGGATCTGGCCCCCGTTTACTTACATCTCTGATCTTTTAACCCCCCGTGAGCCAGTGTGCAGCCTGAGATCCTCAGACAACTCCACTTTTTTTTATTAACTGGCATTTTTGTAATGTTTTATTTATATTCAATTTGTATTCATTAATTTATTGTTATTCACATTTTATTCATTCATTTATTATTGAATTGGTTAATCTTCTGCTTGTTTTTATTCTCCATTCCTTTTATTCTCTCATTCATCTACTGCTTTTTTTTTCATTCCTTTGCTGTTCTTTTATCTGTAAAGAAGCTTTCTAAACTCTGTTTTGAAAAGCGCTATAGAAGTAAAAATTATACACACAACTCAATGCCATCTCAAAATTCAAGGTTGAAAGTATCCAATTCCTCTCCTGCATTTGGTCTTCATACATCAAGTCTACCAAGTGCACGACACTATATCATGAGCTATGCCCCGGTTTTCATAAGACTTTTTCCAAAAAACATCCAGTGGCCCTCTTCAGAAAATGAACTCAATTCACAACACTGTCTACCATTCTATCAATTTATTTTCTATTGTTGAACTAAAGTTCTTTTTCCAGGCATTTCTGTTCAAAGCACATACATCTCACAAGCCACAAAAAAAAGCAATATTCCTGGTTGAAAATAAAAAAGAACATTTTTTTTCCCATTCCCTTCAGTTCATATCTGAGAGTAATTCTTCACACACAGCGAGGTGCATTTACAGCGAGCCCAGTCATGGCCTGAAAGTGTCCTATAATGGCCGTATGAATTCAAAACAAATAGATAGAGCTGAGATCATTTGATAGATGTTACGCACTGTGACTCACAATATGTGTCCTTTTAGCCTACTCCATGAGCTGTGTGTACGTGCAGACATGAGTATATGGTTTTGTGTGTAATCTTCATAGCAAGTAAAGGTTATGGCGAGCAATAGATGTTCTCCGTATGCGTAAACAACCTGAGGGGAAGAAAGGACTAGCCATAAGGCATCGTATTAATAGTTCCAGAGGTAGTGAACACCCAGAGAGATGAAGGATGGAAAAATCAATTTGTGATAAGACACCGTATAAGATCTTGATCTATGGCCAGGGCAACTGTGAAAATAATACAGCATCATTGTTTTGCAGTAGAAGTGGCTCCAGACTGCTTGTGTTTGATAAAACTAGGCTGTAGGCGGCATACACCTGCTTTATCACATGTAAAGCGCTGCCTGTTGTAATGGCCCAGAGGACCGGGGCAGGAAACTCAAAGGAAAAATCCACCCTAAAGCACTTTAACATTGATAATAAACTGCTATTGGGCGATGTACCGGGCCACATCAAGCTATTTCCAGTGCAGCTACAATGAAGTTTGATGAGCAGAATATTTTTCAGGGATCTAAAACATCAGCGGTAAACGTCAGGTTTTGGTGTCAGCTCCTCAGAATCAAAGAGCGAGGGCTTCTTTCTAGATTCACCATTTTGCACCAACGTTCAACAATCATACAAAGAGAAATCCATTGTAGAAGAGGCGGAGAGACCAATTTCTCCACTGACATTAGCCTTAATATACCATAATGCAATGCAAAGACATGCAAAGACATATGTTTTGAATAGGTGGTACGGCCGCAATCATAGACGTTTGATTGAAAGCAAAAAGTTCACACTGTTGTCTGGGAGTTGTTGAAAGTCATTCTGGGAAAGGTAGGAAATCACAAACTGAAGTAAAAGTGTTGGAGACAGGTTGTGGGAAAGTGGGTACACCAAAAAACAAAATTGCAACGTTTTATCACAAAATAACTCCTGGAATGCACTGAACATCACAAATTGATGACACATAACAGTATGTGAAGGTGGATTTTTCCTTTAAGATTTTTGTCCATCAACCACAGGGGCTGCTGTATCCCAGAATTCACCAGCTATTCATTCATTTTCTATACCCGCTTATTCCTATTCAGTGTCACGGGGGTCTACAGCCTATCCCAGCATGCACTGGGTGAGAGCCAGGGGAAAAACCCTGGACAGATCTCCAGTCAATCACACAGATAGACATTCAAAAAGACTATGGCCAATTTAGAGTCTCCAATCCGCCTGACTTACATGTTTTTGGACTGTGGGAGGGAACGACACGCAGACACAGGGAAAACATGCAAACCAAACGACATGTTTCACTTGTTTGAATAGAATAAGACCTCCAAATGATGTTGCTGGCATTTGGATGGAGTTAATATTGTATCTCACCTTAGACAGAACTCTCTGAAAGCCAACACCCAGCCTCACCTGACCCAGGGTAATGTGTGTTGTTTTAAACAGAGGCGTTCTATTCAACACAGCTCAGCCCAGCCTAAATAAAAAGACATGTAGCTTTCACTATACAGCCAAGACCTGAGCCTGGGTCTGGGACGAGACAAGGGTGCTGCTGTAATGTTCCGCTTCAGTGGGCCGACGCCATTCCCCAAGACACCGGGTCAAAAAGGCGAGCAATGGTGAAGAAAAAAAGGAAATAGAGCAGAGGAGCAAGGCATGGCTGTGAGGCAGAGAGGGAGAAATGGGGGGAAATGCAGTTCTATTCAGAAGCTCTCAACAGGTCATTGGGAAAGGAAAGGAAAAATGAAAGGATTCAACTTTGTGAAGCGTGGAACTGCAGATACATTCCAGTATTGAATCAAAGGATAAATATAGAATGGCCCATACAAGACTACACAATCTATTCAGCAACAACACTGGGTTTGATAACTAACTCTGATTTATGTCAGTAGGAGCCATTACACCAGCGTGATTTCTGTAGCTGAGCATCACTTAAAGGAGAAGAGAAGGAGAAAACACCTTTGTAAAAATCAGAGTGAACGATCGTAATGTTTTCGTCAAACTCAAGTGGTCACTTACCTCCGGGACATCGAGCTGTTCTTTCAGCTGCGACACTAGCAGCCATCTGAACACCGAGATACGGAGAGAAATCAGAAACATTTGCCGCTCTTTTCAAAAGCATGCAGGGCACCAAATTAGAGGGAGGAGAGGAGTCTAATTTGGATGTTTATGGTGTGTAATTGCTAAGTTCTGTCTCTGTTAGACAACAGAAGAGAGGTGTAAGGCTGAGAGGAATAATTATACTATAAAAAGTAGCAGGCGGGGAGTAGGGAGGGGTATGGGGTGGGGTGTGTGTGTGTGTGGGGGGGGGGGTACAGGCATCTAAGTAACCGTAGTTGAACAGCAAAATGCATTACCATTGTTTATCACTAGACAAATGTGAATAAAGAGTAAGATAATGAAAGAATAAAAACAGAGACATACAGTAGTTGATACAGACAGAGATGTACAGCAAGAAAGGGAGTTTAACTGAGCTTTTGGAAATTCAAATTGTGGGGGGAAAAAAATAATTTGACAATATACTAGGAAGGATAGGTTTACAATGCAATGCAGATAATACAGTGCTGCAGAGATGGGATGTGCCAATTAAAGTTAAATTTAAACTGTCCTTTTGCAGGTGATGCTGTCAGGTTTACTGTGTCTCATGGAAGAGACAAAAGAGCAGCCACTAGGTTTTATGGGCACACCCAATTACTGTGCTTGTAGCTGTGTGTGTGTGTGTGTGAGTTTGTGCACATACTGTATAACTGGGAATAATGTGCACACACATTTCCCCCTAACATACTCCACAAGCACATCGTGTCCTCAGCAGTGACAGTAAGAATCTTCCCCCTGTCTGTATATGATATGAACGCTTTGTTACTTCAGAGGCTGCGCATTAATAATGCACAATCACACTTTGCTCTATCACAGGTTAATACAGAACTGCCATGTTCCACTCCAAGCGATCTAGCAATCAGAGACATCCTACTCTTCCTAGCCCACCTCTGAACTGAGAGGCAAACTACAGACCTTCTCCATTTCCACATCAAAGAACAGATGTCAGAGCCCCTTGAGATTTCTGCATTTAGGGCGGGGCTGTTAAAAGCGCCTCACACAACACCTGGCAGAGTGAGTCGACCTAAAAAAGCAAAGTTTGGAAGAGAGAGAGAGAGAGAGAGAGAGCGCGAGAGAGAGAGAGAGAGAGAGAGAGAGAGAGAGAGAGAGAGAGAGAGAGAGAGAGAGAGAGAGAGAGAGAGAGAGAGAGAGCACCTCAGACGACAGAAAAAGAGAGAAATGAAGAATGAATTATGTGAAGCGTTGTGGGCTGTTAAGGAACGCTGCATCTGTTCTTGTTTGTTACCATCGTGTCCTGCTAGGAAACTCTGCCCTCTATAGTATGTTTCATGGAACAATGAACAGTTTGTTTGTGAACTGAATTGAATGCACTGACTTCTATTAATCATTATCATCATTCATCTGATATCTGGACATTTGTCTTGATATTATCCCATACATAGCCAACCTCAAATACATTCTGCCTCTACATGAATGACCATGAATATCATATCTTGCCATGGTCTCCCAGATATCTGGACCTAAGGCAGGATGCCATGCTCCAACCTGTTGGCGACTAAAACAGCAGCTGTTATGGAGTCCTTAACAGACATTTTTGGCTGTCAAGTCCTCTGGAAGTCCATTACAAACAATCCTGACCTCCTCTATGAGGAGTTTCAGCCTCTCTCCTCAGGACAGGCATGCGAGCTCCCAAGGGCTAGGTGCAATAGATACACTAGAAACACTCCTCCCTCCTGTGTGCAATAATTATTCTTAATTTGCATAGTATGTAAACTCTGCTCTAAGCACCTTTTTACTCATCTGTACTTTTGCACATTTACCATTGTGAACTTTGGTTGTTCTGCTCCACACTCAATCTTGTTATTGTACTGTTTTGACTATTTTTTATGTTTTTTACTGGTTTTATTGTAGTGTGATTTGTGCTGTCAGTGGTGTCATGCTGCAAGCCAATAAAGTACTGAACTGAACTGAACTGAACTGAATGTCGGTGCAAAACTCCATTGTAGCTGCAATGGAAAGAAAAACTAGACTCATAAATGCAAGGTACATCGCTTTTTTAACAGTGTTACAGTGCTTTGGGGTGGATTTCTCCTTTAATCCCAAAGCACCTTACAGGACTATGAGAACATACATCATTAGCATTGCTGGCCCCAGTGTGAATCAAACCTTTAACCCTTCCAGTGTCACAGACATGTTCACCCCATTGACCCATTGACCACAAGGCAGGGAATCAGTGCAGCTTCCTCCATCTGGTGTTGTACTGAGCATGCCTCTTCTGTGATCCTGCAGACTGGGCCAGCCGGGTCATACCCACCGCCCTTATCTTCTCCTTTATATAATATTCAGCTTTTATTATATTATATACTATTCAATTATCCACTTCTGGTTTTGATCAAGCTCAGGCTCAGTCGTTTTATGTAGGCCTCCCTTCAAGGCAAATGCTTTATCTTCTCTGTCGCTGTCCCTTCCTTCCTTCCTCCCTCTGTCTCTATGCTTTCCTTTCATCATTCCTCATCCCTACATCATTGATTTAACCTCACTCTGTCTGTCTGGCCTTCGGTCCCCACAGACCCAGCTTCCACAGAGATATCTCTCAATCCTCCCACTGGCACCTTGGAAACGATGCGCCTCATTCTGAGGCAGGAACAGGACAGCCTCTAGTGGCAAAATGGGGGCACTTCATGTCAGGCTATGTCTTCTCAAACCTCAATACTGGGTAACACACAGTGCTGTACTGCAGCTGAGAGATACTGACAGATGTAAACAATCCCATAAGAAAATGTAACATTCAAAGACAAGTGAAACATTAACGTTTGTCCCAAAAGCGACTTTCAAACACTTGCAGGAATTTGTGTATTTGCATCATATGGCATCATGGGAGAAGTTTAGAATATTTAGAGATTCTTGAACATGGTATGACATTTTACATCTCAAAATACTGTGTTACAAGTCTATTTTGGTTCCTCAGAGCTGAAAAAATATGACAGATGGGCTTTTGATTCACAGGAATATACTGTAACTTAAAGGAGTATTCACTGTCAAACTACATGAAAGAGACTGCTGTATCAGTCGCAAAAACACATCAATACGCATAATGACAACATCTGCAGAATGGATCAAACCAAAAAAAAAATGGAGTAAACATGTCAGTCTAAATTTAGGCTCTGGGAGCAAACTACAACTTTGCAGGCTCATACTGAGGCTGATATCTCTCTGACTTGACTCCTGCGGGAGCGTTTTCAGCAGAAGCTGAGCTAGGTTAATGTCAGAATAAGTGAATCAAGGCACGACCAAAATACATTAAAGTTATTACCACATTAAGATGCCTCTGATGACACCGGCACTTCACAGGTTTCATGTAAAACACACGGGTGTTGTTTACCAGTAGGAATGGCTGAGTTATTTGCCTCTCTGCCATTTCCTCCCTAATCTTAGGAATACTGCGTCCAGTCATAAATAATGACTAAATCAGCACTCCAGTTTTCTGACCCGTAAAAGTGAAATGCTGCACAGCTCTTAAGCGCTGCTTGTGTGTGTGTGTGTGTGTGTGTGTGTGCATGTGCGCGCATGTGCCTGCGTGCGTGTGCATGCATGTGTGTGCAGCTATGTGCATGTGTGTGTCAGAGAGATGGATGGGGAAGAGTGCTGCTCCAATGGGAGCGCTCCGCTTAAAGCCCAGTGGAGGAGCATTTTGGTGACTCAACCCCCTTCTTGTCTGTCCTCCTGCATGCTTGCCTCTCCCCGGTGGAAATGGCTTGTGAAGAGGCCGGATATGAATTCATTTTACGCAGAGATGAAGTTATTAATGCCCACCATCTGTTATCGTCAGCGAGCTGCCAGACAAGCAGCAGTAACAACACAAAGAGGAATGCAGCACCAGCTGGAGAGCTGCAGACGTCAACAGTGAGATACATGATGCCACCTTGGTATTGATGGATAGCTTTTTCTGGATTATCTATAGCCTAGCTTCCATTTACTGAACATTATTTCTCCATTTCTGCAAATCACAGGTACATGGCGAGAGGAAAGAGCACAGGCACAGGTATGTGCTCTGGTTAAATGCTCAGACTGTAAAGTAATGGTTGCCTTCTGAGAGGAGGTACATGATTCAAACTGCAATTCTTTGGCAAATCCATTCAGTCAGTGGTACGGGATAATCTCATGTTGCTACCCTCCTTCTTTGCATATTAAATCACTGCTATGGACTGAGATTTAAAGAGAAAGCTGAGTCTATGAGGAACATGTTGGCACTCATGCTGGCATATGGAGAGCTGTATTCACTGCAGTTTGTGACTGTTCTTCAATGTAATTGTGGCAATCTGAGCACAAACCACGCAACCATTACAGCACTTTCTATATTTGTACTTGGCTATACATTATAGATATATCCATACATATATAGAGAGTAACTTTGACACGAACACATTAAGATCAACTCCCGCCTGTGTTCCATTTGATCATGTGATCTCCATCTGGCAGCTGTGATTGGTCTTAAGAAGATGCCAACTTATAGTGCATGTACCTGATTTGGTTAGCAAAAGCTTCCTGATGATTAATAAACCATACTGCTGTTTCACACCTCACTGGCTGCATAATTCATCACTGGGGAAAATGGTGCACATGCGAGCGCGTCATGTTTGATATACAGGAAGTGTTTGAGTTGTTGATGAATGAGGGATTGGCTAGATTGGAAAACAGAGCTGGGGGTCAAAAGGGGCACGTTAGTTAAGATTTCGAATACGACAGTAATCAAGTGATGGCTGGATGCTGACTTTGTTGCTGTGCTTTGTGGGAGAAGTATACAGATAAGATGAAATAATTAAATTTGCTGCTTTCTGCTTGAGAGCCTTCAGCGGCCGAGCAACCGCTCCCTTGCGCCGGCCTAAATGGCAGACAATGTGCTATACGTCTCCATGCCAGATAATTCCCTCAGCCCTCCTATCCTCTTTTCAAGGAGATTCTGCAGATTTCTGAGACCCTGAAAAGCACTCACCATGCACACACACACACACACACACACACAGCAGATGCTTCAGATGCTTCCAGAATCGAGAATCTAGTGGGTAGAGTGATGACTTTATCCTTCCAGTGTCATCATTAATCAATCTTTAATCAAACACTGGCAAACCTATTGTTTCTATAATGAGGTAGTATTTGTTTAGTAGTAGTTTAGTACTCTAAACTAGTTAAGACTGCTTCATTGGGAGTAGGAGAGACAGTGGCTACATTTACATGCAATGAGTAACCTGGCTACTGGCCATACTCTAGTCTAGTCTCATTTGGGTTAAGCTGAACCTTTCATTCCCTGCGGCTGAATATCCCCATTTCCAGAATATTCCTGTCTACCTGAGACGTCCCGCTTATAGATAGAATGGCCCACCAGCTAAAAAGTATGAGAACGCACTGCAGCCAGCTACCTCCTCCCTATCTGACTGAGGTTAAGGAATGATGACCCCTCTAGAAATAGTAATAGTAAGTACTTCTCACTGCTTTCAGTCTCAGTCTGAGTTCATGCTGGTGGCAAAAACCCTGTTTAATATGGGAGTAGGCCAGGCATCTTACCCAGGTTTCTCATAACCAGAGTATGAGCTTAACCAGGTTATGACGTTTACATGTGTCGACCCAAAACTGGGTTACTTGAGAATGTAATCATCTGTGGATGTAAACGTAGCCATCGTCTCAACAATCTATTCTTAACTAGTTTAGAGTACTAAACTAATAATACACTGGAAAAAACGTACATCTTAACAAGTCATTTAACAAATCATATTCAGCCTTCAAATCGTATTTTTCTTAAACCAAGAGAAAAATTCTGCCAGTGAGGTGAGATAACTCCACTTGTTTCCAATGCACTTTCACTTGTTTCAGGAATTTTCTAGAGATGAGTGTCAATATCTAAGTCAAAATAAGGCAGATCACTGGTGGAGATTTTTTGCAGTGTAGTTAAGTCGTGTTGAAAAAGGGACCAGAATCTCTCAATAAAAACAACAGGCTTGGGAGTTTTGGCTTCATTGTGTTAATGATAACACTGGAAGAATAGAGTCATCACAAAACTGAAGCCCACACCCGCTTGCCAAACAGTGTAATTATGTTTTGAGTCCAATATGAAAACTTTAAAGTCATAACAATAGGACTGTAATACAGTATACTATAAGAAACAGTGGATTGCGTCTGTCCAATGAGAAAAGTGAATGAAAAACTGATTCCCATGTCTTAGTCAGAACTCAATTATGCAGAAAAACAAGCTCTATATCTGCTGACACAGAGAAAATAGGATATAACAGTATATTGTATATTTACTTCTTTTTATTTACTGCTTTCTTTTTGCTATTCTTCATCATCATTATTTTTTCTTATCATAAAACCTGAATCGGATTCTGGCCAGGTTATTAAAAGGGCATTCCAGGGCTCGGTCTTCTCATAATCCATACACAGAAAAATATCCTATTTTTGTCTGTGTGTGCATATGTGTGTGTGTGTGTGAGAGAGAGTGAGAGAGAGAGATAGAGAGAGAAAGGGGGAAAGTGTGTGTGTGCCCATATGCCTGCCTACGGGTTTATCCCATTTCTTCCTCATCCTTCTTAATGCAAAGTGCAGGGCCAAAGCCATTAGACCACAGAATAAGTGAGAGTGTAGTGTGGGAGAGTGTAAAAAGTGGAACTGTGGAGAATACACAGCTGAAACCAAACACACTAAAAACGCATCCAGGCACTGCCTAAAACTTAGCATTTCTGGACAGCGCTCTCCTGAGTCTCATTATGAGTGTGCTGATAGTAGCAGACAGAGACGGACGAAACAGAGATGTTTACTCCTGTAATGGTTACTGTGGAGGAGCAAAATCTGACCGCAGGGACTAACTTTTGTACAGTTCCATTTCTGTTCCGTAACGGTCTTCGGCCGGTTCAAATCCCGTCGGGGAGGACATCTAATTAACAAGGTTTTAATGTGAGACTGCATGTATTGTTCGCTGTAAAAATTCAGCAGTTGGGGAAAGCAGAGGCTCAAGTGGGAAACAGAAGGCCATAAGCTTTACATCACACCGTTATCTAGACAGATCTGGACTGGACCAAAGGAGAGGGGAAAGGCTACACAATACCACACATAAAATGTTCCCAGTGAACTATGAAAGTCTACAATCAGTCGTATCCCACACTAAATGAGACCACAAAAGCCGGAGCAGATGTAGATAACACTGCCTTGCAGAGTGAAAGCTCGGGAAATAAAACGCGTTTGATTAGATTCTAATGAGTTGTTTCTCCACCCGGGAATTATCATCAGAGAGGATTTCAGACTAAGATCGCTATCAAATATATTGACAAAGTCGGATTTAGCCCACAACAGAGAATAAGCCAAGCTCATGCCAAACAAAAACATTAATGAGTCGTTTTAAATGCATTGTCTATTTAGAAGAGACTAATTTCTTTAGATCTCTCTTAGATCCTCCAGATTCACAACAACCACTGATCAATAATCTATTACACAATTGGTAGTTTAAGCCAAGCAATCTGATTGGTCAAAGACGTATTCCAACTATGCCAATGTTTGGCATAAAGCATGGCTAGCAATGCTTAATTAGTTGTTTGCGATCTTTATTGTTATCTCCTGTTTTGTTTTGGTTTGTTTTTTCTTTTTAATTTGTAGGCACGTACACTACTTTGGAAAAAAACTCAGTGTATATGGTTATACATGGGATGTAACCATCATACAGAAGTCACAATACCCTTGCAGATGTTTTTTATTGTGACGATGGGTTCTTAATTGACCATTAAAAAACATTTCTTGTCATCAAACACAAAATGAGTTACCCAGTATCCTGACCTATCCCTGTCTTCTCAGTCTCAGTTTCTTTTAAATTTCCATGTATGTTAGTTTTCATTTTACTCACTTGTGTAATGATTAATGTTCTTGTACCAAGCCTTAAATTGTTTTTGTATAATGTTTAACGTCCATTACATTGTTTGTTTGTTTTTGTGTGTTGCATTATCAATAATCAGAAATATGTGACCACCAGGGGGAGCCACTTGACAAGCCCCATTGAGCTTTTTGCACTATGCACTCCACATTCTGCACTGCTTTCTTTTAACTATATCTTATGTGCAAATGAATAAAATGAAAAAATAAATTAGATTTAATTTGATTCAGTGCCTCCAACAGTGCTCATTTGCACCTCGTAGCTGTGCCTATATCATCACAGTAAAAACCATGAAATTGGGTATAGCAGTTGCTGTAATTAATGCTGGTGAACCATATTGATGTTAGTTATATACAACTATGTGCTGCCCAGGGATGTTTAGGATGCATGAGCTGCCATTAATACCCCACTATAGCACAGTGACTAGCATTCACATTTATTCTGCTCAGTATTGGAAATCCCTACATGTATGAATATATTTAGTTACAGCATTGGCAGAGACAACCATGGCTGCAGGGCAGCCTAGCGGTTAGAAAATGCCCCATAACTGACAGGTCACTGGTTTAATCCCTGGAAAGAGCCCATGTGTCCATCAGTAGCCATGTGTCCTGTTGAAATGTCCTTTAACAGGACGCTGAACCCCAACCTGCTCCCTCACTGTGAGAGTGCTTCTGGATTACAGCTTGAGCTAAACGCCTAAAATGCAAACATGAATATAATCTTGAAAAAAAGAGCACACAGAAGAAAAGGCATTGCTGAGGTGTTGAGGATGATGGGGAAATAGAGAGGTGGCAGACAGGAAGAGGTGGGGGAGACTGTGAAGTTTACAATTAAGGTTTTGCTGACGCTTTTATCCAGAGCGACTTATGAGTGCAATAAATCCTAGATTTCCAACATTACAAGCAACCACTAGCAAAGAGTACATAAATCTGTGGCACAGCATGCAAACAGTAAATGTACTGTACTAAATGTTCCTGTGTAGCTGGAATAGTCACGTATGACAGAGAAGTGCTGGGTAAGGGAAGAAGAGCTGAGGAGAAAAAAAAGATAGCAAGGGATCTCAAGAGGCTGAGTCAGTGGACGGCTCCTCATCCGCCCAGCATGATGTAAATGTCACCTCCATCAGGCTCACTCATTAAGGCCACGCGGCTGGATACCTGCCAGAGCTTGAATTGGCATTAAAGGGAGAGTGCTATTCAGGACTGGGATGAGCGCAACTGACCAAAACCATCGCTGTGATCATTAGAGCGATATCCCGAGACGATTCGCTGCAAGCCACAGGGAGATGATGAGAAAAAATTTTTGGGTAGAGCATGGCACAAACACTTAAAAATTGCGCTCCAAATGGCATATTATGTAAATTTCAGAATGGATCAGGGCTTTCATTATGGGAACATGGCTTTTTACCCCATTGTGGACTGCAGCAATCATTGGATAGGCTTGTGTCCATAACACTTTGGATCTGACAAGGCTATAAGTTAGTCTTGTGCTATCTTGTGCAGTATCCACAGCCATGCTGAGTTTGATGAATAGGGACTATTCATCACTCGCATATTGACTTCAGATCATGTTGGAGTTCTCTGCACCAACAAACACGAAGAGAGGACCACCGGTCAATAAATCAATCTCATGTTATATTCATGTGCACCTCAACCGATGTTTTACCTCCTGCGCTCCTTTGTACAGCAGGAGAGTTTGCAACATCAGCCGTCCGCACAATGGCTGAGACACAAAAGCTTGTTTAGATAGCAATTTGATACATGAAAGCATTAGCTGGTAAACCGAATACAAGGAATCATGCTAAGAAGGAAGTTACAATGCTGCACTCAAGTAAAATAGGAAAAAAGGAGGGAAGATGGGAACTGGTTTGTAATGCACTGCAAAAAGGCAAAAAGGCAGTACAACTGATAATAATGACAACAAAGACTGGAAAATACAGAAATGCTAATTCAATCAGGAGAAAGACGACTGAATAGTTTATATGGTGAAAGTAAACAGACAAATAAAAGTCAAATGCGCCAACAGAAGAACTACTTTCCTTGTGTCCATGTTTCAGCACCATGGAGAGAGAGACCACAGCGGGCAAAGAGAGACTCTGTGTTTCAGCACCACGGAGAGCGCCGTTAAAAAACACTGAATATTTGGCAGCGCTTTCCAGGCTTAAGCAGGTGCATTGAATGGCCCAAGGTGGATTATACTACAATCATTATGAAGAGCCAGTGTAACCCCGCTGAAAGACGAGCCAGAAATAAATCCTTTCGAGTAAACAAACATCGTCTCTGACAGTCATATTCAGATTGTGCTGGCAATTTGACAAGACACTACTATTTTTGTAAACACGCATTGAGAGCCGGTTTGAAGAAAACTCAAAGGGCTGACCATAATTTCATCAGATCCTCACAAAACCGATCGCTGGAGTATTTTATTGATTTAACCTTTATGTAACCAGGTTAGTCCACCTGACATTAAGAATCAAGTTGAGACCTGGCCATGCAAAACCGCAGCATCACGACAACCGTAAAAGTCGCAGACCAACAACATACAACAAAAGTATAATGTCAAAATATTGACTTTCCAACTGTTAGATTCATTAAGCGAGCAGACAGACAGACAGCGCCACTGAGCCTTGATTGGTTTGGAACAGACGTAAGTGACGCGTCATGTATTGACAGACAAGCCAGCCAATTGGGGCAATGACGCACAAGTTTGACAACTTTGGTTTACAAATAAGTTCATTTTAAAAAGGGAGGCATATAATCTAACTCTGCACGAGAAATTGATTGCAATAAAGGGAATTAAGTAGACTTGGGGGGTCTGTTATGGGCTCTCTACTCAAATTGATTACTGATTACTAAGTTGATTAACACCATATAGTGTATCGAAGCGGATAGGCTCAGCTTAAGATATATGTAAATCGCCTGATGAAGGTTAAGTGGACAAACAAAGGGGGTGACAGTCTATACGTTTGTGTTTCTTACATCCTCGTCTTCGCATTGCCGCCTGTACTGGTTTTGGAGTCGGGGTCGCTGGATCCTCCCCGCCTTCTCCTCCTCGACACCCTGCTGCTGCCCGAGGAGGTGGCTCGCCTCAGGAGGGTTGGGGAACGATTTGTTTGTGTTGATCTTGCCGGTGAATCTCTGATACAGCGAAGCCATTGCGAGTATTTGTCAAAGAAATAATAAAAAAACAAACAACTTGCCGAGTCTCTTTTCTGGTGCGCATCAATCAAGAAAGCCCCCAAAAGTCCAAAGTGGCTTGATGAAAATGTCTGGTGGAGGTTAATGAATAATGGCTGAGGTATTTCGATTAGACGATGTTCTCTAGTTCAGTTGAGAGGAACCAAGAAAAAAAAAAGAAAAGAAAATCCAAGCCTTGCTCTGAATTCACAGCACGTAGTTTCAGCTCACTGGATTTGGGGGGAGACGGGTTTCACTGCTCGCTCCCGACGCTGCAGCCACGCAGTTTCTGCACTTTCCCCCAACTTGATGCGAAACTGATGAAAAAAAAAACACAGATGGATGTAGGTTACAGTAGCTGCATGAAGCGATGCTTATCCGGACCCGAAAGACAGGAGAGAGAGAGAGAAGGAGAGAGAGTCTCAGCGATATCCCGTCACTCTTTCCCTCCCCCCGGGATAAAGTGACCGCTGATAACCGCTCGGAGACTAATAGGTCTTTGCCTTACAAGTGAGCGGAGCGAGCCGCTGGTGTCTCTCACAGCTGCAAAACGACACAGCGCAACACCAACAGATATATATCAGAGGTTTTGAGGTCGAAACTTATCATGACTTTGCAGATAGCACGGGCTCATGTATCTCTATTAGTTTCTTATCGTTTCCTCCATTTCGGTCTGTGTCGGGATGTCATGCGGAGAACAAGAGCGCCCCCACGTGGGAAAAAACAGCGTCCAAAAATGCATTTTTATAGACACGGGACAGTTTTATTGAGACATGTTTTGATAGACTATAAAACGAGAGTACTAATTAATCTGACACTGTAAACCCAGTTCATCCCAGGAGGTTTCAAGCATTTTTTTCTTCAGGTTTCTTATGTCATGCGAACAGAAACAGGTGGAACCCTCATTTGTTTCTTTTCTTAAATTCCACAAACACATTAAAACCCATTTAACATCTAACAGATATTTACATAAGGAAAATGACAGCCACACACTTTGGCAATGATATTTGCTGTTGGGCTTAAATGTGTTAAAACAAACTGATGTGCATTAAAATGGAGCGGCAATGGAAGGAGAAAAGTGATAAGCATGTATCTAAGTCTGCTTGATATAAATGAGACTGGCTAACTTTTTTAAAAACAGAGTAATAGTCTTACATTGCATTATTAAACAATGATCGACAACACACTGGGAAGCAGAAGCCATATTACTACAGCATGTGTGTAGAGTACAAAAGTACTCTAACAAGTTACCTCTAATAAAAAGTAACTTTGTACCATTACTAGTTACTTTTTAAGGTGAGAAACAAAGTAAAGTAACTAATTACTGTCAAGAGTAATTTTTCCCACCACCTGATGATAATGCAAATGATTATGCATTGTACATTCAAGACTAAGCAAAGTACCAGAGATAATAAAAGATGATCAACTGTTCCTCTGTGTAGCTGGCAGTCCTGATGTCCATGTCCTGTTAGATAAGATACAGCATCATTCAACCACAGCTGTAATGCCAGCAGTGCAAAATGCATTTTCTAGACAATTTTCTGTCTTACAGGATACAGAACATCTCTGTATCTCTGTAACCCTCTTTGTATCAAACATGCCTGGTCTTGCAGAGCAAAAACAGAATAACTCATCCACTCATCCAGGCTCCACAGCCCACATAACACACAAGTTCCAGGAAGTTCCAGGAAGGAGGACAGCTACTTTGAGCTTTCGTTTTTTTTTTTTTTATTTAAAAAGCCTCTTAAATGTTAACACCCTCCTCCTACATTCCATAGCCTACCTACAAGAACAATGCAGAAACCAACTACCATCTGTGCAGAATCACAAGATGAGTTCCTAAAAAGATAAACAATGAACAAACAGGCCCTACTGTATCATCGAATGACTTGGTTACTGTGCAGCAAATCCACACAGAGAGCACAGACTCCTGGCCTTACCACCATGGTTCTGGGAAATATTTTTACCATCGATTTTCAACATAGGTTTCATTAAAAAAAAAAAGTGGCTTCCAAGTGGCTCCACACATCAAATCCATCTCAGCGTCTAGCAGAAGACCCACAATGCAAGTCAATTTTCAAGGGCTGTGGAGATATGATTAAGAAAAAAGACCGGGGGTGCAAGACATTTTTCTTTTTTTTTTAAATGATTAATCTTATTTTTTACAAGTTAGAAACTGCATGAAATCCTGAGGCTACTGATACAGTACATTTTAAAGGCAGACTGAATATGTGAAACCTCTTTGAACCAACGTTTATTGATAATCTAGGTGAAAAATGAATTGTAAAACACTTCCTGGAACCACAGTGAGGGCAAATGAAACCACAGGCTTCATGCACCTCCCTCTCTCTCTGTCTCTCTCTCTCTCTCTCTCTCTCCCACCTGCCATCTCACCTCATCAGATTACCGTATCACATCGAGTGAGACTAAGTTAACAGAATTAACATTAAATTAGATTATTTGTATGGGTCTCCCCTGCAGTGAGAGTTAAATTCGGCAGGCTCTAGCTCTCTGCTGCGTGAAGGAGATCAGCCTGGAGCTCAGCAGCAGAGGGCAGAGCTGTGCGCTTTAATCCCAGGCAAAGTCTTCTGTCCGTGGGGAAGGATTGGCCGATATCAGCCATCCTCTGGTGGGCCGTCACAAACGTCCAGAGGACACACTTGGAGAGCAGCACAAGACTGAAAAATGTCAGTATAGAGGAAACTTGTGATCATTGTGTTTTTATCGCAATATTTTAATCACAAAACCAATACAAATGTTAACTGTGGAAGCCGTCATTGATTGCCTGTCAGTGTATAAAGCTTGAAGTAAAATGCATTCATGTAATACATTCCCTTCAAAGTAAAATACCAGTGACAATGAAAATGAGGGGGCAAAAAATGCTGAAATCCTGATTTTTTGAATTAAGAGTACGTTGACTTGTCATATAACCAAATACAACTACTGTCCCCTGTAGGCCACGGTAGATGATTTGTGGGAGCCGATGACCGGGGGATTCTTTCTGTAAAAAGGTTTCCCCACCAAAACAGTTTCCCACCCTGCTGTGCATTAATAAATACTACTACTAAACAAACTACTAAACAAACTACTAAACAAAACCACTACACAAAAGTAGTAGCCAGGCAGGCGTCAAACAACCAAAAACATTCACAAATCTTCATTACAACTCCAGTACATACAGCATGCATGCAATTTCCCAAAACTGAATCAACACTGGCATCTAGTGGATGAATGTAGCTTCATTTATGTACATTTATTTTTGAGCAATCTGTTTTACAAATTGTTTTTCTGTGCAGCATACCATAATACATCAGCGCTGCATTGCACATTCAGGCAAATTTGTTTTCATGTACAAAACTGTGAGCATATCCACAAGTTCATGTATGCCATGTATGATGGATGGTTTCTCATTTGATACCAGCCTGTGTGAGCTGTACTTATCAACCCACGTCTCTCCACAAGACCACAACTGCAATCTCAAAATCTATTTCTCCATAATAAGAATGAACGGAGTATAGTAGTTTGCCACAGATAGGTGGCAAAGCGAGTAGTTGGACTATACCATCCTCAGTGTTTCCAAAAGCTGTGTCATTGTCAGCACATTTTAAGCTCCAGGACTGCCAGATCGCAATTAAAGTAGCCAAGAGAGGCGGTCAATCATAATGACAAGCTTTAAGTAAATACTAATTAAGCAAGGCAAATCAATACCTTTGATGCTGGATGATGTATGATAAAAACACTCAACATTTAAACGGTAAACAGCATTATAAATGAAAAACCTCAATTAAGGGAAGTGATACGCTTGTGCTTTTCTGATTATATGCACATATGGCACTTGAGCAACTAAGCTACCTGGGAAATTTGAAAGTTAGACAAGAGTAGTGAAGTTTGCGTACTGTAGGTGAGGTAAAAGACAAATTTGACCTTGTCCAAAAAAATAAATAAATAAATAAAAAAATCCCTCTCTTGGAAGCAGGATGAGAAGCACTTTCACAGCAGGAGCGGGGAAAGGTTCAGGTGAGAAAGAGAACGCAGGAACTCATGAATTTATACTGCGGTGTCACATTTCACTGTTGCAGCCCGTCTCTAACTGAGAATACTGTCATAAACCTCCACCTTCAGTCCTGAGCCGCGCAGAGGGAAGATCAATATGGCCATTACCCAGAATATTTGGGCCTGTTGGACCTCTGCTTTATGACAGGGGAACTGAATTTGCAACTGCAGTCTTTTCAAACACCCTTACATCTGTCCCTAAATATCGCCAAGGTGTTACAGCAGCAACTTCAGATATGGAAGGGTAAGTCTGATTGATTTAAGGGTTTCTGCCTGGGTAAGCAGGTGCTTTCACTCTCAGGGAAGGACGAGGCTAAGTTTCAGCATTAGATTAGAGGCATTTTTTCTTCCTCTATGTGTGTGTGTGTGTGTGTGTGTGTGTGTGTGTTTGTGGCCAATGGCTAGAGGCTTGTTTTGAATGACAGGGGGAGATTGAAGGTGCTGGAGCCTGACGCTGTTGGACTTAAAACTAAATGGCCAAATTAATAGGTGCTGTCATTGGCTGCTACGAAACCACCTACTTGCCTCAACACAAATCCAATGACAACAGCTTTTGATTGACACCTCCATCTGCCCAATGCCATAGTGCAGATCTCTCATGACAAATCAAAGCACTTCCATCACTAAGAAAAACACATCTTAAAAAATGACAAATGGCGAGAGGGAGAAAAGTTTCAGCAAACCACATTTTGCTCATCCTGCAGTTTTATGATGTGTCTGCATCAACTGTGGAATTCCTGGGGAAACTGACATGAAGCATGGCAAATTGAGTCCAAATCCTATTTGAAATGGGCGAGATAAAGTCCCAAGGAAATTTAGAGGGACAGACTGAACAGGGAGGAGGGTTGAGGGGGAGAAAACGGAAAGAGCAAGGAATTGCGAGCCGCGGAAGGTAGGGGTGAAACATCGAGCATGTACAGAGTGAGGGAGACACAAAGGTAATTTGCAGAGGCAAGGCTTGGGAGAAAAATGCATTTCAGTTATCTCATGCTACTCCGGTGACTTGGATCCCATTTCCCCGACAGGGCCAGCTGAATAATTTCACGTTTGGTCGAGATGGTGGACCAAGTACAACGGTCTGTTGGCCGAGGGTTGATTTGTCATTCTGGAGGCCAAATCCAGGAGCAGGGACCCCAAAAATGCATGTGAAACCCTAAGTGGAAAGACTACCCACTGTGTAACACTGATCAATGCTGTGGGTGTTGAATCTATATCTGCTTTTTCCAGTAAATGCCCTTAAATCAAGCCACTGTTATTAGTAATAACTGCACTCTGCTTTAATTAACAGAATATCTATTAAGTATTCTTTTAATTGAGCTTATTATTCACTTTCAGAGATACCGGTGTGGAATATTATCAGGTGAAAAGCATCAAAAAACACTAGGAATTCTGGCTTCTGGATGCAGCTCCCTTGTTTATTGCTATATTTTTTTTTGTTGTTGTTTTGCTGCAAGCAATGCTGACTGCAGCACGACTCGCACATCCCAAGCCCTCTGTTTATTTGTACCTCCAGATGTCCTCAAATTATAACTGAGAGAGGTTTACGGAAAAGCAGGATGGTGGGATGGGAAAAAAAGAGAGAGAGGAAAGAAACAGCAGGGAGAGCAGAATGAATGAAAGGTTCAAAGAGAAAGGAAAAAAAAGTGAGAAGATAGAGCGGGATTTAGAGAAGGATGAGAAGTAAGATAAAAAACCTTGGCTAGATTTACCTCACCTGGATTGTTGGCATTTAAACTTTCCACACACACACAAACACACACACACACACACGCAGCTAGAATCCATGATTGTGAAAAAGCTTTGTGTTTACAACCAAAAAACCTATTGCCATTATCTGATGACTTTTTAATTCGTTGCACTAGCGGATTTCAGTCATTATTTTGACTCAAGGCCGATTGAACTGGCCAGAAAACTTTATCCGGTGCTTCACTTTTGGAAAAAAAAAAAAAAATCAATACATTTAATTCTACATTATTCATTCCTCCACTCAACTTTTTTGTTTAGTATTCTGGCTCGGAGAATGAAAAGGCTGTCTGACTGCCAACAAAAAAACAGTGGATTTAAAGTAATTATTGATTTATCTGAGGAGAGCTATGACTTAAATGCCATAGAGGAGCTACGCCAGAGACAAATGTCCTCAGAGAAAATCACTTATTCATCTCTTCATCTCAGCCTTTGCTGTGTGTTGCAGTCAATCATCTGTCATTTCAGAAAAGGGGGAAAAAAAATCAATATTGAATGCAGCTTTTTTTTATATTATATCCCACATTTTCAGGGAACTAATTTGCCACATAGTAGAACACAAGCATTTCTTCATGCTGAGGTGAAACCTGAGTCGAATTTGTAACAAAACCCACTCCTAAAACTGTTTTTCCAAAACCTCCCTCGCACCATTTGTATCATATGTCATTAAAACACATTCCTACACTCCACTGGTTACAAACAAACACCCCCAGCTTCTTTACAACATAAGACCTTACCAAGTAAAGCGTTACTTGTTTAAAGAGAGGAATTTCCATCAGGGATAATAGTTCATGAGGTGGAAAACCATTTGAGTGTGAGAGAGTGAGCGGAATTAGACACATTAGCAGGGAAATGAAACATCTTAACATAAAGGAGGGATGTGCGCTGTCCGCTCAGGGAGGCGTGAGGCGAACTGGGAAAGCTTTGTATTAAATCTGGCACATCAATAACCTCAAACAGGCCTGGCTGTGACTACTGGGCTGTAAATCATCTGATCTGCAAGTATCAAAGGCCTGACCCTGGGCTCTGGGACACGAGGGAGGAGAGCAGTGGATCCACTACTGACTGAGAGAAGACAGAGGCAGGTTAGAGGGGCAAAACCCACCGAGATATTAAGCAGCAGCATAAAGCTGAAGCACGGAGAAAGGTGCCGATTCAGGTTGCTTTCTCTGTAGTGTTAATCACAGCATGTCAGTGAAGCAGAAAACAGATTCACTAAAAGTAGGAAAGGAATTCTAGTTAATCATACTGCTTTTTAAGCCGGTAATGATCATGATTCCCCCTGTAAAGCGGCACAATACCAACCCCCATTTCAAACCTATCCTTTGCTGGTAGCTGATATTGAATCTAAGCTGAGATACTCACCTCTGCAAAGCACACAGCTGATAACAGATACAGAAATTTGCAGAAGCATGGAGAGGGATTTAAACCCAGCTAGTAAGAGTTGGCTTGAGTTCTGATTTCAAGATCAGTGATTGCAAGGTGAGAGGAATTACCATTAAACCAGCAAAACAAGGTGTGAGTTAAGTGCAGTTGGGTCCCATTTGAAAAGCTGGCATGGGCCCTAGATTTACATTTTATGCTTTCACCTCATACATTTATCCAGAGCAACTTAAAGTGAGTCAACAGGCAGGGCTTCAGTGCTCAAGGACACTTCACCAGATGGCTGTGGATGGACACACACTGGCTACATTTACATGCACACAATAATGTGACTATTGCTAATACTTGTGTGCCAATATTTAAAATACTTATTTCAATTATCTAGAGAGAATTGTGGGAATCGGAGGGTTTATTTTCTTTTAAAAATTCCTGTCACTATCAAAACCACATCATGTTGTTCGCCCACAGGCTTCAGTGCTTTCCAACAGGCGTGAACTTGTTCAGTTACGACAAATCCATCCTCTTTAGGTTTTTAGTGTTTTTCTGGCACTCATGTAAAAATGCCACCATTACAGTACTTACATTCGTCTAAAAATTTGCATGATATCCATGTTTTGGATTTGCTCGGCTATAGTCGCGTCCATGTTTGTTTTTACCGGTGATTGTCGTCACATTTGCTTCCTGTTCCTCTCTTCTTCTATGTTTCGTTTTGGTGCGATATGATTTTTTTTTTTTTTTTTTTTAAATACTGCCACCCTGTGTACGGGATTTCAACGTTATGCTACGCTCACATCAACGCAGAAGTATAAAAACTCAAACGTAAGCCCACAGCGTTCTTTACATTCACGCATTATGTTTATGTTACAATCAACTATAATATGCCCTCTAATTGATGCAGATTAATCCAAATAAAATCAGAGTACTCCACATACTGTATGTTACTGCGATTATGCATACTTCAACTAAGGGCATAATCACATTAATATAATCAGAGTATGGTGTTTACATGAGTCTTGACTAACTCACATTACTGCATTATAATCACACTTTTGATGTGCATGGAAACACGGCCATTAGCTGCTGTGGGGGATCAAACCTTTGACTTTCTGTTACCGGATGGTCTCTTTAACCACTTTACAACACTGAGGTTTCAGCACCTCAAACAATATACTGTGCAATTTATTCCTGTATATTCTGTCAAGGTCCAAGTCATTTGAAACTCTTGAAAGTCCCAAAACAAGCCGCTACAGCCAAGGCCACCTGACAAGTACCTGTGTGTTTCAGAAGCGTACATATCATTGCCAAACAAGTGAACCAAAGCACTAAAGGAGTCTCTACTGGCACAAGCCGCATCCTATCAGAAGTGCTGACGTGACAAAAACTTTGAAGGCATGCCAAGGGTTCAAACGAGGGCTCAAATAAAGCAAATACAGAAGATAAAACGATGAGCGGAGTGTGGCTGATTTAACGAGACAGGTGGAGAGTCTGATTTAACTCCCACCTTAGCCGGGGAGCCTTGAGAGGTGGTGAGAGAGTTATGAACGAGAGCCCCGGGGGCAGCGCCAGCCCATCAACAAACCAGCCCTCTTGTCATTGTACCAGCAAAAAAAAAAAAAAAAACATTCCCCGCATAACAGTTCAGTGCCCGAACCAGCTGTCCACTCATGTCCACTGACTGGTACTGTCAGGACGACCCAGACGCACATTTAGACAGTAAATTATGATTAATATTTCCATTAGAATGACAGCCATTCAAATGGCTGCAAATACTTATTAGCAGTGTCCTTAGCAAATGGTTGTTATTCAGCATGACTGACACAATGTGCAACAATTTATTCGCAGCTAAAAGATGAGGAAAGCGTGGAATCGCATAGTCTATGCAGAGCATATTATACAAATCAGGTGAGCCTAATCACCACTATAAAAGAGCAGAGATGACTCACAAACGCTCAGCGACAGTTACAGCCAAAGCTGCGGCTCAACAGTTCTTAACTATGCACATGTAACAGTATGAGTGCAGCTTAATGCTTACCATTTTGGAGGTGGTGGTATCGATCTGCTGGGTGGCTATTAGCATTGACATGGCTGAAGTGACAGAGATAGAGAGATCCTCCAACACTCTCCTCTTCCGTCTCCTCAGTACAGGAAAGTCCTCTTAGTCTGGACGAGTGCCTGGTGAGCAGGGGGGCTTCACCCAAAGTGGGAGGATTAGTGTAGCCCTCCTCCTCGCTCCTGAGACCCCCCCCCCCCGTCGGCCGACTAGCACACTCCAAGCAGACTTTCTCGTTAGCCAATCAATCACATAGCGACAAGGCTCCGGTCGGATGCGCTGTGATCCCTTCGCCAGGATGGGCGCTTTGGAAATGTATGCTCCCGTGCTTCTCCCACTCTGGCTGTCTCTCTCTACCCCCGCTCCCCCCTTTCTTCCACGCCGCTCTGCCTATCCCTCTTTGACTTTTCCCCAGCCTCTCGATCTTTCTCATTGACTCTGCTCCCTTGCAGGGTTTATCAGTCTTTGTCTCTCCAGGACAAGTCGTCTTCTCTAACTCTCACTTGTAGTGGCAGTAGCCAGGCTGTGCAGTTGGCTACTCTCTCTCTCCCCCCTCATTCTTCCTCTGTCTCATCCCCACCTTTCTTTCTCCCCACTAAGCTCTTTCCCACAGGAGCCTGGGTGTTTTTCGGCGGGTGCAGCACCTGAACTAAATTGGGGGTTTAAGCGTAATCTGTTGGGCTAGCCATGGGAGAGGCATCTGCCAGCAAACACAGCCAAACAGCGTTCTTTACATCTCCATCACAGCTTTAGTGAGGCAAAGGTGTGTGTGTGTTTGTGAGTGTGTTTGTGGGTATGTGTGTGTATTGGAGTTGGCAGGTGGGTAAAGAGACAGAAAGAGACAGAAAAAGAGAGAGAGAGGGAGAGACAGACAGTGAGAGGAAGGGAGGGTGAGGGAGTGCAGAGGAGCAGGAAAATAGCCAAAAATGTGCTACGTCTGTGCCAGCAATAACTAAAAAACTTATGCTATAATATAAACAGTGGTGTGTATAAATGAAGTTGTTATGTTTGGATAAATCAAGGTGTGGGATATTGTGTTCATATATAAAGAAGACTAGAGTTTGTGTTTCTACAGGTTTGAATTATGTGTCTGTTGTTGTCCACCAATATACAGATCAATTTAATCAGTCTTTGTGATTGGCTGTACTAAAGTGGAGGCAATGTTTATGTTCCATGCACTCTGCCTCATAAATTACCCACGCCTCCCCGGGGGATGGGTCCTGGGCATGGTATAGGGGATGCCGTTTTATTTATGTAGCATTTTCAGCAGCGGGCGTGGTAAGCCAAAGCGCCGAAATGGAACGACCAATTTACACTAGCACAACACTAGCACAGTCTAGTAAATGAGAAGCACTACAGGACCGGAGGAGTGGGAAGGTTACAGACAAGGGCTTGAAAAAGATTGAACGGCTCAACTCAAGAGAAGCACAACAAAACGTCCGTGCCGAGAAACTTCTGGAAGTTTCCCCATCGACTCTAATTTGCTCGGTCAATAGTACCAACGCCGCGAATCCATTTGCAGATGACATCACTTCATCTGCAGGAGAGCAGGGGCAACAAACCGGCCGCCACCAATTATCATCATTCCATGTCAGTAAAGCAGGACTCAGAGCTTGTTAACAGAAATTATGCAGGTAATGCGGCCTCTCTGTGTGAAAGGTGCTTAATGTGCTGCAGCTGAAACAAGCACTTCACCGATGACGTTGCCATGGCATTGGTGGAAAATAAAAGCTCAGCAGGCTCATTCCGCTAAGTAAATCAATTATGGAGGATTTAAACCTAAGACAAGGGATATATCGGAGTGAGATTCAAGGAAATCCTGAGGTAAAAACTCAGCAGGTCCATCTGGAGACCGGCTCAGGTGCTGGCTGGGCATTTTTCACCTTGACGTCAGAAGTTTCACTCCACACAGCCAATTACAGTAGCTGCCATAGGAGAAGGCATTCACCCGATATATTACTTGGACCCAAACTGCTTCTATTTTATGAGTTACAGATGGCTCTTAATAGACTCTGTGATTACTAACATTCCAGTCCTGAATGGCTAAATTAGAAATTAACATTTTGCTCAATTCAGCGTGTAGTTGGACTTTGTGTTGCTTTACCCAGTGATGCTGATGAATAAACAAATCCTACATTCCAATTCTTCGGCTAATCACTTAGCACCGAAGCCGCTGTTCCAGCCAACTATTCAAAAACAGTGTGCTGCAACAGAGAACATGTGATCAACTATTACAAACGTTGTGACTTTATCTTTTAAATGTGGGGCTAATAGTGTTAAAATTAAGACCCTGACCACTTAAAACCCAAATTAAACGGTCACACAAAATTTTAGAGGGATATTTTTTTTCAGAGTTCCATTTTGTTGATTGAGAAAATACAAGTAAGGTAACATTGTGTTCAATTAGTTCAATATTTCAGGAATTCTTGCAGTGTCTTTAAAACCACTTAATACGCAGTGCTACCAAAATAGTTTACAGTTGAACATATGCCAAAACACATTTAAATTTGCAAATTAAAGGCAATGAGTGATGGAGTGATGGGACTGGTAGACGATCCATTGTTTGAGAGCGTATCAAATACAAGCCTGATATTGTGTCTGGGCTGTTAACTAATACTTGGATAAGGACACGGTCCTCCACCTCATCCCTTTAACCATTTATTTCATTATTGAGCTCTGACTTTTCAATTCCCCCAGATCACAAGAAAGGAGCGAAGAGACAAAATGAAAAAAAGTCCCTGAGGTCCAAAGAAGTGCTGAAGGCAATTCCACCATATTGTCTAGTAGGATGAGGCTGGATGGAGCCAGAGCCAGCCAGGTAAGATCTGTCACTGCCGTCCTTAGTAAGGTGAGAAGCAGGACTGAAACCATAATCAACAATCAAAATGGTAAAACAATGGTTAAAATGTGCAGTAGGCTTCTGCAAATGCTTTTAACTGGGCAAAATGTCCAACTGGCAAATCTAAACCAAGAATCATATGGTGAATAACAGCAAGCAAAACATATTGCTCGAAGTTATCTAAATGAAAAAAGACTATGATGTAGTACAAATCCATTTCAAAACAGCTTTCCATTTTTTGATTAGCAAGCAGTTCAGCATTTCGCTAATTTAATCTGGCCTCCGAATCGAATTTGCATTATAGCCTTAGTTAATAACTTGACATTCAGCATATGACTCTCTGCTATTTAGATAAGTGATGGGTCTTCTTTGAACACCCACATGCTTCTCATGCCAAATTGCTCCATTGCTCATAATAAAACCTGTGTCTGAAAGACTCTCTGCTGTTATATTTTATTGGAATTGTTATTAATAGGACTATCAGAATATTATGCCGGGTCCCTATAGAGAGCTAACATAGAGTAAAAAAAGAAGGATTTTTGGGGAGGATTCTGGGAGATGAGATGAGGGATAGCTAAAATGGCATTCATGCCACGGCTGGTGAATAAAAGATGAATGTTTTGACTTGGCTCCAAGTTTCTTCTCTCTAGTGGCTCATCTCAATTACTATAGAGGCGGTTTAGAGGAGAACAGAGTCAGTATCTAAACTTTAAAGAGCAAATGATGCGGAACGCTCAAGGAAATTTTCATTTTGAATACATGGAGGACAATGACTGACACTTCAGAAAGAGAGGAATATGGCTAAATACAGTGGGACGACACAATGCGGTGCAACTCGGCCCATCTTTCCCCTGTGCTGATGTTAAACTATCAAAAAAAAAAGTACTCCAATAGCATTGAAGCACTTAAAGCCAATCTTGGCTGGAGAGCGAGCCCCTCGGCAGACAAAGCTCTCCACACTAGTGCTCTCTCCCCGTTTAGAGGAAGAAGTGGTTCTGTCCTTCATCTGTGTGACCACTGTGTTTTCAGTACCGACAACAAAAGCTCTTTCAAAATAACTCGGAAGAAAAAAAATGTGAGCGCAGAGGTGATATTTGACATTTTCAGCAGTTATCTTGCGTTTACTGTTAGTTCACAGTTTGAAGTTGAGTTTGACCAAAATGGGTTTTTGAGGGCCAGTACAGATGTTTTTAGACTGAAGTCATGCCAAAAAATCACAAGTATTCAGTGTTTCCCCCATAAGTTTAATATTGGCAGGGTGAAAATGCCTCTGTAACAACATTTAGACCATCATCTGACACGCAAACTCTGCAACACACCTATTCAAAGGGATACATCATTGAAACCTTGAAATGAAGAATTAATTAACAAAACAACATTATTGAACTAGGGCTGGGCAATATATAATATAATCTCGATATCATGATATGTGACTAGATATCGACTCCTACTTTGGTTAGCGTAATATTGTGAAATAACTTAAATGTCATCATATCTACATTACTTATTACTGATTACACATCACTGATTACTAATGATCATTACTACTTTCCAAAATGTTCTTGTGTGTAAATATCTTATGAAAGCACGAATACTCATTCTCTCCTCCACCATATCAGCAGTAGACAACGTCCCTGGCTGATAACCGGTATCTAATAAAAGGCCAATATCAGCCCGGGTTATCTGCAAACCGACATATCGGTCTCACACAAGTTTTAAGCAGCTGCAACATCTTTCAAATTACCATTCCTCTTTGATTTCTCACAGTTAAGAAAACATCTCCAGCACTCAGCCACAATTTGTCAGCGTAGCTCCGCTTCAACGGAGGGTTAAGCTCCTTTTAAGCAACAAAAAGCACATAGCGGTGACAAAATATTCATTTCAATGACAATTCCGCTGAGAGAGATTAACTTGACTCAATGCCGCTTTCAACGAAACAATTTGTCTTGTATGGAATAGATTAGGGAACAATAGATGAGGGAAGATGTTCCTCTTAACTAATTGCCTTTTAAGCCGGCTTCTATCTGATGCAAAAGGGCAAAGTAATTCACTGACACCGACAAACAACTCGACCAATCACTCAGCCGGGAGGGTATTTTAACCAAAACACTGAGGCATGAATCCAAGGCACCTCCTCCATTAGCCCCAGCTTGTCAGAAGTGAGAGTGGAGCGAGAAAGCCCACTTCAGTGGCATATAGTTAATTTCATGCCATGCTGAAGAGAGATGGGGATGGGCGGGGAGTCGAGGACTTTACAGCACTCATAAATACTGATCTATTAGTTTGGATGGAATTCCTCCTTCCGTTCCTCCACGGGGTTCAGTTTGAATGGGAGGGCCCAGACCAAGGTCAAAACCACTCTTGGGTCTGCGTGGCCATTGATCTGAATGCCCGACCGATTCAGCGGCACATGATTGATGACGGCCTCAGCCAATCAGGTAGTAAAGGCAGGAGAGGCCAATACGGTGACAGATGGAGGAGCATGTGCACTGTGCTTAATAATGTAAAGGCTGGTCATACGGGGACTCAAGGTAAATGACAGAGGACGAGGAGAGGAATGTCATTTCCCCGTCAGGCACCACCTACTGCGGTGGTTTCCTGCGTCTGCGCTGCATCAACATCGGCTCCGCTGCACACTGCACAGACAAATGGATTTCATTCAACTTAGACGGCTGTAAATCTGAGAGGATTAAAGACAAGAGAGATGTACTGCAGTCCATAGAGGACATGCATAAATATTTTTTTTTTCTCTTTTGTTGTGTCGAGATAATGACTTAATTATCTAATTATTGTCTTCTTGTCATAACGACTTAATTTTCTATTTATCACGACAAAACAAGTCATTTTCTTGTCATAACAAGTTAATTACGTCATTATCTTGCCAAAATAAAAAGTTGTTTTCTCGTAATAATGACTTAATTATCTCATTATGACGACAAAACAAAAGTATATATATACATACAGTATATATATATATATATATATATACACATATATATATATATATATAGATATATGTGTTCATGTATGTCCTCTATGGACTGTAAGTATAGAATGAATTCAGTCACACAATATCGTCTCACAATAAAATATCACCTTGTTATGATGAGAAAACAACTTTTATGTTGTGATAAGACAAAATAAGTTATGACGAGAAAACTACTTTTGTTTTGTTGTGATAACAAGATAAGTTGTTCTCTTGACATAAAAGAGAAAAAAAATGTTTATGCATGTCCTCTATGGACTGCAGTAGAGATGTTATAAAGCTATATAGCAAAGTTTCACAACACACTGTTGGTTTGTACAACAGTTTAGGGTTCAGGGTTTCAAGATTGAACTCCATCATGTTCCTGTTAAATGGATAAGATACAACCCACTGAGAGCTATAGCTTGGCGTGCGCAGACTACTGTGCCGTCATTCAATTTGGCCTCTGTCGCCTTATGACCATGACCTTTATGTCATAAACCCTCAGTGACTTTCATGGCTGTCTCCTGGTCGACAGCAGTATAATAGCCATCTATCTTTGCTGGAAAGCTAGAGAGGCTGCGAAATGAAGGAAAATTAAAGGGAAAATTCCACCCTCGGACACAGTTATATACCATCAATCCGTGATGCTCAATGCATTCCTGGAGACACTTTGTGATGAAGTGTTGTAATTTACCTTTTTGGTGTACCCACTTTCCCTCAACCTGCCTCGTCTACTTCTACTTCAGTGAGTGTTTTCCTACGTTTCCAAGGACACCTTTCAACAACCCAAAGAGAACTTGTCTGGCACCTCTGGTGCGCAATATTCCCTAATGTCTCATCAATCATGTAGCGGCAATTATTACTATTCACGCCACTGCTCTAACTTCCAGTAAAAAGCTACTGTCATTGGCCAATTTATGACCAAGACACTGATGTGTTGGTCATTTTAATCAAGAGTTTTTGTACCCCACCTGCCGTCTAGTGGACTGACTAGCAGCCTGATACACAAGTCACAGAATACGTTGCGGGAGTCAGGTGTTGATTTTAAGATTGTACGTTTTGTGACAAGTTTAACTCTATAGCCTGCCATTGCCTTGTATGCAAACCACCATGAATATGGCTGTAGGATAAGTGAAAAATGCAAACTAAACCAACGTATAAAGCTTGTAGTTTACGTTCATGTGTTGAACCACAACAAAAAGCAGGATCACATCGAGACATTGATCTCCAATTCATTTTGTTGTGGAAACACTGAATATTGACCAAGACCTGACGGTTTCTGCTATCCAACTTCATTGTAGTAACGCTGGAAATATCTCAACGTGACGTCATGTCGTCCACGTTTGGCCAGTTATCCGCAGAGATAAGAAAAACACAGCAACAAACAACAAAATGGGTCCAGAAATACAAGGTACATCCCTAATAGCTGTTTTTTTAACAATGTTAATGTGTTTTAGGTTGGATTTTTCCTTTTAAAAGTGCTACCGGTAACTGTCAACTTGCTTGTAAACTGATTAGGTGCATCTAAAAAAATTGGACGCCAGTTAAACAATGTAAAAAATTCTGGAAGCTATCGGTGGCTTGAGCCTTTGAGCATGCGGTGAGTGTTGACTTAGCATATCAAATACAGCTACACGCTTTGTGAATTCGATCTTGGGGGCTACTGGGGCGGAGGATAAAGAGATATTGTATGAGCAGCGAGCGGATAGTGCCACTGAACCTCGGAGATCTCTACCAACCCCCCCCCCCCCCCATCCCTCCTGACAGGTACAACTGGAGGAGGCGGGGGGGAGTGTTGCTGAACAGAAGGTAATGGGGAGGAGGGCTGGAGGTGGTGCCACTCAACCGTCCCCTTGTTTCCTCGTAGACAGGGCCAAATGTTTCCCCCCCCCCGCATCCTGATTGCATCCTCCAGGCTTTTCCCCAGAGATTAGAAACCAGGTGGGAGACGGTTCCAGGAGGGGATATGGTATGGTGGACAGAGAAATAGCACATCCCTCCATCTCTCCTCCTCTTCCCCTCCTCTTCCTCCTTCACCTCTTCCTCTGTGCTCACACTGCCATAAGCACCATGGGGATATTGAGACAGACATATCCCTCCTAGATGAAAGGGGCATTTCAGTCGCACAGGCCCCCAAGGTGGACGTGGTCTGAGTTAGCAAGCAGCTACTCGTTTATTGTGGAGAGAGACTCAAAGGCACCATAACACCACCCGAGACAATAAAGGGCAACTGCTCTGTTCACACTTCTGACAAGCTATTTGTGGCTCTACCAAGCCATAAAGACACATGCTTATTTGCCTTTGTGCGCAACGCCCTAACAAAGTTTGTCCCCGCAGAGGTTATTGGGGTTCCTCTCCATCTATTCTATTTCACAGTGTCACCGTAGTAACGCATTTCATTTGCAGATATGAAGCCCCATCGGTGCTCCCGTGTTATCATTCATTATTTGCGCGAGAGATTAAGCGCGAGATAAACTTGGCAGTTCGAAATCTCTCTCTTCCCTCCCTGGAGGTTTGCATGACAGTGCTTAGATCTCTAGTATTTTGTTAAGGCTAATATCATGCATACTGTATAGCGTGAAACAACTAGGCAAGGCTTTGGCAATTCATATCTAAGAATTCCTCATTTTGCGTTTATTATTGGCAGTCTATAATACTTCAATACTTCTCATCAGCTATTCTACCGCTTTCATCCCCCCAGTATTCTAATTCTCTGTCTTTCTCTCTCTCACTCTCTTGATAAGGAACTGAATAAACACACCGCAGAAATAATGCTCCAGAGTTTCAACACAATCCCTCGCTCCAGGTGTCACTATATCACGGTAATAAATACACAGAACAAACTGAAGGCATACAGCACCAGCCTAACGATAACTGAGAGCAGACGCAGTTAGACAAACTCCTCAGACACCAGTCATCAGGGCACAAACACCGCCTTCACAAGGCAGCTATATTCATTTGTATTCCTTTCTGTGTGAGAGAGACATGCAAAATGTCAATGACAAATTTGTCTAGACGCCATTATCTTGGTCTGGATTCCACAATAGATCCGTAGTGAGGCTGAGCATGGACGCTCACGGCTACATAGTCATTTTAGCAGAAACACCACAGAAATGCTGATATGTTTCTCCCGGGACACTGTGCCTTTCCCTACTACAAAATCCTTTCAGAGAACAGATTTTGCCCAATTTAGCAGTGAAGCAACACAGCCCTACCATTCACTTCCTAGGCTGTGAATTTCAATGAGAGCCTTAGTTACAGAGAAATGGGCAAGGAAAATAGAGCTAATTCTGCAATTATGTTTCCGTCTGAATTGGAGACCAATTAAAATAAGATTTCAGCAATCTAAGTGTCAATTCTAATTGGTAGATGTTTTGCTTGTGTAATAGTTTCATGGAAATGCACAAAATACGTACCAACAACCACAACAAATTTTCATTGTGACCATATTTCACATACTGCTTCTTAGTTTGACTAGTTGGTAATTGATGTGTTTTGGACAACTTGATTTTTAATTTAATTTAATTTTGTGGGGTGATTTATCTTTAAAAAAGTGAAAATACAAGGTTTACAGCATATATTATTTTAATTATGATGAATAAAAAAGCAACATTTTGACAAGTAGCTCTGTTATGGAGTTACTTAACACATGAAAAAAAAACAAGCATTTAAATAAATATCTCATTTGCATATCCTAATGGCAAAAATATCCAAATTCATTATGCAAAAAGTTAGTTAGAAAAGAGTTAAGTTTCATTCTGAGGATTGTTTTTTTCTCTTTTCCTTTGGTACGCCCCCTGTAATACAATGTCAATATCAGCATTTTCAGAAAAGTTGTTACGCTGCATAAAGTGGCTTTTCCAATAATTATAGTAAAATTGATTGGTATCCCGGGACAGCACCGCCCCACAGAGGTAATCTACACTCCACACGCTTTCTATTGGGACCTGACATGTATATGCTCCATCCAAAAAGACAGAACAACTTATTGGTAAAAGCACTAATGTCCACCAAAATGTTTATTAACCTCAATTTAATGATAGCCTTGAGCATTTATATTGGACAGCACTAATGGTTTGGGTGCAATTCAGTCTGTTCCAGTCTCTCAGGGATTCTTAGTCTTATCTCTAGTTTTCACTGGGGCCAAACTGATTGGCACACAGAGTAAGGCTGCACAATTACAGCCAAAATAAAAAATCCTGAATATTTTGCAAGATATTGTGATAATGATTATGAGACTCATTACCTCATTATTATGTTTGTTTTTTTTAGCTTTATTTATCTGCGGAAAGTAAAGTGGGCACGCAGGCTCTTTCTCAGCACCACCCTGCTTCAGATTTGGACAATTTCACATATTAGAGTTGCTCAGTACAACTCTTCTAATGTTGACCACTGCTCCACTGACACAGTTGGGGGTTGAGTGCCTTGCTCATGAGCACCTTGAGGGGAAGGCTCCTTGATTTCATTTTTTATTAACCATCCCCACCCAGACCTCCCCAGTACTGGCGACCTTTCAGTCTCCATGATATGAGGAACAAAATTGTTTTACTGCCCTTTTTTGAATCTTATATCAAAATATCATCTTGACTGTTTTCAACTAAACGAAATTAAGTGGTTCAGTATTGCAGATATGCCAATATTCTATGATTATTAAAGGAAAGATCCACCCTGAAACACTCCAACACTGTTAGAAATCAATTATTGGTGATGTACCATGCATTTCTGGGTCCATATTGTGGTTCAGTGGTGTATTATTTCTTATTCCCACAGATAACTGGCCAAACGTACACAATGAGACGTCACGTCAAGATATTTTCAGCGCAGCTACAATGGAGTTTAATAGAAGGAAGATTTTCAACTATCTAAAACATCAATGGTAAACATCAGATTTTGGTGTCAGTCCTTCAGAATCAAAGAACGAGGGCTTCTTTCTGGGCTTTTTTGCAACATTCAATAATCATACAGGGAGAAATCCATTGTAGGAGAGATATCAATTTCCAGAATACAATGCAGCTACAAGACATGTTGCATTTTGAGTATGGGGGCGCAGCTCATTTCTTCTCAACTGGAAAAAAAATCGCTTTGTTGCTGTTATTATTCCTCTATTCTATTCTATTCTTCTACATTCTGGGAAATGTAGGAAATCACAAACTGAAATAGAATTAGACGAAGCAAGTTCTGGGGAAAGCGAGCACACCAAAAAACTAAATGGCAACACACTCACAGATTGATGATACAGTATATAACAGTGTAAGTGTAATTTTCCTTTAATTGGTGAGCCAAAAATCGTGATATGCGATTATACGTGATTAATTGTGCAGGTCTAACACAGAGCTACGTCCCCACCACAAATCCGAGCAGCAGGCATGAAGCAGCAGAGGGACTGAGAGCGAGGGATGGAAGGAGGAGCAGAAGCAGCTAATTACAGAGAGAGAGGGAATTGCCTGTGGGGAGTAGTGGAGAGAGAAAGAGAGAGAAGGATGTGGCGGAGGACTAGAGCGGGAGAGAGAGAGAGGGCAAGACTTGGCATCGAGTCCTTTCACGGCACTGGCCAGAGTCCCAGCTGAGAAGCAGGGCTGCCGTCCCTGGCACTGGTCACTTACACTGACAGCGAGGGGAGGAGAGTGACATTCGCTCACTAACACACACACACACACACACACACACACACACACACACACACACACACACACACACACACACACACACTAAAAGCTAAGTCACTGATTCTCCTAGGTCAAACAGATAATGTAAATTTTGTAGTATTAATCATACAGTAAGTCTATTAGGCTTGGGCAATATATTGAATATTGTGATATTTCGTGAATATCGCAATATCGTCTACGATATCAAATACCCACACACACACACACACAAAACAAAAAAAAATAAAAGTGTAATTTTATTTCAAGTGGGTTCGGTTTGCCACAGTCAGCCCATTTTCCTGGAAATGGCAGGAATGAGCATATTACACCAAATGGCTATTGCTTTCGCTTGAATAGTAAGATCAAATTTCTAATAATAATAATAACAATTATTATTATTATTTATAGCCAGGACATTTGATGCAATTTAGAAGTAAAAAAATACAAAAAAAAAAAAAAATGTGTAAAAGAAAACCCTGAAAAAATAAAATCAAAAAATAATATTGTATATTGCGAAATTTTGGCGGGACAGCATCGCAATATTACATTTTGTATATCGCCCAAGCCTAAAGTGTATGTTATCGTCCTATTAGGTAATTATTTTGGTCTGTTAGCCGCCTATGGTTAGCTGCTATGGAGAATGACTAACCACAGCTAATATTCCACACATCTACGCATTTTTAACTTTTCCTCCTAATTACTTTCCCTGTAAACTTTTCGAGATGCAATTATCTTTTTGTCTCTCTATCTTGCACACACACAGACAGACACACACACACACACACACACACACACAAACAGACACACCATTTAAATTCCAGAGGCAAGCTTTGATCACCAGTACATTAGCTTTACATTAGAAACGATCATTAGGAGGACATCATCCCCACGACCAATTTGCCTTTGGAAAATAGTAGTGCTTCAGTGTGCTGCAGCCCACAGAGGACCAATGAGCCACACTAAACTTGATTAGCCCTGATAGTAATGTATCATTCCTCCTGGCCAGGCTTCGCAGACGAACAACTTGTCTTAATATTGAACACACTAAGGGCCAGAAACTGGAGTGGACTCATTTTCAAAAAATCTCTTTGAGGAGGTTCGCTCTGGCAGCAAAGAATGTGTGAAAAGATAAATGAGTAATGAGTCATATGTGTTCAGTCAAGGCTATTGAGATATTCCTCAGGCAGGCACTTTGGGTCTGATTTTCAAAGAGGCAATTCTGAGGCTGCAGCGATTCGGCGGGAGACACCGCATCACGCTGTCACGAGTGAGACTTGAAACATTTTTAGAGTCTGGCTCTTAGAAACACGCTGAAAAGTGTAACGTTTCTTTTCTCTCATCCAACGTGTTTTGATGCCCGGCTGAGAAAAAGCAAAGGGAGCAGACACTTTTTTTTTTTTTTTTTCTCCATTTGTCCTCACAGAGCAAATTGTATCAACCGCAGACATTTTCTCTCAAGGTTTTAGAACAAAGGGATGAGCCGAGCGATCTCATCTCCTCTAAGCCTTACGTGCTTCATACTTTCATAGTATTAAAAGCGCCTTTTATCTCCAATGACACCATATAAGTAAAGCATACCTTATGAAAGTCAATAAAGAGAAATGCTTCTCCTTGAACATGAATACTTCACTTGCATAATGTGGACTTCCACATGTAGAGGGGCTCATCTAGGGAGCTTAAAGCCTGTTCATCATCAGGCCCAGCCATCAACGGCTATCAAATCTACCTCACGACAGTTTTACGAGGGCATAACGGTAGCCATTCTGTGGCGCAGGGTAAGTTTCAGGGAGCAGATGGGAGTGAACTTTAAACCCAGCAGGGAGCGAGCAGCAACGTCCAGCTGACAGTGGGGCTGGCTTGCCTGATGTTTGATTAAGAGGCACGCTGACCTTTCCAAGGCTCCAGGGGGCGCTGAGATACGCTCTCACCTGACAGCCTGCGAGTCAGGCCCTTCTCATTATGGCCCAAATCTATCAATCTACTCAGGTGCTTTTCTCTCTTGTTCGCAAAGGAAAAATTAAATGTCATGAGTTTGGGGGGGGAAGGGGGTTTGCGCTGACACGAGGAAGCTGTTATTTAAGGGAAAGTGTCTCAGGATAAATGTGTAAGTGGAACAGAGGCAGGCAGGTTATGGGTTTGAGAGACGGAGGACAAAAGAGACAGAAGAGAGGAATGAGAGAAAAAGATGAAGCAGAGTGAGACTTTGGAGTGTATACATGTCTGCATGCGTGTGCCGATGTACTGTATGTGGCATTGGTTGGGGTCAATTCATGAATGAACTCATCAACTCCAATTCAACTGAGGAATTGGAACCGGAATTTGAAAAAAAAAAACCAGAAACAGAACTGGAACTGAATTGAAATTTCAGGAAATGTAATTTAATTCAATACAATTCTGTGAAATTCCATGTTTTTTTCTTATGTGCTGTGGTATGTGGGTGCACCCGCTGCATGCAGTAACCCACTATTGCAGGTGCAGTCTACTGACCACTCCCACATCACAAAACATAATGCTGTTGCAGTAAACTATGTCGCTCCCTGTGACCGACCAACTCTATAACGCAGCTCAGTCAATAACTAAAAGCTCAAACAACCTCCATAGCTTCTATGATAAATACAAAGGAGTCTATTGAGCACAGGGCTGATGCCTTTACCTAAGATTATAATTGATGACCAGGAAGAACCTGAGGTGAGTCAATACGCTGTGATGGATTAGACCCGTATAGTGGCACTGGGTGTGAGCTTCTACTGTTCATGACAAATTGGCCATGTCAGCCTCTAGGTATTTCCCTTTCAATCGATACATACTGAGACGGGCATGGTCGAGGTCAGCCTCAGTTCATAATCACTGAGACAAGACGGACACCGACACAAACAAAAATCACAGAGACACTTTCTGCACAGCAAATGCAATGCAGACACTGAAACCTGCTTCCTGTTCTGTGGGACCCTTATTAATAGGTCTGTGTGAGTGTGTGTGTGTGTGTGTACAACCTGTGCCTGTGTGTATCTGAGCCTACCACTGGTGTGGATACCTGCCAGGGAGCATCTGCCCAAACAGTGGGGACTGGCAATTGAGCCTGGGATGCTACTATAATCCGTTAAGTCAGCCTCACTGTGCTCTCTGTAAGGGACACAACTCTACAGCACCTTGTGTACCGAGGGCTGCTCAGTGGATCAGTGTGTGTAATGTACAGTTAACCACTGGTACCTGAGCAGAAATGTAGCACTTCAGCTGTTGCAGGTAGGTGTCTAGCAACTGTATCTGAGCAATCAACGCTCTGGAGGACTTCAATTCACTTGTTTCATATATTTTAAGCAATGTGGAAAAGAGTTCAGTTCATCAGTTAAGATATGAGGAACAATCATGTGATGTTAAGTCAGCTCCTTCCACGGCACTACCAACCAATTTTATTTATTATTTGTTAAATACTAAATTCTGAGTGGCCAATGAACTAGGGATGGGATGATATATGTAAAAATTCAATATATCACAATACAAAAATGTGACAATACGTATCGTGGCGTAGAATAATGAATGGTGATATCAGCTCCATTTTATTCTGCTGTAGTAATCACAAATGAGACGGCTTGCTCATCACAATTTCACAAGCTCTCCATCGATATATCATTTGCACTTTGTAATGACATTTTTAAATTGTTGTTTACATTCTAGCAAGCCAATGCCATTGCTAGAAAGATTTGTGTCTCAGAAATAATAGTTTGTGAAAGTTAATCGTGAACCGCATATCGTGTATCGAATCGTACCGTGAGATAAGGGCATCGTCCCATCTCTATTCCCCATTCCACAGCTTAACATACTAAATTCTGATTGGCCAATGAATGCATTCTGAGGTCTGGGAGTTGTATGTTTAGAAACACAATCAGCTGTTCACAGCCACTGTTGGCCAAGAGCTGAGGACCTCCATTATGGCTGCCAAAGGGTGAGTTACATCACTTCAAAGCCCTCTGTATTTAATAGTTATGCCAGTGATTCAGGTTCTTCATATTCCTGCAATGCAGAGCAAATAGTGTGATGAAACCATCAGCCTATGTTTACTGTATATCTCTTGTTAAAAGAACATTGGATTTCTGCATCGTGAGATGGCTACTTGTAACACCTGTCTGCTTATCTGCATGGTAGTTTGCAGTTTATATGGTAGTAATGTATATAGAAGCTTTCTATAAGAAAGTACAGTGCTGCAGTTTGTTTTAAGAGGCTGTTTTTTGCTCGACAGCATTTAAAAACTAGATATTCTCACTGAGACAGACAAAGCAGAAAACAAATGGCAGCTATCGACTCTCCATCATTTCCTCCTGTTTTTAATCTTTTCCATCCTGCGCAGAGGGTTGGGCTTTACAGAAGTCAAGTGCTGCAGCATTCTTCAGACACTATACAATTCAAGAGGCATACAAGAAAGTACGTTCACAGAGGGACCTTTCCTCTTCCCTCAAGTGACAAGTGTGAAATAGAAACTATTGCATATTAAAGGCATAGTTACATATATTCTCACATACTAACCAAATCAGCAACAGTAAAACTCACCTTAATTTCCATGTCTGCCACAACGAATACAACTTTGCTTTGGAAAAAAAGGTTTTGTTGGCCATTTAAAATACACTGAAGATTAGCTGTAAAGACGCATTTTTCTGTTGGGTTCGTTTAGGTTCTCACTGACCAATTACAACTGAACCAGGGCTTGTAAACAAAAGTCACATGGGTTCACAAGTCGCTCCTTTATTGGACAGGGTTTTGGTGACCGGTCATCCTGAAAGGTTGGAGATTTTGACTGTGTGAGGAGTCAAAACAAATCCTCAAAACAAATGCTCTGCGACACACATATCGAGGAGGCATTTCACCTCATCTTGACTCCAAGCTTAACCTCGCTTCATGTTGTTATGCTGGGCTTTCCAAGCATGAGGAACTGCTGGCTATTAGATGTCAACATCTGTCTCCTTAAACCCATAAAACCTTGCATTCTAGGGTATTTTCTTGTAGTTGAGTCGGATGAAGTTCTCAGTCGTATTGGAAGAGGAATGAGACCGGCATTTTCAGGCGTCTCGGAGTGGTTATTTGTCGCCACCCGTGTTCGAACAGCATTGTTCTTAACTGCCCAAACAAACCAAATTGAAGGAGTAAACGCTCCAGAGTTTGATTAAACCGCTTTGAACGTGCTTGGTGTGATTGTGCCTTTAATGCTGGTTCCAATCTGTAGAGAAAATGACATTGACTCTGCGAGGCATCCAAGAGCCCTCCAATTAATTCAAACGAAACCCCAAAAACATCCATACCATAATTAATAATGTATCGCCTACCTACGCGAGACACATAAAAGTTAATTTAGAAGTGCAGAGCATTCTCCCGATACACCGTGAGGTAATATTCTTCTAATGTTTGGGGAATACACAACATTCCCTCTACAACAGGTGCTATTTCATTTTCTGTTTGGCTAGCTTTAATGATCTCATTAAACAGCCGCTCTAACCGGGAACAGCCGATGGCACCTCTGCCACACGACAGGGAGCACAACAACACGAGGGGCACATCTCCAGTGAAGAGCAGGAAGGCCGGGCGTCTGTCTGATACCGCGGCGGTACAGAGGTTGCTTACTTACAAGACGGACAAGACTCCGAGACCGGACTTAAAAGGCAAATTGAATTCCCTGAATACGGCCGTGCACAATGCCCTCGCTGCTGCACGGAGACTGGAGACACAAGCTGAGAATCTTGTTAGAGTGAGTTGTACATCATTACCCAGAATTCTAGCCGGCAGTTTCCCCAACTTCCTCTGCCAGGAACCAAATGGCACCGATTAATCATAGATTGTCTGATGGCAAGAGGGGGAGAGGAAAATGGTCCTACGCACTCATCATACACTCTTTTTCGCAGACACTCCTGCCCCGGCACAGCACAGCAAACACAACCTACACTTGTGAGCAAAGTTTTGGATCTTTTTACGTTGAACTTTTGTTAAGTGTAAGCACTTTAGGGGGTTGCATTTGTTTACATCATGAATTCAACATGTCAATATCATATTTACTGGAAGTGGGTCAGACAGACTATACTTTGTCATGAGCTTAAATGGCAAGAAATATGTCAACAGAAAAAGGTCTGTCGCGGTATTGCTTGTACTATAAATGCCTCTGCTTTAGAGCTGCAACCATTAATCGATTAGTTGTCAACTATTAAATTAATCGGCAACTATTTTGATAATCGATTAATCGGATTGAGTAATTGGCCTGATTTTCATAAAAGGGTGTAGCATGGGCCAAGGAAGAACCCATTAAATTTTGAAACGGATCCGGATCCGACTCACAAACAGGCCTCACGAACAAGCAATTGGCCTTGGCAGAGGTCTGCGCTCTCCGAGTGCCCTTCTAGTTTCACAATGTGATGGTAAACAAGATGTCTATTGCAAATCTGATTTGAGTGTTTTACTGTTCAAGTTCAAGTGTTTCAAAATATGAAAATACATTTAATACCAAGAATTCATCCACTAATGCAAAAAAGAAACAGAACAGTTTGAGGAGGATCAGGAAATGGAGGCAGTATAATTTGAATGTCCTTTGAAGGTTAATGGGTTTGTGCCAATTCAAACCCAAAATCCCAAACACACTGCAGCTTGCCAGCATGAAGATTTCCATGTGCAAATGCATGACAGGATGATTTTTTCATCTCCATTATGTTTAGTCTGTTTTGCAGATGTTATTGTAAGCTTGCAGATTGTGCTACCTTTTGCTGTTGTAGATTATGATGATAGTTTGAATGAGAAATATGTTTATTTCCCAATTCTGACAGAATGCAGCTAATCTTGGCAGAATTTTGGCAGAATTGTTTTAGTCCGCCTAGTTTTTAATAGAGCTCCAAACTCCCTCATAATGCTGGACCGAATGGTCCAATTTGAAAGTCAAAAACTTGGCATTACACCTTTTTCTCTCCGTCCATCTGCCTCTCTGTCTGTCGGTCTGTTTCACTCGTTCTGTCTCTCTCTCTGTGTCTCTCTCTCTCTGTCTGTCTCTCTCACTCTGTCTCTCTCTCTCCCTCTCTCTCTCTCTCTCTCTCTGTCTCTCTCTCTCTCTAACATTTACCTCAGTTCTCATGTTTACCTTCTTTCCCAGACTATTACTGTATCAGGACACAGGGCCTTTCAATATCCCTCCCGATTCTACCAACCAGATATATATATAGCACTCAAGATGCTAAACGCTACAGTGACTCCAGACAAATTGAGTCCTCTGCTTGCTCATTCTGTACATACACCCTGGCAACGAAACGCAATTACACGTAATGCCACGAGTAAGTGGTGGAAGCCAGCTTATCATGTCAGAGTCCTAACGAGTGTTACTGAAGGAAATCATCATTAATGCTGAGCACAAAGACAGTCTTCCCTGCAAGGGAGGGAGAGAGGTTTCATAAGAACCAGTTCTCTCCCCTCTCTTGTTTTCGTGATCCTAAAACCCTCCTGCTCATTGTGGGTCAGGCCAATTACGCTAGCAATAGAAACAGAATGGCTGAGGGTCAGCTTCTACTGTTTTCATTGCACATATACTCACACATATACACACACACACTATGAGTCAAAAGTTTGGACACACATATTTTTCTTCATTTTTGCTATTTTCCACATTTTAGAATAATAGCAAAGACATCAAAACTATGATGTAACACTAGTGGAATTATGCCGTGACCAAGAAAGTGTTAAACAAATCAAAACTATCTTATATTTTAGATTCTTTAAAGTAGCCGCCCTTTGCCTTGATGGAAAGGCAAAGGCTTTGGAAAGAAATTCATACATAGGCATCAACTTCACTATTTATATTTGTCTAAGAAACTAATTTCAAGTATTTAGGCATAAGCCTTTACATGACTTTGGCTTTAAGAGAATGAAAAACATAGTACATGCAATAAGGTGTGTCCAAACTTTTGACTGGTAGTGAAAACCTCTCCAACACATGCATACTAGGGATGGGACGATATGCTTATCTCACAATACAATTCAATATGCAACATGGGGTTCACAATTCGATACAACCACGATACGATGTAATAAATAAAAGTTCAGTGGCAACAAAGGCTGACTGTGCAGAATTATGTTTATTTCTGAGACACAAATCTTTCTAGCAATGGCAATGGCTTGCTAGAATGTAAACAATTTTAAATTGTCATTACAAAGTGTAAATAGCAGAATAAAATGGAGCTAATATCACAATTCATTTTTCTGCCCCATGATACATATTGTCTCATTTTTGTATTGCAATATATTTTCAATATATCGTCCCATCCCTATTACACATATACTCCCACATATACACATATACACCTCTGCTCTACATGCACACCCATCTCTCCACACCTCCAGCACCGCTCTCTGTCCACACCCCATCCCAACCTTTCCCCTCCACCCCACTCTCTCTATGGCATCCCTAAAACAGACTGCCAAATTAGCCTCTAATTACAACGCTGTCCATTTATTATCAGAACTCTGCTCCTTCAGAGACCGCTGTCAGCTTTGGGTAGAACATCTCCTGTTCAGAAACAAAGCCAAGACACACTTCACTGAATGCACAAAATATTGAGGACATCTTCCTGACATCTTCCTGAGTTGCAGCCGCTTTTGCATAATCCACATCTCAATTGTCTCAAAGCTTAAAAGTCCCTTAAAACTCTCTAACTCGTCTGCTTCTCTTCATCTACATCTCCTCTTTTGTGATTGGTGTAGATTTAATGAGGGAAATCCATAAAGGATAATGGCTACCTGGTTTTGCCTGATCAGTGTACTTCATGAAAAGAGTAGTCCCTAATATTTTGTACATTCAGTGTATGTTGGAAGCATTGACTAGACCCACAGCAGCATGGGACTCAATCAGCTTCACAATGCTGAATTACTAAACAGCAAAACAAGAGAAGAAAGAAATCAACACAGCTAAATGAGCAAACCCAAATTGTTGCATATATTCATAAAAAGACAATCACAGCAATCAAACCTTTACCACTACGGGTCTTCAATCTCGAAATGCAAACAGTGTTGGGATGGATGGGGCGGGGTGCATGAAATATTCAGCTACTGTATACTCATTATTTTGCTGGAGCACCCAGCATGGTGTAGCCTGGCTAAGTGGTGATTGATTACTCAGGACTGGGGAGAGGGTGCAACAGACAGAGACAGGAGCTACTGTACGCACAAGGAGAGAAAATGTGTCTAGTATTTTATGTGGGACAACATTTCCATGCATGTGGCAGTAAAAACAAGGCAGAGCCCACAGTGGAAAGAAATGCACTTTTTTATTATTAATTCCTCGGAGTGGATAAAAGAAATGATCAGCAATAAAAATATGCATACTAGGGTTTGACTGGTATGGGTTTGATGGCCGCTACCATCATTTTTGTAGTGAAGCTGCCAATAGCTGTTATTTTGTGCTGATATTAAATATCTTCAATTTTTTGCATTTTCAGGCCAAAAAATTACACATATTCAGTATTTCTCCCAGAATGCTATTCTTGGCAGGGTGTAAAAACAACTGAAACAGCACTTAGACCATCATGTGGTACTAAAACCCTCCATTTAAACCAAATGAAATGAAAGGCCTAGCAGCTCTTTGAGGCAGGGTGACCCACCTCAACTATTCAATGGTAGAGGAAACTCTAGATTGCATTACTGCCTTTAAATGAAGAATTCAATTACAAAAAAAATGCTGAACAATTAAATGAATAAATAAAGGTTTTATAGACTGTTTTGATGTAGTTGTGGTCAGGGAGGAACCTCCATCATATTGGAGGTGGACGACATGACAAACTGATATCCGATATTTAATAAAAGGCCAGTATGGGTCTGATATATTGGTCTACTCCTAATGTATACATCAATATCGTAAGGATTAGACGCACAAAAATCACTGGATGAACTTCTAAGAGGCTGTTTCAATTATGCAAAAAGGCCAAGGATTATCTTTTGACAGGGGCATTAAGTTATCTGCGACTTTCATCGATCTCTATTGGCCACCAAGGAATTGCAACATCATCTACAGGTCTCTTCCACAGCTTACGGTGGCCTGTAATTGACACAAATAATAAAGTCACATTTTCACAATTAAGACAAGTAAGCTAGCTAATTTGAGCAGAGATCCAACAGAAACGTGTAGTGAAGAGGGAATATGTCACAATACAAAATAGTGTAATAATAATTATGCTATGCCATTTTAAACACAGTTGAATATGTGAATAGGTGTGGAGTTGTTCCAAAACAGAGTGTGGGCTGGACAGTGAGTTTTGAAAACCACCTGTCAAAGTAATCGATATTGATCAACGACCCTATCAAACCTTGACTGATACATTATGGTCATTTTGTGTTACAGGATGGTAAAATTGCCTATTTGCACCTTTCATTTCACTGGCCCAGAGATTCTTTAACTTGTCTCTCCAAGGTCCAGCTCAAAAAGAGCTGCACAAACCCTGTGTAAACATTAGGAAACAGAAAGACTTTTTGTCAGAAGACGAGAAGGAAGGTCTCTCTTGAAACGAAAAAAAAAACTCAACTTAATGCCCTTGTCATAAGATTTCAGCTTCTATGTTGAAACAGCTGACATGCTCTAGCCATCTGCCAACCTCGCCACATCGCTGGAAAAACACAGCTACTCTACAAAATGTTTCTGTAAGCCCTCGCATAGCCAAAAGGGAAACACTCAGTATGATGGATTCCAGTATGCCTAATGAAATGCTGCTGTTGCGCACTGGCACCGTTGAAAAACAGTGGCCCACATAAAGGTCACTATAAATCATGGCCCTCGTTCCCAGCCCCCTATGTTTCCCATCTTGCCACGCTCTGACCCCAATCAAACACACAAGTATCCCACAAGTATCCACAAACACTATAAGGGCGCGCTGCAGGGAAACTGCCTCACTAACGATTTAAAACTAATAGTGCAAGCTGGAGCGCTCACTGTGCACATTAGTTTGTGATTGGATTGTGTGAACAGCTATAATCAATCCCTTGAATCTTATACACTATATAAAAGGATAATAATTCTGAAGAGTCATAGTCAAAGAGCAGTTGTCTTTCCATCACAGAGCTGTCTTTACATGTCACACTCCTTGTTAGAGAATGTGTTTGAAATATTTGAAAGCCTCAGAATGGATCAACAACTATGTCAGAAGAGCTTTGATTGCAATGCTGACTCACTCACTACCAGGCAGCGGCTAACAGGTGCACAGATGCCAGATGACTGGAAAATCATGGTGCAGGGTGCAGTAGGCATTGCACACCAATCAATAAAGCTGCATGCATGTGGAGGTGCACAAACAGCGCAGTGATTTTACTTCTTCATCACATGATTTGAAAAGGCAAGGCATGAAAGCAAGAGAAGTGAGCCTCGGGGGCATCGACACAACTCCTAGAAGATGGCCAACAGCCCTTAAGTTTGTATTGCAAATGCATTAAATGTGCGGTGGAGCACCTAATCATGCAGAGTGGTCCTCCATCAAAATGTAGTCATCAGCCGGAAGGGGCACAAGCAGTGTAACAAGCCAAACAGCTGTTTGAGGTACAAAACAGAAGCATTCCTCAGTATGTAAACAGGGCTACATCTGCTTTCAATCTGCGCTCTGGGAAACACATTATGAGCAGCAAATGAGGCTGATCCACAATGAAGGTGATAGTTTGCACACTGAGCAATGGTCTGGTGAAATAATCTTACCTCCAAATGTTGTCCAAATGGAGATCATCCATTCTCCTAGATGATCATGTAATCATTCAATTGAATTTTGAAAAATGAAAATCACCCAAATTGGAGTTACAAGGTTCTCACCTGTAGCCTGGTTCCAGACTCCTGAATCGTGTCCCTCCCACTTTTTCAGATTTTGTCGAGTGATTCAGAAAGCCCGGTGTTGCTGCTTGTTCTCACTCTGAGAAACTATTGAGCCAAGCTAAAGTTTGAACTGTTTGTGCAACAGTTTCCAACATTCTTGGTAAAGTTAGTAAATACGGCCAGCATCAGTGTCACTGAAAATAACATCAGAGCGGCCGGATATGTCAGTCACTGATTGGTTCAGGGAAAATCAAGCCCCACACATAACGGCTAACGAGGAGGCAATCTCAAGCTGAATAATGGAGTGGTAATGACATGGCCATTCAGTCTGAAGATCAGGCTATTTCATATGGCAACGCTACTAGAAAACCAACATAAAATACAGCAGCAATCTCATGATGGCTTAGTCGACCATTAGCAATCACATGGTCATACAGTTGACCAATAGTAATTAGAGGGTGATTTAACTGACCAGCAGTGATTACAGGCTGATGTATGTGACCATGAGTAATCACATGGTGATTCAAGTTGATGAGCTGGTTCCTTGGACTTTTTTTTTAAATGTACGCCATGACTGCAATCCACAGTGCAGGGTTAAAAAACATTGACGGAAAAAAAAAATAATAATTCAACCAATCACAGTCTTTATAACACTTATCACGGTTATAAGTTAGTGCCGCTTCCTTTGAACCTATGCATCATGCAGGCGCACATACTTTGAAGTTAATGAGATAACGGAGGCCATCAGTGAAGAAGCGCCAACTGTTCCAACTGAGAGCTCAAAAGGTCTCAAAAGTGATAACCGTGACGACGGGGCCAGAGGAAGAACGCCTTCACGGTGAGCCTTTTGAACACATCTTCTCTTTTACAGAGATAATTCTCCCAGTCCAAAATATATTTTTCATTTCAGCCCAAGGCAACAAATCATTAGTCGTTCAACAACACTGCCGACTGTGCCCTTGAAGGCCTGTTTGCCATGGCAGAGAGCAATCACAAACAAACAGAGCGAAAGAGCTGGAGAACGACCATCGGAGCCAGTTCAAAATGGTCCTGCACTCCTGCCAAAGGCGCCCACACACTCATTCATTTGCAGACATAAAGCATAATGGGCTGCCCGCACTGTCCAGCCAGTGGGGGGGGGACAACAAAATATACATCCCATGGCAACATTTTTGTTGTCATTATCCCTTACGCTGCTGAGTGCAGACTTGATTATCTGTAATTTCTCACCCAGATAAACAGCTTGGGGGTGTTTTGACCCTTGTTTTTTAAGTGTTACGCGTTTCATTTGCAGGCAGAACCCCCGCTGAGCATCAAGAACGTCCAATCTTCATGTGAGGTGGTCAGAGATCACGCTGTGCACATTTCTCCCTGTTAATGGGAAGATGAAGATACAGGACTTCCCACTGAGACATCACTGTTAGTCCCTCTCCGTTGAGTACAGGCTTATTGTGCAGGAAGCAATTCACTTTGTGCAATAAACCTGTCATGTTGAAGCTAAAGTACATTTTCTATTTTCCTGTCATGTACATTTCCATGTTGCAACCACCTAAAAACGCACCCTAGAGGTCAAATAATTTTACGGCTGACCGAGTCAATAAATCAAACAAGAAATTGGGGATACGGCCAAAAGAATACATCAATAACGCAATGAAAAAAATCAACAATCTGAATGCACAAAATGAAAGGTGACAATTAGGGCTGCAACTAACAATTATTTTCATTGTCGATTGGTCTATAAAATGTCAGAAAATGGTGAAAAATGTCGATCAGTGTTTCCCAAAGCCCAAGATGACATCCTCAAATGTCTTGTTTTGTCCACAACCCAAAGATATTCAGTTTACTGTCATAGAGGAGTAAAGAAACCAGAAAATATTCACATTTAAGAAGCTGGAATCAGAGAATTTTGACTTATACTTAAAAAATTACTCAAACCGATTATTCGATTATCAAAATAGTAAGCGATGAATTTAATAGTTGACAACTAATCGATTAATCGTTGCAGCTCTAGTGACAATGTGTGTGCTTCTTATATCTCACTTACTATCCAAAGCATTAAAGGGCCTGCGAGAGGTATAAAGTAATCTGGTTGGGCTCCTGATTAAATACTTCTGACATGTCTTCCTGGAGAATCTAGCCGGTAAACTGACCTGACAGGTTGTAGATCTGACAGGGGAGACAAAAATGGACCAACAAATATCAGGAGTCTGGCGGTGGACGCCTCTCAGAGATTAAGCCGTAGTAGAAGCCCTTTTCATTGATTGTGTTTTTGCTGCATGCTCACTGCTTTTCTGCTGCGCTGCTGCTCCACCTCTGAGAGTTTGGAAAATCTTAATTTTGTCTCCTTTTGAGCGATCAGAAATCTGCCAGGTACTAGTTTGGAAGATTTGAGTTTTGTGTAACAATATGCCTACTCAGCTTTATCTGCAACATTTGAGGAAGAATGAGCTGTGGTGACTGTTGCAGTGCTAGTGTTAGGATAGTTGCAGGATAGATGCATGATGGGAGGGCAAAGGTGTGTGTGTGTGTGTGTGTGTGTGTGTGTGTGTGTGTGTGTCTCATCCTCACCTGGCTGAAAAAGATCTGAGAAATGAATAACTAACCATAACTGAACATCTGGTACATCTTATATTCCACCTGTTCACCCTGCTATCTACTGAACTGCTATTGCTGGCTAAAACAAAAACATTAAGGAAAGTCACCTAAGGCATGATGCACATCCAAGTTCACACAGGCGCCGGACTAATAAAAAAAAGACATGAAGAAGAAGAGCACTATGACTCGAAATGTCACATCAAGATGGGAATGAATTAGCTCATGGGATCAGTGCAGTGTATGAAATGAAAACATGCCCAAGTTGTGCAAATATTCACTTTATGCTTTGCAACACTAACAGAGTAAATAAACGAGTGCCATTCCGATATGGAAATGGACCAAAATCCTCATCATAAACACACATATTTACTTCCCATTATTCAGGGATAAAAGAGATAAATATGAAAATAAGGATGTGGGGAGTAAAGACTTCAGTGATGGAGCCATTTACAAAAACCTGACTCCACACAGCTGTGTCCCAAATCCTCCAAAATGGCCTTGAGTGTTTGCAGAGCAAAGCTTATTCAGCTATTAATAAAGCCATCATGGGGCAAATCAAAACATTAACATCAAACCAAATTACAGAAGAATAAAGTTGATCTGATCTGGATATCTGTTTCATGTCATGACTCTCCCATGTCAAGGTAACATCAGCAACCTTGGTCTTGCATCCAGGTGGGTGTATGCAAATCACAGGAGTGCAGTTAAGGCAAAATCTCACCCAAGACAAGATTTTTGAGGAATCAAGATATTGGCCCTGCATGCCTGAAAGAAGGAGTGGCTGTAGCCTCACAGGACATTTAGTATTTATCCTCCTCATCCATCCATCCATCCAGCTACCTGCAGCTCCCCATACCGAGAGAGACAGGGTAATATTTCCTGAAACCCACAGCTTTAGGTGTAGTAAAATATTAATGGGTCCCTCCTTGGGCAAAAGGTTACCTCTGCCCTCAAAAGCTTCATGAGGCAAAGGAGACAAAGACAAAACCCAGCAGTCATTACGACCAGACTCATAAAAAAGACAGGGCAAAACTTTCCAACTCTTTAACTGTGATTCATAACTAGGCAATATCATTACAGACTCCATTACATCGCTTCTGCTCCAAGGAAGAGAGGGCGAATGACACATGAAACCAAAAGGGCGTGAACTATCAAGAAAGCATGCTGTGCTATTATCTCACAAGGTAACAAGGGTAAAGGGCTATTACGGATGCAGAAGCCAAAGGTAAACGCTGTATTGCGCGTAGATACGTATTTCCAAAGCTGTTGTGTACGGTTCAAACGTGCGTCAAAGCGCATGTGGATCACGGGGAGGCGACACTTCCAAAAGACGATTTGTTAATAAACGAAATCATTTTCCCAGCGTCATAATGTCATGCAAGATCAACAAAGCAAAGCCGCCTTACCATGACGTTGCCCTGCATTTTAGCCGTCTCAATCAGACTCTTCTCCTTCATGTTTTCTCCGCGGCCTGGGTCTTCTTTCAAAAAAAAGATTCAATTTGTAGAGTTTTGGACCGCTTCTGTCAGCCCTCTGTCCCCGCCGGTTCCCTGCCAGACTCTTAGGTAGTGAGCCAGTTCATAAGTGGGTGGGCTTACAACCTAACGCATTGATCAAAAAACGTGGGCTCTCTTCAGTATCCCGTTTAAAAACAATTCTCGCCGAGTTTTTCCTTCCTCTAAGCCAAAACAGTAAAGCCTAATGGGGAAAAAATAGAGCATTGAGACGGATAAGTTTCCCCATAAATTCTCCATCCACTCGGGATCACCACATTAACGTCGCTTTCCTCCCGGTAAGAGGAGCAAGCAGAAGATGCTTCTTCCCTCGTTAATTTGAGTGGATCAAGAATTCCCACTCCCTTCCTCAACGCCCCTCTTCCCCGGTCGGCAATTGACAGTCGGTGCGTGTTGCCCGTGCCGCCACTGCTGGAATAAAGGGAATCATTTCAATTACGATGGACAGCACGTAAACTACTGATAGCTGAGAAGCCCACTCAAACACTGACTACCACTGCTGGTGGGAACAGATCAGCTGTGAACCTAATCTGCATGGAATCAGCTGTGAAATTAAACATGCGCATGTTATGATAAAAATGAAATAAGCTGCCATAATATGGACTTGTCATTACTGGCTTCAGTTCTACACACCTGTAAACAAAATTAATTAGTCTCTAGCTTTCAAATGACTAATAAACTTTTTAATAACTGAATATTTACATAAAACCCGTATCCTTTGGTTTGGTAAAGTCATTTCATGATTGAGGGAGAATTCTGCATCAAGAGCCTGCCAAGGTCTGTGGTGTGCATCCAACTAAATGTCTGTCGCTTTGCCATTTTTATGAGTTTTCTCCCTTTAGAAACTCAGTCTCCTTTATCTGCAGCCAGCTCTCCCCAAAACTTTTCAGAGCCCGCTGCACTCGGATGATGACCAAATCCATGCAACACAGGGCTTTCCCCCCCTGAAAATAGCAATAAAGCTGTGAGCATCCACTCTAATCTATCCACAAACTGTGACAACCAAACTCTCAACAGCATTAAAAACTTGCTCAATGAACAAGTTTGTGCTATCTACAGTATCGGAGTCAAAGGGGCATAAGTGGCATATTCCTAGTTTTATAGCAGAGCAAAACAAAACTTGACATTCTATGAAAAGCTAGTACTGCAAAGTGCAGTTACAGCTTTTTGGCACCACAAATAGGATTTTCACTTGAGTATTTTGGATTTCCTCCTTTATTTAAATTTTGTTGGTGGTTGCAAATGTGTTCTTTTGACCATCAGATACAGCTCAACAAGAGCTTCCCAATGATATAGCCTGCATTTAACGTACAAAACGTTAGGGACATTTTTCATGAAGCGCACTGATGAGGTGAATCCAGGAAAAAGCCATTATCCCTCATTGATTCCCCTTATTAAATCTATACCAATCACAAAGGAGGAGACATAGATAAAGAGAAGCTGATGAGCTAGAGAAGGATTTGAGACAGCTGAGATGTGGATTGTGCGAAAGGGGCTGCAACTCAATTTCAGGAAGATATCCCTAATATTTTGTACAGTCAATGCATGATACTCAGTTTTGGCTATCATTTTGCAACAAACCCTCTATCAGAAGTCACGTGATTCAAGTTCAAGTTAAAGATTCAAGATGAATTTGATTCTATCTTTCTCAAGCCTTATGAACCGACTTCACTCTGAAAGTTTATCTGCTAAATTTCGACCCTCAACATTTAGCCTACTGCATGCAAAATGTATGTTGACACTGCAGCCAGGCAACTGAGTGTCCCAAAACTCTCAGCAGTGCACTGACAGTAAGTTCCCCCCGCTGAGAGCTGCAAACAGCATGTCTCACATAAATCTCATTTAAAACTGCCCTGTATTAATTACTGTGGATGAGGCTGTCAAAACAACCTAATGGGGGCGTCAGGCTCCCCAGACTCCAGCTGGACTGCTGACAGAGGGAAACGGAGCGGATGCAAAGATAGGTAGCAGGCTGCCGCTGTACTGTACACAGGCTGTTTTTTTTTTACCGATCATCTTCATAAACACTCTTTGGAGATCTTTTAGGGGTGTTATTGTCAAAAGCATGCTTAAGGGATAACCACACTTCATAGCTTTTCAAAACATGGCATCTAACTCTTGCTGCTTTGCTGATGGTGATTTTTTTCAGTGGCTGCACCAAATTCAACACATGAACTCCTGTTGACCCCATAACCCAGCCTATAGCACAGATGCAATATTGAATTCCTCTCGCCATGTTGTTTATTCCCATACTAGGCACAGCGGGCCAAGTTGGAATTCATCGTGTGCATGTGTGGCGGCCAAGGACATCTGTAGCGACGATGTTGGCCACGCAGAAACAGGCAGCAGCTGCCTGATGTTAAGAGTCGGAGGGAAAATGGCTGGTTAGGGATGGGTAACCGCTACTACCCAGCGATGCTCAGGAAAAGGCAGTTGACAGTCACACAGCAGACAGCAGCCAAAGCTACTGAGCTGCATGGGAGCTCAGCTGGGGAGAGGAAACCTGCTGGAGTGTGGACTGCTGCTGCATGACTTGAATACAAGAAACCGCAACAGAAGGCTGGTGGTGCACGGCTCATTTAAGGTCACAATGAAATGGAAAATGAAACCTTGTTAGCTAATTTTCCATATCATAACATGCACCTACTTAACAATAAATGCAAAAAAAAAAAGAAACTAATTTTCTTGTATGTTTATGTTAAGAACAAAATAAAGGGAAATCTTGATTGATTTATTTGACATGTTTCAAAGCTTGGCAAAACAGTTTGGCAAGCTGTAGATTGTAAAATAAATCAATGAAGATATATTTTTGAGTGTGGATTTCCCTTTTTTTGGTTCTTGAATTAAGCCTATTTGACATCAATGCACCAGAGAAGCCTTAATTTATTTCCATTTTCTTACCCAGCATATGGACTTTCTCAGTCATTTTGTATTTTTCAGTCAAAATCTGTATTTTACTTCCAGGAAAACAGTTTTTTTTTTAGTAGTTCAAGATGTACCAGGCAGGCGTAGATAAAAACTCCAACCAATAAAACCATCACATAGATTTGAACAACCCCCCCTCCGCTCCTTCCATCATATAAAACCTACAATTTCACAACATTCAAAGCGACACGAGTGGCAACATGGAACGGCGGAGCAGTGTTGGCTGTTCATCCTCAAAAACCCTGTTTCCATTTTATACACTCTGGTTGTGTCACGGTGGCTGGAATTTATTCATTTTGAAAAATCAGAACATTGTGACAGCTCGATATTATGTGCAAACCAATTTTGAACTTTTGAACACTTTTGAACAATCCCTGCCCACGTTATGTCCCGACCCAAAATCCTGTTTCAACCAGAAATACATCAAATTACAGAAGCAGGACACTGTCGTAATGCCATTTCCTTCTGACTTTAATTTACATCATTTGTGTGTGGTGTGTGTGTGTGTGTGTCTCTCTCTGTGTGTTTATGAATGTTTGTGTTGGTGCTTCTAGGACTGGGTCTGTTCCAAGAAAAGACTCGAGGCAAACTGAGAAGCCTTTTAGACAAAAGTGATTAAAAGTTGCCCAAATCCAGCATTGATTGGCCTGCATCCCCCAGTGGAGTGAGTCCAGGGAACAAGCTTCATTCTGGTGACGGCAATCATCCAGCACAATAAACCCAACTGGGACCTTCTGAGGACAAATCGATGGCTTCATTATCAACTCAATTACTCGATACCATGATACCCCCTACACTCCTGTCACTGTTGTCTTCCTCTGTTTTAATGACAACCTCAGAGATTTTGAACTAATTTCAAAGTGAGACGAAATTACTGGAAGCGGCTCACTGTCGACCTCAATTGAATCAAATAAACCTACGCTGCTGCTGCTGCTGCCCCTCTTCCCTAGCTGACACCATTGAATTTCACTTTACCTGTATTCTGTCATTTCAACAAAACAGTCAAGACAAGTGCTGTAGTCGCCAAGTGGAGTCTCTGAGTTCAAGGCTGTTGTTCCTCTTTCATATCGAAGTCGTGGGACATTTTCTTCTTTGAAAGTCTGATAAGTAAGCGGTTATCATTATGAGTCACTTTGAGCAGAGCTATTTCAGTTTATGAGTAGCAGTGTAAAATCGGAAGTGGGGAAGATTGTGCGTTCTCCTCGACCAGAAGTTCTGGGTGCAAGAAAGAGAGTTACAAGATTTACACTAAATCATGTTGTAAATATAGGTATCGTCTAGTCACTGTGTGATCGTTTGGCTTCAGAAGACTTTTTTGAACTCTAAAGAACCATTTTGGAGAAGCCTGGTACTGAGTTATGCTAGCAACCTCCCTATGTGTTATATGGAAAAAAACAAACTTTGCCTGTGTTTCAACTGGCATGAAGGGGGGTAGATAATGACATTTAAGATTTTAGCTAAATGTTAAGAAAGATAAGCCTAATCTTACAGTGGTAGCCATTGTTGAAGTCTCCCTTCATGCTTTTATCCTGCATCAAGCTTATGTTAATATTGCAGAAAAGTATTCTTTTGAATGTAACACAGTAGAACCAAATTGGTATTGGTCAGCCAACTAGTTTCCAGACAATTCTTAGTTTTATTGGCTTAAAGAGAGCAATATTTGATTTTTCCACATCATAATTCTTGGGGGATTCTCTGTTCTGGGGAAAGGAGTAAAAGTGCAGCAGTAGTTCAGCAGGCCTGCAGTAAAAAGTGAGACATATGGCTAGATGTGTATATTACCCCCATTAATAGGTTTAAGATAATACATATTTCATGTTGCTGCTATATTGTTATTCTTTATTCCATAGATACAACATAATAAAAAGCTATAATAAAAGCTAATATAGAAATAGGAATGCTGTAATCATCCCTCATGTATTGACATATCAACATATGAAAAGTACTATATTACTCATTACTCATGACTCATGTCAAAAGTTAAATAACATTACTTTACTTATTACTCCCTGGGAGCAGTATTCTGTTGCACTTCTCATGATATTACTTTTCCATTTCACCCCCCAAAATTGTCTGTTGCCTCGTCTCTCATCTTCCAAAATCCCAATAACTGAACTCATTCTCCTGCACGCTTCTGTGTGAACGATCAGGGAAAATCAATTAACATTGATGTCCAAAGTTTCTGTCATGCTTTAGCTCGATAAAATCAAAGTAGTAGGAATATTTTCCACTACTGGAAATAAACTTTTCTATGATTTATCATCTAAGCTAGTGTGAGCCTGTGCCAACTGAGTGGGCGACGACTAATTCTGACGAAATCGAATCAGGAGATGGGGATGGGATACAGTTTTTGGATAAATAAACTTCAATCTGACATTCAGAGGGGGTGAAAACAAAAGCTTATGTTTGATTGGGAACCCTAATATTATCACAGAAACTGAAACTACTTTTTACTGGGAAATTGTGCAATACTGCAGATTAATCAGTAATCCACACTCCCCATTCTTCACTTTTTGATTCTTTCCACAAATGAGAGAGCTCTACTTGAAAATGCGACTATCACCAAGCTGGCAACAACGACTTCGATAACTATGCTCTCGACTGATTTGCATTGGGAACATGTTTGTGTGGATTTGTGTCCTCTCTCTCTGGTGGGGAGCTCCATAATCTGGATAAGAGGTTTGTGCTGACCTTCCCTGCCACGGCCTGTCAGGGCGACGGATCATTATCATCCTTAATGAATTCAGCAGCAGAAAAATGGCGCACAGGCATGTAAAACGTACATTAATCTTGCAGCCTCGATGCTGGAGGTTTATTAGCGTTATCACTGCCACATATAGAGCTATAAAGATCTTCAACTGATCGTTATGCGGTCTGGTTTGAAAAAAGCTGGTTTAGCAGGGAAAAGCTTTAGGTCCTTTCTTGTCATTCCAGGCATAAATTGTTTTGTCAGGAAAATTATTTTAGTCTTTCCTTTAACATCCATGTGAGGTTTTAAGTAGGTGCTCACGCTTGTTAAAAAGTACAAGGGATAGTTACATCAGATCCAATTTTTGGTAAACAGCACTTATCGATGTCCTTAAAAACAATCCATTAAGATTTCATCAAGTTGCTGCAGTTCCGCAAATGCACTCTGAATTAAACAAACCTTTCTAATGAATGAAAAATGATGTACGGCGAGTGCTAAACTGCAATTTTACCTTGTACACATTTATCAGTTCGGGAGTGTGAGAGGGAAAAGTTACTGTAATTACTTCCCAACTTGCGGAGACTTTTGTTCCCCCCGCCTCGTGACGGAGGCGGTAAGCACATCTGAATATTAATGGAACAGTTGCCTTGAACAGCAGGCGTTTGTCAGGAACTTGGATCAGATTCATCACTTTAACCTGCTCTGCTCCGCTCAGGGACGGATGATGAGTTCCCACAGCACAGCAGCTGGCTTCAGCTTCACAACTCACTCTTCAGCGGTTCAAAAGGACATGAACACGAGAGAAAGAGTAACAGAAAAACAGAATCGATGCATGCATGTGTAAGTTCTCGCAGCTACTTGTTTGTTTTGCCCTCTTACAATTTTTAATCCCTAATGATGTTAAAGTAATCATTAGGGATGTCCCAATCAACTTTTTTTTTTGTCTCCGATCTGATTCGCGTCATTTAATAATGAATATCTGCTGATCCGATATTTTTGTCAAATTCTTTTTTTTTTTACATACTACAAGCATCATCAAAAATCAGGAAAACCAAACCAAGCGAGGAAAGATAAGCTTAATAATCAGTTAAAAAAAACACATTCAAAATAAATAGCCTACAGCATGCCTGCATTTATTTTATCTTTAATAGTCTTAATAGCAAGAAATAAATACCTTTCCATTACATTAACATTTATCTGTTAGCCTGCTTTCTGTCTGCAGTTTAAAATAATTCCACTGCTTCCATACCATGCCCCTCACTGCCATAAGTGGTGGATAACGTCTGTTTATGGCACATACATTTTTTACGACAATTGGCGTAAATGGAGCGCAAGGGGAGAAATTAAATAAATAAATGGATCTGGATTTAATTGGGCGTCATGTGGCCGACACCTATCAATCAAAATATGCCTTGATCGGCTCCCATTCCGATCTTTGATATCAGCTCGGGATATCCCTACTAATAATCCATGACATTTATGAATAAATGGCTGTTTTGCTACTGTCTATCCTTGATTGATATAACACAGTAGTGATTCAACCTCAACCCAGTTTATGAAAGCTTTTACATTTGCTGTTCTAAACACCTGGTGTCAGGTAGGTCTTTCCCAGGAAAAATACCTCTAGTATACAGGAAGTGATGCGTTTTATGTTTCCAGCAGCAGCAATAGCGGGTTTTTTGGAATAAATAGAAGAAGAACTGGGTAGCATGAGCAGCGATAGCCACCATGGCTGAACAGACAAAGAAAAGAGAAACTCAAACTGCATCAACAGAAAATGCAAGCTCCGCCCACACTGTTTGATTGACAGGTGATCTCTGGGAAGTGCAGTGCAGAAACACCACAGCAATGAGTGCTTAGCACCAACGATGTCGCCAAAATAAATAAATAAAAAAATAAAATAAAAAAACAACTCATGGATAAAGTAAAATGGACATTCACAAATTCACTTATTAAGCCTTTGCTTCTATGTTTGCACTACTGCAGTAAGCCGCTGCCTACAGATGCCCTTCCATAAGTCACCATTAAAGAGGTCTATTGACTGTCCTTAGCATATATTGACAGGCAAGACTAGTTCAATAAAAATTGTTCACATGACCACAGCCAATGGTTGCCTCCTATAATGAATGAAAACGGTGAAATACTGCAGTGTCGATGGACAAAATCAACAAATGCATTAATTATATTTATGGTTTCTCAGCAGTTCCTGTGTATCCCTATAGATACACAGAGAGTGGGACTGTGGGAAAAACACCTAGCGGGGTTACACACTCGCAGATTCATCAATAACAGCTTTCCTGTTGGCCTTTCAGGATGTTAGCTTCATCCGCGTTTACATATGTGTCTGTCTCTACTGTCAACAGACTGTAAAATGGTTACACTTGGTTGGTTTGTAATGTTAACAGCCATTAAGGTAGACTGGTACCATCACCAGTGAGTTGGCTGTACTTTGCAAGTGCCTGGATGTTTATCTATCAGGGAGTGATGTAGCCGACAGTGTTTTAAAGCACTTGTACTTTCTTTCTTTCTTTCTTTCTTTCTTCTTTCTGATGACTCATATATTTCTTCACATAGTTTGACTGACTGCTTTGGATATTTGAGGCTAGAGAATCCGCTCCATAATGGAAAGACAGTAAAATGTAAATTGTTAACTGAATGGGCATTATAACCAGAAGATGGCGCAATATAGGTAATATAACCTTAACCCAACATGAGTTCTGTCCTTGTATGATGCATCTCTTGCTATTGTATGATTTATCGATGGATTTCAATTTGCTTTTACACAAGGAGGCTAATTTCCTTCATCATATGGCCATACTAAGATCTTATGTGGAAGTTTCTACATCGATCAATAATAAAACATGCAAGAAAATCTTCCTTCCTGTCATGCTCTGTCACAGCAGCGCATGTAATTTTTGCTGCTTTGAAATGAGCTGCATTCAGAAGCGTCATTGGAAATGGCTGTCTTTCATTACCAGTCAAGGCCTGCGGATGCCGGATATCTTCTGTGAACGCCCATTTGGGAAGATTAACTACAGGAATATGCTTTAGTCTTTGAAAACGGGAGAGTCATATCACGTCGCCCAAGGTGGTTTCTGGGGCAACAGCATGCCCATCAATCAGCTGGGTGTAATCTCCACAGCAATCGTTGTCAGCATGCAAATTAGTGGCACCTTTCACACTGCCTGTGTGCACACTCCAGAAAAACGGCAAAAGGTCTTGTAAATAAAAGTCTACCGATGGGGCTATACAGTACAAAGTGCCTTTGTGTGTGTGTGTGTGTGTCTGTGTGTGTGTGAGTGTGTATGCCTAGACACGCATGCATGAATATGTGTGTGTGTGCTTTCCTCACAGATGTCATCACCCTCTGAAGCCTGGTTTAAAAGAACAAGCAAACACACATTAGCAGTAAACAAATACGCCAAAACACAAAGGGAGCAAGTTTCCACTTCTGTGGCCTGCAGTACTGAAAATTTCATTGCATCTCCGGAAATCAAAGGTTGAAGACTGGCATCAAAGCGGTCAACCATCTTACTACAGTGGGAAAAAAAAGGCGTCAAGATCAGATTGATGGATGACAGGATCTTTCTATCAAGCCCCTTCATCTTCCAGGCGCCTGCAACATGCAGCAATCTCCAACATCTGCTATTTTGAATTCATTAAACTCAAGAGCGCTGCTGCTACAGAACACACACATAAACATGGTGAAGTATATTGAGATTATCATAAGAAAGGAGTTAATGATGGCCAACAGATGCAGTGTGTATCCGCTCTCTCTCGGGTTGTAGAGTAGAGAAGAATATCATGAAACAGTTGACCGATACACTTACAACTACAACTGTCTACAACGATACAACAAACCGGGTTAGCCCAAAGGACAGAGCAGAGTAGGCTGTTTTTTTCAACATTGCACCTGCATATCTGTCCCACTTTCCGTTTTCTACAGCTTGCTGCTCAATTTAGATTGCACTGTCTCTGGAGGCACAAAACCTATTAAGTGAAACTAATACAAACAGCCGCCGAGGTGAGGTTCAGCCATAGTGACATATCAGAAAATATCATTTTTGAGCACATCTGTCAAACTTTAATGATTGCTTAAGTCTTAAGTTTGGAGTTGGATTGAACGGACGGTTGATGGGTTTACTGATCCCTCCGTCTCTCTCAAATTGCCTGCCATTGTTGGCAGCAAAGGTAGTATTTACCAGTCTCGCTCATTGATATTGGCTCACAGCACATGGCATCAGCCCTTTTCCTTTATTCATCTACAATATTAATGTGCCAGTGCGTCCAGAACAGTGTTGGCTGTACAAAATAGCCTGTGTGCCGTGTCTGTGTTAGCATGCCTCCTGAGGATGATTTACAAAGCATTGATTGGAGGCTCACAGACTCGAGCACAATAAAACTGTTGTTTATGTTCAGGCGGCGAGTGTTCATTGTCAAGTGGAACAGCAGCTCGTTTTAGGGCAGCGCAGAACACCATGGGAGTTCAGGCATAATACACGACAAATCATCTCTTTTTAACTGCCAGGGACATGGGGACAGTCTAAGCTTGTGCAATGGGTTATACTCCAGCTTTTTGCAATAAGTCAATAAAATCGTCTCCAGCAGTTATATGAAAATGGGTTGTGGCAGGGGCATGCTATACATTTCAATAAAGGCTGCAGATTGCAAGTGCAGTGAGACGAGGACAGAGCTCGGCAAACAATATGTAAAGTCACAGCCAAGCCAACAGACTGTCAAGCAGTCTGGCCAAATGGGACAAAATGACTACCTTGTTCAAATGAAGATATGTGTAGATGAGGTGGAATTTAATTTTAAATGTGGTGATTAACACCACCGCACAATTAAAATGATAGTTTTAACATATCATGTCATGGCTGAGCGTCACACGAACATACAGTGGATATCAAATGTTTACACAATCTTTTTTTCTATTTTTATTACCTTGAGGACTGTAATGTAAATCCACTGAAAGACTTTTTTCTCTCATTTGAATATAGTACCTGGCAAAATCGAGGTAGAAACAAAAGGCTGTTGTAATGGTGCTGCAGTTTTACTAATCACATTCAAAGCATGCACAAAGTTAATTTGCCTTCACCTGAAATCAAGTGAAGTGATTCTAATTGGATCAATTAAAACCAGGCTTTGAGCAAAGGTTTCTTTGTTGCATTCGTGTTCGTCAATGTGCAGAGACAAACATGGGCTACAACTTTCAAGATGTTATTGCTGAAAGGTTCAGATTAGGATAGGGATATAAAAGACCTTAAATACACCCTGGAACACAGTTAGGACCATGATCAAGAAGAGGGGGGACTATGGCAGCAACAGGACCTCACCTAGATCAGGTCGTCCCTCCAGGATAGATGACTGTGCAAGGAGGAACCTCATCAGGGAAGCTACCAAGAGGCTAAAACCAACCTAAAAAACAACTGCAGGACTGTATGGTAGAGTCTGCATATAACAACCATTTTGCATGTTCTCTGTAGTTCTGGACTGTGGGGTACGGTGGCAAGACGGAAACCACTTCTCTAACATCCTGTACCGTTTTGATCATGCAAGAAGACACAGTCAGTCTCCCTAAACCATGTGGGGAAATGTCTCACTTTTTGCTGTTAATTCCAAAAGATATTTTTGGCACAGAGCCAACACAGCCCATCACCCAGAGGACAGAGTATTGGCTGGTAAGCTATGACAAGGGTTCAGGTCAGGATAGAGGGGAAATGAATAGACCCAGACACCAACATCATTTGGGAGGAAATCTGCTGCCGTCTGCAAAAAAGCTAAAGTTCAAGAAGAATTTTGTCTTTCAATGTGACAAGGATCCGATGCACACAGACAAATCAACCTCAAAGGAAAGGTCAGTATCCTGGAATGATCCAGAGCCTGGGCCTGAGTCCTGTTGAAAACCTGCAGACTGACTTAAAGAAGAGTGTGCATAGGACAAAATGAGTGCACTTGAACTCTTCCGTAGAGAAGAATGGGAGAAAAACTCTACATCCAGATTTGCTATGTTGATAGGGGACTTATCAAAATAAACTCACTGCAGAAGGTGCTTATAGTACTAATTGAAGGACACTGCACACTCACACAACCAAGGTGTTTTAGATTTCCATTTTGAATACATTTTGTCAGAAATTATTAGGCTTTTATTTGCTGGTTACTCCAAATGAAAAGGAAAAACTCTTTTAATGGGTTTTGATTTTCAGGCCTCAAGGCAATACAAGTGAGTGTGAAGATTTTGATACCTCACACATTCTGTTAAGACTGAGTGTAATTGTCCAAAAAGTCTCTTTCACACTGCAAACAATGTCAGTTATTCTTGGTTCAAGACAATTATTGCAATACGTTGATCTGCAGTGGAAAGAGGTGAAATTATCATACTCCACTAGCAGTTTTTTCCACATGTTTTAAAAGGGAAAAATGATCAATATTTTTTGCAGTGCAGTTAAATCCTTATTGATGAGTCTATCCCTTTTTATGTCAGTCTATGTGCCATTGTAAAAGTCCCACTTTATGCTGCATTCTTGCTGAACTAATAAAAATACATTTCAAGAAAGAATTACCTGCAGTACTAATGGAGGGTAGAGGCAGGATAAATGCATGCATGCATGCTTGTACAATGGCTACCAGTGTGTTTCTCTCTGGATTTCGGACCAAGGCTACAACACAAAAGACAGTTTGCCCTGGGCGCTGCTGCGTGGATATCTCAGGATAAACAGTGGGACTGGAGAAGCAGAAAGTGGCCTTTCTTTTTCATCAGGGTTTCCAGTTCCAGTCCAGTCCGGTTAATAATGTTGCCTGTGACGCCTTGCAACTGGAGGATCAAAAGCACTAACAATGGAAAGGATCTTTGATCTTCATTTTCATATTCCCTTTCATGTAAAAAGAAAAACAAAACAGGGACAGAATGAATAAAAGATGGTTTATTTTGAGAATTTGATTGGTTCTGGCTGTCTAATATGATGCTTTGGAAAGTCTGTGTCTCTTCTATAGGCAGTAGAGTGATGACTGTCACTGTTGGAGGCATACTGCAGCCTATATACAAGTGTAATATATTGTATATCAATCTTGGCACAGCACTTCTAAAAGCTTTACATGCAGTATTGGCTATGCTGCCCTCATTTTAATATGTTAATAATTTACTCTCTTAATCAATGCTCTTCATAAGCTGTATTTCTATTTTCTACTTTTTGTTTTATTTATCTATTTATATAGAATTTTATCTAAAAATGTATTTGATCTTTTATCTCTTATGTGTATATAAAGTCTAATGTGTTGGATTTTTGTTGCTGGAATTTTCCATTGCACGTAATGTAGTGAACAATAAAGCTCTATCTTATCTATCTTACAGACCTAAACTACAGTACTCATAATGCTAACCAGTTCATTTAAGCTTTGCTATTAAGAAACCATTAATTTAATGGTCAAGTTTCACCATTTCAGATGCCTCGTTATGCACCAGTTGACTTAGCTGAGTGAGATGTGTGGATCTGGTGCTGAAGATCATGAACTGTTTTATCCAGCAGAGGGCAAACTTAACCTGAACCTGAGATACTGCATATGCTCAGCACATAGTAATGCTGTGCTGAAACTCAACTTTGTATCACAATTCATTTGCATTACAATTTGGATTGATGATGATCCCAGTAATCGATTTACATTCAGCAACGCAAAGAAATGAATGCCTTAAATTCTGTGTTGTCAAAGCCCTCGAGTGCTGCAACGCTTCACTACAGACACTGACAATATCGGCTACTTTTTAGACACAGCGAGTTTAGTCTGATTTGACGGGTGCTGGGGCCTCTGGAGGCGTGGAGCGGATATGCCTGTGATTTTAGATATAGCTCATGTGTCTATCTCCAACCAGTGGCAGCTGTTTACTGTTGTGGCACCATTTGTCTCGTCGGGCCTTGTTGACTGGTTTTGATATGCCACCAGATGGGCTGTCATGACCCAAGCATTTTGTGGAGGCAGCCATTCACTCTGAGGGCCATCGAGGTCTCGGTGACTCATGCAATTACACTCCCCGCGGTGTCAATCATCCCGGGGAACGCACAGCCGCAGCCGGAGTAACACCAACACAGGGACTGCCACAGTTGTGCTGATGCTGATTCCGTCTGTTTGACATATGTGTGTGTGTGTCAGTGTTGTGTGTGTGCTTGTGTGCTTGTGTGCTTTTCCTGGGCTAACATAATAATGGCCTTGTTTCCTTAGAGACCCCCCCATGGTGTATGAGCTCAGGCAGAGCAGCATGGCTGCAGCACCTGATGATTAAGCATACATGCCAGTATTACACACAGAAGTGCTACTACAGCAGAATTAGTAATCTGCAACACATTTAAGATAGATCACTGCATCTACTGGTGTTAAAAGCTGTGGGTGTGTTGCATTGCTCATTTCTCAAGGGTAGAGCTCTCAGATATGGCTCAAAATGTAATTTTGCAGTGGGCTGGCTAAACAAGGTGTTGAAGTCCCCATGCAAATATAGATAAAGGGAAAGGAGTGTTTTGTTTGGCCAAATGCAGACTCCTAAAAAAGACAGTCCTGATAAAACGCACTCTTGAAGTCCATCACATCGGTAACAGACAGCAGCTTTTATGTGTTGGCAAGCAGCATGAAAGCGCAACTTCAAAAGCAAAAAAAGCAGTACAGCGTGGGCTCTATAGTGGGAATGAATTCCACTTGACCGATGGCATGGCCTCACCCTCTAAACGCATAAGGATCAGAAAAAGATTGCTGGTGCTAATGAGTGTGAGAGGACCTGGAGTGCTGCAATTCAAAGTGTAAAGATGATTGAGATAGGCATTCCCCTGCCATCCTGCAGCGGGCGCCAACAAAAAGAGAAAATCAATGATCATTTCCATAGACTCCAATGAGGGAGTTGGAGTGATAACCGTGCATTACAATGGGCCTGCAGTGTAATGAGAGGGGGGATCAATAACTGGCACATTCCTGCTGGTGTTTGCCCTGTTGTTGGCCAACAAAGCCGCTGTAATTAAGAAGTCTACCCTCAATCCAAATACCTTTCAGCTTAGTTTCTGCTCTCCTCAAAATATATTTTACCACTTTCCCTTACTGAATAACTGGCTGCCATAGCAATGGTTATCTGTATTCTGAGGTAAGCTCAATAACTGCAGAAACTAATGGGTTTTTATAAAGATATATGTAATCATGAGGTGGGCAATAAGCCCAGGGGAATTTCCAATTGTTTGAATGATGAAAGTTCAATGCTTTCAGTTGAGATTTTGTCTTGTGATCAATCTACCTTTGGACAGCAGCAGTTCATACATATTCATCACGGGGGACTCAATCAATTTATTTGTGTTTTTCTGTGTCTCAGCTGAGACACGGAAATTAAACTTTTATAGTCTCATTATGAAATTGTAATCAGGAGGAAAGGGGGATTTTCTGAGCTTTGCAGATGCGGCGATTAGCAAAGTTCCAAGCGGCTCTGAAACTGGGCGAGCTAATTGGGATTTAGTGTGCGCACACACTGGGCTGCAGGGCCGTCCAGAGCGGAGATAATCAGACTAGCCTGCTGTGACCAACACAAGACAAAAGAGAGGAGCATCTTAAACATAATGAACCGAGCAGTCAAATAAAATACTCGTTCAGCTCTGAATTGATCCCAAAGCACTATGGGTATCCAAATTGCAAAAACCCAAGATTAATTCAATGTTGCCTAACAACTCCAATCCTTACAAAACAAATACAGTGTAACTGCTGCATATTATCGTGAGAAAATGTTATAAATGGTTGATGAAGCTAACTAAACTAACTAAATATAATAATAAATAAACTAAATATTACAGTGAAGATTAAGGTAGTGGAGCAACAGTGTGAAATAAATCATCAACTCAAACCGCCCCTGGCTTTCCAATACCTCTTAAACATGTATAATGCATTTCTGTAGTTTGATGTTCTTACAAATCCAATCAGATTAGACTTTGAAATGCAAAACAAAAGCGAACAATTCATGGTTTCAAAATAGTAAACTTTTTTCCTAATTCTACTCCAGTCCAAACAATAATCCTACAGTGCAACACTGCCCTCTGGTGGTTGTTCCATGTAGAGACAACACTTTCATCATGGCATAACTGCAATGTACTGCAATATAGATACTGTATATCTGTGTTTAACAACAACCAAAACATGACTTTCTACTAGTTTTTCTGTTTTAATTTGCTCTAAAACATTCAGTGCAAACAGACACTTGATAACAAAAGCAACTCAATAAAATGCACACTGTACAATGATATACAGTATGAGCAATGAGTATGACATGCCTGTTACAGATTAGAAGTCAAGCAATAGCAAATTTGCTAATGCTATTTGCTGTTACTTCATCCAGTGAGCAGAAGATCACAAGTTCAATCCCAGAACAGAAAATATGTTCATAAACTTAAACATGTTCTGTGGAAATGTCCTGGTTAAGACCATGAGCTAAATGCTTACAATGTACTTTTCAAATTATCTGAATCACTCCTACTACCTAAATATTAATTTACCACCCCACCCACACTCAATTGCAAATAAGTTGCTATGGGAGGTGGTGGAAAATTACCAAAAACAGAATAAAGCATAGAGGAGCCACTGCATTCATCACAGGGATTTCAAGGGAAAAAAAAAACTCCACCCTCGGATACTCCCACACTACCAGATATCAGTTTATGATGTTCACTGCATTCCAGGAGTTATTTTGTGACAAAGTGTTGTAATTGACTTTTTTTTTTGAGAACCCACCCCCCCTCAACCTGCCTCGTCTACTTCAGTTCGTGATTTCCTACATTTCCCAGAATGCTGTTTGACAACCCCCAGAGAAGGGGGTTCTCTGTACTGTACGTGTGTCAGTGGAGAGAGCGATACGGATGGTGTAGTAAGTTTTTCCAGTGAAAAATGAGTAGAGAGGGGACACCATGGTTCAAGTTACAAAAAAGCTGTAGAAGAGGGTGTCCTATTTCACATGCTAGTAACTACAGAACCACAAAGAAGCACGCTATGGCTGCATTGCATTATGGTCTAGTTAGGCTAATGTCAGTGGAGAACTTGGTCTTTCTGCTATGATGGATTTCTCCCTGTATGATTGTTGAATGTTGGTGTAAAGTGGTGAGTCTAGAAAGAAGCTCTTGCTCTTTGATTCTGACGTTAACTGTTGATGTTTTTGATAGTTCAAAATTGTCTCAACATGATGTCTCATTGTCTACATTTGGCCAGCTATTAAAAACACCAACACCAAACAATAAAATAGGCCCAGAAATGTCAGGTACAAGCTATTTTTAACAGTGTTAAAATGTTTTAGGTTGGATTTTTCCTTTAATTTTATAAAAGAATTACAAACTCCAGAATTACATTAGGTGGAGTTCTCCAGTTCTCTAAAATAATCTCAAGACATGACACACTTGCCCTCCTCTCCTCTCAGGTGTTTACACACCTGCCAGAGCTTGTCAGGAGCTGATGACCATGACCATGTGAGGCTTATCCTGTTGGGAGGCCTGCAGAACACATGCAGACCTAATCAGAGTGTCATTAATCCACGCTGAAATGTTTCTGTGGCCGGCTGTCAACATCACTGGAAATAGAGCCTCCGCAGAGAGACGACTCATCAAAGAGAAATCCTCTGCAGCACCGAGGTTTAAATAGGAACAAATACAAACCCAAACAGTTTGAAATCGTGGGCTAAAAGCAGGCGTGGATGGATAATGAAACGGACACTGCTGTCTAGAGACAAAAGTATTTAGTCTGAACCCATTCTCCTCCTGGTGGCGGTTGGTGTTGAAGTGGAGATGAAACATCCCAAAATTATAACAAGCAGTGTGTTAGAGTGCAACGCAAACACTCGAGGAGAGCCAACAATATTATCTCACTAAACAAACAAACAAACAAACAAACAAACACAGGAACCGCAGCAGCTATGCAATAACAGCATAAAGTTATGCAAGAAAGCATGACATTACATTATAAAGGAAAGCAAATAATAAAATATATACGTTTCTGACAACCTCGGAGAGCATAAGATAGGAGGTATTGTATTATGGTGAGAAAAAATCTTCACAGTTGTGGTTCTGGCCATTTAAAATAAAAGCTTCTCAACGTTTCTCCCCATTATAACAGAGTACCTGTCATCTTTTGCCATTTTGCTTTAGGCAACACATTTTGTGCTACATTTTGTGAAAACTAGACCTAACAAAGGGCCTGAACCAATGTGTAATTATGTATTTTGCGGCTATTCTGCAGTGTTTCATTCTAATTCATGACCACCAAGTGTTTTGTGAGGCTCATAACTACATCATCACACAAAATGTCAGTGTTATTTAATTTAACTCTGAAAGTGTAAAAATCAACACAGTGCCAGTGTTTACACAAGTCCACACCCATCAGAGTTAATTTAACACTTTTAGATAGTTTTGAACAGCTGTAAGTGGACAAACACTCAAACGCTTGTCAACTCCGAATAACTGTGACTGAAAAAACAACACTTATTAACACTGGGGAATTTGCTGTGCATATTTTCTACTTGCGTGTTGACAGAACCAGACATGGTGCGAATGAGAGAAGCCCCCGCTCACCCAAACCTCTGTCTCCTCTAATAGTTTCATGGAGAAGAGACTCAATCAGTCTCCCCCCCTCCCCCCCACCCCCCAACCCCTCTATCGCTCTCTCTTTATCTCTCTCTCTCGCTGCTCGTTCCTCTCCAACTCTCTCAATTCCCTGTTTTTTTTTCCTCCCACGTTTTCCAGCTTCTCTCCTCAACGTTCCCTTTCCCATCACCTCCCTTTTGTTATCCTTTCTCTCCACCCCCCCCCCCCACCCCCCGTTCTCCCACTCTCTCTTAACCCCCCCCCCCCCTTCCCCACCATCCATTTCTTCTCCCTGATGACTACAGTAGATCCACACAGCAGCAGCTCTATAATGTGGGTCACAGTACAGTAGGCTTAAGAAAATAGTGGTACAATGGTATGGAACTGTTAAAGGACCAGTGAGTACATGCAGCTGTAACTAAGACGACAAGTAACTATCAAGTTACTTATCAGAGTGACACATGTAATTACCAGTAGACAACTGAACACAGCATCACATGCACAAACAACTGCAGCCTGCACAGCCTTGTGATTGAAATCCTCCACTTGATTTATATCCCTGCAGTAGGCTAGATGTTATATGCATTCAAATTCACAAATACATAAAGTCTTAACAAGTCTTTTAATCTAGTATTGAGTCTTAAAATCATGACAAAAGCATGAGACACAAAATGCTGCTTGGAAACAAGATTTCACTTGTTTCCAATACAAATCAAAGTGTTTCAAAAACAGAAAAGAGTATTTTCTTGATGCTATGATGCAGAGATTTTCCTTATTTTTCCGTGCAAGAACATTTCTGAAACGAGTGAAACTGCATTGAAAATAAGTGGACTTATCTCACACCACAGAATTTTTCACTTGCTTTAATAAAAATAAGATTTTAAGACTGAATATATGATTTTTTGAAGTGTTGGCTACACACACTGGCTTGTCCAAATCCCTGATGTCCAAAGGCTATCCATGTGTCTGGAAACTGACCAGTGACCTCTCCTACAGTAGAATGATTTAACTGATCGTTGCAGCGAATAAATTGTATCCTGCGCTGTTTTTGCGCGTGTGACATATCCAAGGCGCACGCATGCAAAGCGTAAAAACTGAGCCCGCTGCATGGGCGGACGCGGTTACAATGGTTATTAGACACTTGGTTTCCAAATACCAACTTCTCTGAATAAGACTTTCTTACCTTTCCTCCCTTCGAGCATCTGCGATATGTATTTGTCGCGCCTGCGGTTTGGTTCATGGCCAAAACTTCTGTAAAAAAGGAATAAAGTAATGCAGCTTTTCTCACGGGCTCCTCAAAGTTGGAAGCAAATTAGGCGAGTAGGCGAGTATGTACAGTATCATTATACAGTTACAGCTTACCTGGTGCGCTGGTTGCCCTTTACTGACGCTCCTCTTTATCGGGTTGGAAGAAGCGTTTCGTGTTTTCAAAGGTGCTTTTAATTGTGCAACTTTTTCCCAATTATAGTCCAGAGCATTTGTCAGGAAAGCTGCTGTGTGTTGTTCCAGATGCAGCGCCGGTGACAGTCACGCAGTGTAATGCAAATCCGCTGTGAAGTTTTCCACCAATTAGTAGAAATAACAGACTGTCTGTTTTAAAATCCACTAATTTCTCCTGCTGCTGTACAATTAATTCCTTTGTGTCGGTGTAGTTCCAGGATGATTTTTGAACATCCCAATAAGCTACACAGACTGACAGAGCCGTGTGTGTGTGTGTGTGCGCACACCAATTGCGCAAGCGCATTTTATCCTGACAGCTTGACTGAACTAAGAAGGAGCCTCTTCAATGCTCTCCCACTCCAAAGCAGAAAGAGGAGGAGGGATTGCAATGTACACCACTATCATGCTTTATGAGGAACGCTTTACTGTAGACTGTGCATTTAGCCCATTAAAAACAACAAAAACAATGTTCATGTGTTCACTCGTGCTAGATCCCAACTCTAAAGCATGTAGCTGTAGCCTGTAATTTTCCTTTGGTGCTATTTTCTGGTCAGATAAATAACATGTTTGCAGTTCGATTTGTTTCATTCTCCTCAGAATAACGCCAGCATTGACTGACCTCTATCAAATCCACACTGAATGACTGACGCTGACAATTTCAAGTGATTAATTATTTGTGACAATTACAATCATTATCTCAACATGAGGCAGTAAATGTGTTTCGTTTCAATTATAGCTTAATAAATGAATGTTAAAAGGACATGCTTCCAGTGAGGTGTGACAATTAGGTGGACAGGGCGTTATGGAACTGTGGCAAAGTTGCTGTCAATCAATTTCAAAGCGTTTCCTGTGATGACAGGACTACACAGTTAGAGATTGCTTGGCCTATAGGTGAAATTGGTTATTAGCAAAACTGAAATATATAGCCTATCAGTGTCACCAAGACAAATTCCTGTACATTGTGATAAAGAATGACCAAAAGTTATGTTACATTTACATTTTAGGCTTTAAACTAATGCTCGTATACACTCTTACTAACAAAACATTTCGTAACCCCATGAATGATGCAGGCACCCTTCGGGCCAATCAGTAACAAGATGCATCATCCCTCCAATTTTACTCAAAATCGGACCAGTGATGTAGCAGTTTTGGCCTTTCAAAGTTTGACATTTTTACCTTTAATTATAGCATCCCCATCAGGCCAAGTGTGATTTTTTTAAATGCCACAACAACTAACCCTAACCCAAAATGCGTCATCCCTCCAAGTTTCGTCAAAATCACCAATTTCAAAAATCATCATGTTTGAGTTAAAAATTTTGACCTTTAATTATAAAGCCACCATTAGGCCAATCAGTGTAATTTGTTTTGACTGAATTTGTGAAGCAAGTTTCGTGTCAATTGGAGTTATGGCGTAGGAGTTCAAAGTTTGAATTTTTCTTTGAAACTTGAATTATAGCGCCCCCATCAGGCCAACCGATGCAATGTTTTAAAACGGCAGAACACAACGCCAAAATGTGTCTTCCCTCCATGTTTCGTTTAAAATTGAGAGATCACATTTGAGTTTCAAATTTTGAGCTTTAATTGCAGCGCCCTCATTGGGCCGCTCAGTGTAATTTATCAGGATAGTTGAATGTGTGTGAGTTTGGTCAAATTGAACAAGTGGCGTAGAATAATATGGCCTTTCAAAGTTACAAATTTTGTCATGCAATTATAGCGCCCCCATCAGGGCCAATCAGTTTTATAGTCATTTCTTTGAACACAGTGCCGAAATGCATCAAGTTTAATCAAAATCAGAGCAGTGGTGTCTGAAATCACATTGGAGCTAAAATTGTTGAGCTTTAATGAGCGCCCTCATTAGGCCAATAAGTGTTACATTTTAATAAACAGGGTAATGAAGAGACATCACATTTGACCAACAGAATTCATTACATGTGGGACGGTCAATGAGCAGGTCAGAGTTCACGGTCTTGCTCAAGGACACTTCGATCTCAGACCTCTGTCCCTTTGATTACAGGACGCTCTCTCTAACCTCTAGTCCATCCTGTTGACAGAATCTATCACCGGGCCATCAGTCAGTCTGAACCCCGCGAGACGCTCAGCAGAAGTCCTCAGAGCTGGCAGCATGCGTCCAACACTGACCTACACTGACAAGTAAGGACATCAGAGACTCGGTCAGGACAGTTGCTCCTCAGGACGACATTTTAGCAGCGCTGACACTACCTGTGATTTACAGTAGATTGTCTCAGAAGGAGGCCTTGGCATGAGATTAGCTTGTTTCTCCACAAGCTTTTAGACAAAGTAAAAAAGCGAACAAAACGGTGTGTGAAGTGAAACATTCTCGTCTGAGCTCAAATTGGAGCCACATTGAGAAGCTGCACTTTTTGGTGCGTTTAAACTGTGCGTTCCTGCTCCATTTGGCACAACTGCTGACTTACAGTAGTTTGCCTGCTTGGTATTCCTATTCACTACAGCTGCTCAACCCCCACCATTAAAGCCTTATTGATTGCTGAGCTTATGATGTTTTCCTGCGTGCAGATTTTACTGTGAAATCAGCAGGTGCTGCACGAAACCAATTCATTAAATTAAGGGCCGATCTACTCACAGCAAAGGCACGTATTGCTTAACATCCTTTCTACTCTTAGAGACTATGATGAGACTCAACCCCTTAGGATAGATTTACTGTAGTAGTTACTGTGCAATGTAGGTAACATAGGGCTGATGGTCAACCAATAGAAGATACTAGAAATACTCTGTATGCTTTTGGAAAACTTTGCCAACATGCTGTGCGGTTAACATTCAATCATCAACAGTTTGGATTTTCATTCATTCTTGCCTTCAGTAGGAGCACGAATCATGCATTGCTTGTTTCGTTCCATTCACTTAGAATTCAATAAGCTCGTTTCGCAAAGACTGAGAAACAATCATCCTTTACATTCAGAAACCACACAGCTAATAAAAACTTCATGAAACCGGCTTTCCTGACGTAGCTGATGGAGAAACTACAGCGGCTGTCACATCTCCAGGAGCCTGGCTGAGTCTGGGAGTTGAAACAAAATCTAAATCAGAACCCCGAAGAGGCGACAAGCAAAGACAACACTCGCTTTAAGGACAAACAAAGCATTTCCCCACAAATGAGAGGAGGTTTACTGAGATATTTTATTCACCCTAACGCAGACTGTATAGTAACTCTTTGAAAAGGTAATTCGGGCCCAGTGACAGACAGACAAACAGCACAAAAAAGCTCTTATTAAGTGCCAAATATAAACTTTCAGAAAGTTTTAAGAAGTCAAGAGGTAAGACTCAGCACTGGGTTTTCATAAAATGGGGAGGGGAGTTTTCGTAACGGAATCCTATTTCCCTAAAGCCTCTGCATCAACATGGTAGAGATTATCTTGATTTGCTAACCTTTAGGTATGCAGGTCCTCAGAGATTTATGTCTGCGCTTCTCACTCCTATATTGGGAATGTTAATGTGGGGTGCTGCTTTCTGTGTCGCTGTAACCAGATAATGGACTTATGCATAATAATGCTCGGTGGGGATAATCTCATTTCGGAGGCTGCTCTTTTTCCCTGATAGCATTCTAATGTTATTAAAGACACTTTTTCTGGTCCAAAACTTTGTGCAATCTCTGAATAGATATGCAGATGCTTCAGAGGAGAAGATCAAATGAGTTTGATTCGAATTGGTGCAGATGCGATGAGCTGGCATTTTAGACAGTGATACTGATACCCAAAGATTATATGAGGTAGATTTTTTTTGTATTTGGCAAACAATTATTTGGGGTTAATTTTTGCATTAGACCCCAAATGAAGGTTTTTGTCTCTCGCTTGTATTCAGTTATTATCGTTCTCACATCGTCAGGTTACAATAAAAATTTGATTCTAACCTGTGTGTTTTAAAAAAGATCATTAAAGAGAAAATCCACTCTAACACAAAATTTGCATATGGTATATCTATGGACAGTTCAGTCTTCTATTGCCTGATGTCTTCCCTCCATTAGTTAAGATGGTTTCTGGTGGATTCTGCATTAATTTCAACAACTGAACTTTGAACTTACCTGACAAATAAAGCCTCAAGAGGGAGCGCTCCCAGCAAATTTGCATTACTTGCATGTTGTGTTATCATTCATTTTAAATGCTAGAAAATAAGATGACAGATGCTTAATCCTATGACATCCGGAAAGTCAAGGAGCGCTCAATTTGTCAACCAAGAGAGATGACAGAATGACTGCACAGATCAGATGTAGGGCTTACTCCACACTGCGTGCCTCTACACACAGACACACAGAAAATAAATAAATAAATATATCTAAAATATAAATGTGTTTGTTGCACGATGTGCTAAATCTGAATCTAACCCAGAGAGTGACTTAGAAATGCAAAACACCCTTGTTGGCCCAATTTAACATTTTTGGCTATGTGCATCAGTATCTCCCAAAACAGCAGGGTTCATCGCGGTAAGTTCTGTGACCGTAAGCAGATGATAGGTGATGCTTTCAACCTCCAAAACTTACCTGAGGCAAGTGATCTGAAATTTAATCATCTCTCAGGACAATCAAAGATACAGTACATTAAAGTAATAATCAGTGTTATTTTCACATAAATAAATGTCCATTTCGCAGATTGAATCGATCGCTGATTGATATAACATAATAATGATTCAACCTACACCCAGTTCATGAAACTTTTTACATTTGCTGTTCTAACAAGCACAGATCCTGTGCAGACTCATGCCACGCCCTCTAGAGGCCATTTGACGAAGCGCAGACTCCGTGCAAACTGTCCCTGAGTGAGTGAGTGAGTGACACCCAATGTTGGGTAGGTCGTTCCCTGGAAAAATCCTCTGGCACACAGGAAGTGATATATTTTACGTTTCTGGCAGCAGCAAAAGCGGTTTCTTTGGAATAAACAGAAGAAGAACTGGGCAGTTAGCAGGAGCAGCGATAGCCACCATGGCTGAAGAATGAAAAGAATGGCACCTACAGGAACTCAAACTTCATCAACAGAAACCACTTAGCACCAAAGATGTCAACAAAAAAACAAACAAAAAAAGGATCTTACTTTAAAGTAGTGAAAATAGGTCCACATTAGGGATGGGACGATATATTGAAATTCAATATATCGCGATACAAAAATGTGATGATACGTATTGTGGGGCAGAAAAACGAATTGTGATATTAGCTCCATTTTATACTGCTGTAGAAATCATAGATGCTTGCCCATCAAAATTTCACCATCTCTCCATTGAAATTATATTATTTGCACTTTGTAATGACATTTTTAAATTGCTGTTTACATTCTAGCAAGCCAATGCCATCCCTAGAATTCTGCACAGTCAGACTTTGTTGTCACTGAACTATGTATCTATGTAACTATGGTTGTATCGAATCCTGAACCCCATATCGCGTATCAAATCATATCGTGAGATAAGCAGATCGTCCCATCCCTAGTCAACAGCATTACTCAAAGACGAACTGAAATTCATTATAATAAGTAAAGTTCTTAAGATTTGAGTCTGTGATTTTGACTTTGAAATGAGGACAGAAGAGGAAAAGGTCGTCCCGTAGATTTAGGGATTACGGAGCAGCTGCTGGGCGAATCCCACTCCATACATCTGCTGCCTGCCTCCTGCCTGCTGACACACCTCTGCCTGCTCAGCAACACACCGGACGCCAATTAAATCTCCACCAGTTTACGGACAGAAGGTTTGATGCTCTACTTCAGATCCGATGGTGTGTGCATATGTGCCTGTGTGTGTGTGTGTGTGTGTTTGTATGTGTAAAAGCAATTAATCTTACGGAAACAGAGAACCTCATGGTCTATCAACCCCCCAGATGAACAACACAGGCACACATCATCTACCGCAATATAAAAGGACTTGACCCATGCTGTTTGCTGCATTTGAATGGAACTGAGCATCTGAACCCATGAGGAGTTCTGTCCCAAAATGCTACACAGTATATCCATTTAATAAAAAACTTCATCTGAAGTTCATTTTTCAATATTTCTAAAATATAGAGGATTTAAATGTGTTATAATTTTGTCAGCCAAGAACTTAAATGTCCCATATTATTCAGTTTTCATGATTTTGTTTGCTAATACACTATGGCTCAAGATAAGAATAATGTTCTTCACAATGTTTTGCAAATAAATGGAGTTTAGTTGTCAGCCAATCAGGGTCCAAGCTTCAAAATATTGTTTTAAGTACCATCTCTCCTCTAATTCAAATGAGGGAAACCTGCTGAGTGGAGGCTTTTCAGGGGGGTGTTAGTTCAAATGCTGCAAACTTTCCTGACTGGAAGGATTTTAGCAATTATTTAGTGAGGTGAGGCAATCAAGAGATGGAGATGTCCAGTTGAGATGCGTTGGCTGGAGTTAGTCCAAAATTCCCTGTAAAAATTGATCATTCATAAAAGGGTCCCTTTAAATTATCTACTATGCTTTAAAAAGTACCATGCATTGTTTTAATTTTGTAGCATCAATCATTTTGTGAGAGTAGGTGTCACACACATGGTCTTCATAAGTGAGAGTGCGTGACAGGATTGGAATGATATGCAGTGTTATTGTGTTTCAGAACACTAACAGTATGTAATGGCTAAATGCATTCACCTTGTAAACTAGTAAAGCACTAATTAAAAACTGTATGGTCTGTATGCTGCTTAGGTAATTATACATTCTTTAGGAATGTTCTACATGGATAGAGGCAATTCAGTAGGTGAAATATGTTGTAAACTGCAAATCACCATTTGCACAATCTGTATAAAAGATGACTCCTGAGAATTGCAATAATATCTATCCAAAAAATCCTCCATCCTCGCGCAGTATATTTCCATAGTTGTTGGAAATGTAATGTGTCAGTATCAAATTGTCATAAATTAGTATTGGAGGCTGCGTCTGTGGGAGAATAGTGGGGAAGTGAATGATTTGGAGCCCTAGGCCTCTCCACCATAACATATGGAAATGAGCTGTGTGATCTTATTTTGATCATGGCCCCAGTATGCGGAGGGAGACGACCCCATTCTCTCAGTCAGCGAAGGTGGAAAAACTATTTGACTGCTATTTCCAATATGGAAATGACAACTTTGCAGCAGAACCCAGTCCAATACGATTCACTTTGCAGGTCATTATCGGTCATTAGGTGTGCAATGCAAATACCTGCTGATGGTTGTTCAGAGGGAATACATGCATCTGATTCACTTTGGTTGCATTAGTGATTCATGAGTCCAACATGATGATGGAGCTGCTGTTTTTGTGGCAGTTAAGGAAATGACAGAAGCTAAGCCTAGAAAATTAAGCGACAACACGCACATGTATAAAAATTGACATTTTGGTAAACCGCTAGCAGCACATCCTGCAATTTTGGGCCTCATCAAAGTAGAACAACGTCTGAATTTGTTTTGTGGAAGTGAAGGAAAGACAAGGGTTCTGCAGTTCAGAAAAACAACAGCTTGTCTTTGTTGTCTGAGCTGTTTCTCTATCCTTGATGTTACGAGTGCCTACTGATAACAAAGTGGGGACACATTCAAATTGAGTTTGAGTTTATAATTGAAAATGAAGAGGAAACCTGTTTTAGCATATCAAATTATGCAGATAACTTACAGAATGCATGCCTTCCAATGCACACACATGTTAACAACCTCGCTCTCATGTGTGATTGCAGTCGTGTCATTATAGCGCCGCACATCCAGACGCCGACACGCCAATTTCTCCAAAGTTTATGCTGAGAGCCACAATTTGCTTTTCCACCCCATGACACATTGATATCAGCACCATCAATCTGCACGTTTCACACTGGCGTTCCTCCAGAAGGCTAGTTATTACTTTGGATCACTCAGCCTTTTCAATTCCGTTGATGGGACATCTCATGAATTGTCAACACACATAGGCACATTATTGGTGATAACCACCTTCACACTTGACTGGCTGAGAGAATAGTCTAATATTAGGATAGATGGGCTGCAATTCTTATCTGACTCTGTATTTGCATATCTCGTAGTACAGTATGCCTGGCTTGGGTATTTAAGCTATCATGTGTTAGAGGTGGGATGATTTTGGTGCAGCAGCTGAAAGCCTGACAAAAAAACGGTCTGAAAGGGAACTCACATTTGGCTGGTGTGTGCTTTTCCCACAAATTTGAACTTACAAAAATGGTTAGGTGCATAAGATATTCGACATTGCCTTGTTAACCAATTTGTCAGCAGGCAGAAGTGGAAGAAGAACTTGGCATTTTTCACATTGCTGCAAATGCATTCAGCGCTAATGTGCAGACTAAACACGATAACAGTCTGACAAATTCTTGAAACGTGAGATGCAAAAGCATAGATTAAGAGTGTGCTGACTAATCCAGGAGAAATCTAGGGAAGATGTTTTTTTTGAGGGTAACCCAATTTAAAATTCATTATCACAAGCATCAGTCCTAAATGACTACTGATGTCCAACAATGGAGAGTTGTTAGAAATGCATAGAATTCATTTCACTCACAGGGAACCACTTCTACTTGATATGCTGCACTGTAATTTAAGATTAGATCAAAACAGGGATGAAAGCTTTGAATTGCGGGCTATTGATTGACTAGATAGAGGAAAATGAATACCAGTAACAGGCTAGACTAGGTGATAAAATTATCTCTAATTTAATGGGAAGAGGTGCTAAAGATTCCACTTTACAGCCAATTACCTCAGAGTTTAGGTTTTGAACAGAAACTCTAATGGCAGCAAAAATTTGTCAGTAGAGCCTTCTCTCTTTCTCTCTGCCGGGAAGTATGGAAATCACCTTCCTGCATCCTGCATCAAAAGACTTTCCCTGTCTTCTGTCGATATGATCTGGCAGCAACACTCTTGTGCAATTCCACAGCTTTACAGTACTAGAATTAGTATGATTACGTAATATTAGAATTACACTAATATTAAGACCCTGATTATTACAGTTACACTCAATGACCTGAGATGAAGTAAACACTCAGCAGGAAACATTCACATTTCCAAATGCACTTTCAATTTATTCATTTTTTGTTTTTCTGGGGGAGCAAAATGCCCTTAATTAATAAAAGATAATGCGTCAGTGATGTGAGGAGCGTTTAGTGTAAGATCTTTATCGATTGCCTGTGTATGGTGTGTGCATGTGTATGTGTGTGTGTGTGTGTGTGTTTCCAGAAGCATGTACACAGACATGTGCAGATTTTGCCAAGAGCTAATCCAATTCCTTTTGCATAATTTGCATAAAAAATTTATAAGTTTCTTTTTGAGGTCACATTTATTTTCTCAGTTGTATGCGACAGGAACAGTTAGTGTGTGTGTGTCTGTGTGTGTGTGTGTGTGTGTCTGTGTGGGTGTGTGTGAGACACATCATTGCATTAATGAAAGCCTCAGTTTGTCTCGCACAGATAAGGCTTCAGTATTCAGGTCACTTGCTGTATCAGTAGAAAAAATGTACTGACAAAAAATGGGGAGAAAAGAAAGTTTATTCAAAACAATCATCACTATGTGGGCGCACATAAGCAATTTCTATGTGTGCGCATGTGAGTGTGTGTGTGTGTGTGTTACTGCATGCACACATGTATAGAGTATGTCTGTGCGCACTCCTCTGTGTGTGTGTGTGTGTGTGTGTGCGTGCACGTGCCTGTGGCAACAAATTCCACAGTGAAACCTTCTTGTCTCACCTTGACCATTCTTCCTTCTTCCTCCTGAGCTGTTCTGAAAAATGTAGCAACTGATAAAACCATTGTCACTTTTACTGTTAAAGCAAGGTTGCCAGTGTCATCCACTGCTGTAAATCATTCCATCTGACTCCCTGATAATTGTGGCTTTTACTGTGCGCACCACGGTCGTAAACAAATACCTGAAGCCACGTCTCATAATACTGAATAGTTGCCATACTTGCAATGTCGTCGCCAGGACTGGCAGAATTATTGTCTTTATAACCAAGGACAGAGCTCCCGACTCTGTTTAAAGAAGCAGCATCTAGGATTCTCTTGTAAACATTGGCCTATTAGCTGTCAAATTAGCTGTGATGACACATTTCGATGCTAGCAATACAAAAGCAACTGATGTTTGCTTTATGCTTTTATTTTTATATATTAACATGTGAGTTTTTGTTGGATAGATTCACTATAAAATCGAAGAAAACCATACTTGTGCCAAGTCAAAAAGCATGAAAAGTTAGGAGAAAAAAAAAACCCCAATCCAGTAGAAAACGATTCACAGGAGCTATTGAAGGCAGTGTGGACTTATCATGATAATATTTTGAAAAATATTTAGACCAAATCCTACCTGGGCTACCTGACTTGTAATTCTGTTTTTTTTTGTTTTTGTTTTTCCCCCATACTGAAACCTCTTATTTCATTTCCCCCCTAGCCCTATTCCGTTTATATTGTCTTCTTGGATTTAATTTTCTGCACTTTGAATCTATTCAATAACAGAAGGCACTTGAGCTGTCTAATGCCCCTCCATAACCACCATGATATATTAAACATAACCGTTCATGCTAATGAGGTCATTACTTAAGCTAATTAATGCATTGATGAGCAAATATTTCTATGTCAACATACTAGTCTTCATATTGCACATGCTTGTTATTAATATGAAGTCTGTATCTTAAAGCATTACGGAGTTATAGTAGTTTCAGGAAAATCAGTTTTTCCTCAGAAATATGCAGATTTCTCCAGTAAGGTGCCCCAAAATCTAATCAGATCTTCTCTATAGGGGGAACCTGTGGTGTCAGTATATGTCAGTAGTAAGTTTCCTCCATGTATTGTTCTTGAGTTATTGTGTTCACTATTTGTCTATAAACAGACTACAGACAGACAACATAATGTCCCTAATACCATAAACCATTGTGGCGGGGCATAATAATAAAACAATAAATAAAAACAATCATATACTGATGGTGGTTATTAATGACTATGCAAAGCCAATGCATGGTTGCATGTCACTTATATGTAGATGCACATATTGTAACCATTTTGCTCATAAAAATGCTAAATTTATACATAACTCAACAAATCCGTTAACAGCACAGCACTGATAAGGTTGCGCACTGCATGCCATACATGTAAGTCTTAGTTTTGATCCACTTGCTCTACCTGCCTCATCATCATCATCATTATCTTCTGGGGCGGCAGGCTGCCATCTTGTTTGCACATGAAACATGGCGGTCATCTTGCTGCATCCTGTTGCAGTGCTTTTATTTTTTCAGCTTCTCCCTGTTCTCACCCTTTTGTTTACAATCCAACCTAAGGCTTCACTTCTTGAACTTGCCATTTCGTCATCAGCTGACCAGTCAGTCACATTGTAAAACCATGCGTGAACACACTTCAGTCAAGCAATGCTTGTCCCGAAATTTGTTAAATTTTTTCCAGACATTTCTGTAACACCCCAGATGTGGTGTTTGCTGAGGAGAAGCTCAAGCAGGTTTTGGTTTTAGAGGTGCGCTGAACTTTTGATCGTATAGCCCCTTTGAAGAAGGTTTTCTTATATTGCTTTTGAAGTGGAACCGACAGTCTTACAACATCTCACTAGTAGATACAAGTGCAAGCTGCTTCATATTTGGTAACTTAGTTCCAAGGCCAAGTTCAAAGGCTTGTACTGTAGATCTTCAGATGGTGCATCTGCGTGGAGAAAAGACCAAACAGTTGGCAAGATACAGTTCAGTGTCGCCTATTGTCAGCTGTGTCAATGTGGAGGTGGTGCTGATCTCTGTATTGTTGAAGGTTAACTGGAATGTGTGTGTGGGTTTTATGCATTGTAGAGCGTGTGCATGTTGTGTTTAATGACAAGCCTTCAGAGAGAGAAAGAGAAAGAGGGAGAGAGAGAGCGAATAAGCTCCTGGCAATGAGATTTTTGTCTTTAGCACCTCTCTTGTGAGAGACAAAGGTATGAAACAGCATATGATTAAAGAAAAACACTTTTAACACACTGCTAAATAAACAGCTATTGGTGATGTGCCTCGAATTTCTTGACCCGTTTTGTTGTTAGCTGATGTATTTTTCGTGCAGATGTATTGACCATGATGTAACGCATTGAGATGATTCCATCACTATCTAAAACATCAACGGTAAACATCAGGAGCGTGGGCTTCTTTCTAGACTCTAGACATTTTGCACCGACATTCAACAGTCATACAGGGAGAAATCCATCGTAGAAGAGGCAGAGAGACCAATTTCTCCACCCACAGTAGCCTCAATAGACCATGATGCAATGCAGCCACAGGACACGTTGTGTTTTGAATAAAAGGGTGCGACTCTCACTTTTGATGTCTGGAAAATCGCTTGCTCTGATATCACTCTTGCTATTTCTCTCTCCAACTACACATAAAACCCACAGCTGAATGCAACAAGTTTATGTGCCTTCTCTGGGGGGTTGTCGAAAGGCATTCTGGGAAATATGCAGGTTGAGGGAAAGAAGGTACACTCATCACAAAATAACTCCTGGAGTGCACTGAACATCACAGACTGATGATATAACCAAGATATAATCCAAGGTTGGATCTTTACTTTGATAAGTGTTTTTTTGTTTTTTTTTCTTTTTTTATAAAACCAGAACATTATTTCATCTAAAAATAATGACAACAAGAGTCGTGTCTCTATTGATTCTAGCTTTGGGAATAATTTTTCGATATTCACCAATCAAGAATGAACAGTCCATGATCAGAGGAATGAATGTCACTTCTGTGAATTCTTAGTGTGGATTTTACAGTCAATACAGTCAATAAAACCAAAGCATGGGAATTATAAAACATCATAAAACAGTAATTAAAACAAATCTGATGCTTTCATGTTAAGCATCAGAAAGGATGTGAAGCAGTGGGAAAAAACTACAGAAAGACCAGTCTGTAAAAATGAGTTTAAAAAATGAAACTGTTTTCTAGCCAACGTTTTGCTCTAACATCTAGGAACCCCAATGGAAATGGCTTGGTCACCTTTAGTCTTTAGTCTAGACTTGGAATGACTAGAAAAACTTTCCTTTTGCTCCAGCTCATATAGGAATTTAAAGGAGATGTAACCTATAGCCTCAAGGGCATGAGTGAACTCTTAAAATCAACTTTAAAACTAAGTGACAGCTGATGTATGGAGACTAAAATTGGGTGTATGTCTGCAGTTTGTATTCGTGGGAGATGTGACAGGGACTTCTGATGAAGACAGATATAAAGAGAGTTGGGAGGATGAGAGCAGATAAAAGTGTGGCTGCTTAAAGGATAAAAATAGAGATATTTTTCAGCTCGGGAAATTAAGCCTGAGCGACTCTCTGCACGTAACATTTAAACAAGACAACAATGCGATAGATTCCTGACAGTTGGCTTCACATTTAGACGCAGACTAATTTTTTGTTAATCAAATTGACAGAGATGGGAAAGCTAAATTAGACTAAGAAGTTTTTATAAAGTTTTGAGTCACGCAGCGCTGGATAACACCCACTTCAGAAATCAAAACAGCCTTTGATCACCGCCCTTGTGTCAGTGAAACCGAGTCTTTTATAAAATGATAAAGACGACAGTGCTCTCCCCACCCCTCTCTATCTTATCATGGTGTTTTAATGGCTCAGCAGTTCTCATGTATGATATTGATGAGAAATCACGTCACGGTGTCATCTGTACTGTAACTGTGATGGATTGCCCACCAGAGAGCTCTCTACTAGACGAGGGGTTAAATTAAACAGCGATGCCAGGAAGATGAACGACCATTGGCTGCCTCGGAGTCATTTCCAGGGTGACCACTTTATTGGCAAATCATACTGATGAACCTGAATATGCATCTTCAGGCTCACATGCTAATATGGAGACAGCGGAGACAGATCGCCCAGAGAAACACTCATAAAGCACACTGAAAAATGGATAAAACTGAACGTCAAAGACTGACAACCAGACATATTTCCCCTTATATGTAATTTTGAGAAGATCCTTCCTCTCACATACTAAAATGAAGACACCGGTGCACAAATAGCAAAGAGAAACAGACACATGTACAAAAATAGACATGAAATACTGACAATCAGACACATTTTTTCCACATATTTCCGAGAGAATCTTTCCTAAAACATGTTGTCTTTTCTTCGCAAAGCAGAGAAACCTGATTTACTTGTTTGGACACCGGTCTCCTCTCCTGCCGACAAACGACGAGATGCACATTTAATGATTACTGATGCAAGAGCTATAGAGATATAACAAATATCGATCCAGGAATTACTCTGGACAGGAACTGTTTTCTGCAGATGTTGTCCGTCTCTGCAGCGGAGTGAAATTATGCCAGGGGATACTATCAATCCCAGAGTTTATTCTCTCACATCACGAGAGAACCAGCAGATTAAGCCTGAGAGTGTGGAAATTGCTTCACTGCTTATCCATCCACCCACATGGGAACTTCCCATGACCCACTTGGCACTACTGCCTCTCTTCTGGCTCTGTCTCCTCAGCATCACTGAGAAGGTACTTCCATAAAATAAAGAACAGGATTCCCCAGCACTGATGGTGTTTATGGTTCTACCAAATGAAACTTTCTTGCCCTTCGCTCTGAAAAAGTATAATGTGCTTTATCCAACAGTTAGTTCCGGTCGAGCAATTTGATTGGACAAGAGGCATTCCATGAGTGCTGATATACAGTATAACAGCACTGGGACGCTGTATTGTATGTATCACTGCGCTTCACACGCGTTCTAATGTAAGGCAAGGCAAAGGCAAGGCAAACTTTATTTATATAGCACATTTCATACACAAGGCAAATACAATGTGCTTCACAGAAAAAATACATAAAATGACATTAAAAACGAAAAGAAAGAAAGATATTGAGCAGTCACTCTCACACTGGTGACACCTCTGGTCAGCCAATATAACTTCTCTGAGAGTGACTCCCTCAATTCTCCCTCTCAAAAGGAAATCAATTTATATGAGATCTTGAAGGATTCTTCGAAGGATTCTTTGAAGGAGCCTAGAGTCTTTCCAGTGGTCTCACCCCACCCTATAGGCAGGCCCCACAGGCCCCTCTGAAGTTAGCTGAGTAGCTGGCTAGCTAACCAGCTGGTTAGCACATCTAGCAGACAATACAGTGTTGTGCAACAAACAAATGCTTACCAGATATTCCCAGTACACGTCCACACAAAACTCTAACTTCATTCACACCTAGTAGCGACAACGCAAATATGGATACATTTGACCTTAATTATGAACGGTCGGCCGAGGTGGAAGATTGGGAAGAATAGCTTAACTAGCTTGCAGTCGGGAAACAGTTTACCTGTTGCTTGGCAACACTTGGTACTGGAATCCTGAGGGAACTGTTTTTGTTGGCAAATGGGTTAGGGTTAGGACAAATAACAGACAAAAATCATCTGTTGTCTCAAATTACCATTACTTGATGAATAGCTTTGTTTATACAACTGTTGTATAGAAGCAATATCACACTCAAGGTCGTGCTGTTGTACTGTATATCAGCCCGGCTGTGATTATCTTCGGCACTCGGCCACTTAAGTATGTGTATCATAACATACAATGAGTAACCGGGTTAAGAACGGCATTCTCCATGCATGTAAACATAGCCAGTGTCTTCAAATAAGGCCCAGCAGTCTGCTAGTACAAAGATAATGAATATGTTTACATGCCAACTAATGAATCAGTCCTAACCCAAGGCAATGTAAGGCAATACTCCGACTATTAAAACTGTCATGTCAACACCTTATCTGATTATCTTAATCGGATATGGTTATAATCAGAGTATATTGCAGTTAACACCTAGATTTCTGCACAATCTTTCGATAAAAAAAAACAAACTTAGATTTCTTTTGGGCCTTTGAATTAACCCGGATGTTGTTTACAAAGCAAACATTTCACATTGCAGTGAAGAGGCGAGCGGTAAACCGGGTTATTAGTGAAATCGCATTGTTTCAAACCTTGTAAATGTTGTAATCGATATATTGACTTAAGCTAAGAGTAGGCCTATTGGTGTGCATGTAAACGTACTCCATGTCTCTTGATTTACAGTAAAGTCTTGAAACAAGTTGGTTTGCACCGGAAACAAGTGAAAACACCTTACCATATTGTCAGTTTTTCTCTTGTTTTAAGAGAAATAACATTTTAAGACTCAACACTAGATTAAATTTCTTAAAACAGACAGTGTTTTGTAGCGTTGATGTTTTGCACGACGTCCAGCGAGTGTAAAGGCTCGGTACTGTAAGCAAACGTCAGCGCCTTCCTTCCTGTCCCTCGGAGCTACAGTACACATCTTCTGTGTTCACATGGCCACGATTACCATGGAAACACTCACTGTCACACTCACTTTGACAGGATTAGAGTGTAGCTGTGGGCAGGATTTTGGAAAACTACATTTTTACATAATGGATTTCTGTTGTGAGATGTTTCTGAATTGACGTGTGGGCGTTTAAGTGAAATGTTTACACAATGTGAACACGTGATCCAGAATGATGCGTTGTTCTTGTGGGAGTTGACAGTATGCAAACTGCATTTGCCAGTGTCATATGTATTTATGGTTCATATATATTTATTTACTTTTCAGTGGCTTGGAAACGGCTGGTAACCGCTCTGCCAGCTTGGGAAAACACAAAACAAAACTGTGTCCTATTTTTCACTTTTTTTGAAAACTTCTTTTCAAAAGTACTGTTTGATAATACCATGGCCTTCCTTAGCCATTCTTATCCTCCCCTCCCTTGCCACCCACCCCTCAGTTTTTCCCCAAATAAAATTATTTTCTTTTGTGTCCTTGTAATATATTCATAGCGCAGAAAAACAGGCAGAGGATCAAGCGGCCTAGGGAATATCAAATGGAATATATTCATGGGGCTGTGTGGGTTCCCTGTGGTAGACACACACAAAAAAAATAAAAAATCAAGCATATTTTATATATAGGAAACATTGCTAACATTGCTGGGAGGCTATCACTGTTATGTTCTAAAAGCAAACATCCAGAACGCTCAGACCATTTCTTCACCTGCTGAGTTCAATGAGAGAGATACTGAGCTAAAACGGGTGCCGCATGCCCCCGAGTTTGACTATACATGGTTTGACATTCAGATGTTGGTAAACATAATATAATCACTTGCACAACAATCCTGTAAAGACAATCATCCTTGTATAATACGTAGACTTCCAGTATGTATAGTCTCCTGTCTGTGTCTTGTATTAAAACCGATGTCCGGTTGCATCAGTACCAAAAAATTCAGAAACAGGAATCGAAAAAGAAAACACAAGAAGTGCTACAAGGCTATGTTCAGACTGCAGGCAAAAGTGGCCCAAATCTGATTTTTTTGCTCACATGTGACTCTGACAGTGTGAACAGCACAAATCACATGGAATCTGATCTTTTCAGTTCTGATTTGGGCCACTTTCATATGTGGTCCTAAATCAGATACAGGTCTGATTTCTTTCAATACGACCTCAGTCTGAACAGTCATATCGGAATTCATGCAACTTTTACTTTTCACTCTAGATCGACATTCATCACAATTCTGCACTGGCGGGAGTCACTCGGTGAATACAAACATGGAAGACAGCTGCGATGGAGGTAGTCAGTGGAGGGACAGTGAGGTGTTAGACCTCATAAGTATTTGGGGTGAAAGTTTCAGTGAAGCCATTCACGTCACGATCCCACCACTCCTGGCTCCGACTCCGCATCCACACACACCTCCGTACAGAAGTAGCAGCCATTGCTCCACTAAAAGCCATAATTAAAAAATTGGCTCTCTTTCTCCTCATCCTTGTCTTCGTTATCATCTGCTCACAAATTCGCTGGCTTCCACTGCACATCAACTTGTAAATGAAACCGTAAACGCTGACTTCAGTGGCCTCCATGTTTACTTCCGTACGACAGTGTGCGTGTGAGGTCTTTGTTAGTCAGGACCGTGACCAGTTCACACTAGAATCTGATATTGGCCACATTTAAAAAATAATGTGAACAGCCAAACAAATCGGATCTGAGCAATAAATCTGAATTGAGCACTAAGGCTTGCAGTGTGAACGAAGCCTTAGTTTGCACATACTAGGAATTTGACTTGGTGGGTTGCTTATATAGGCTACATTAAACATAATAAACATAAAACAACACAAACTTAGTAGTAGTATATAATAATATATACAGTAGATACATTTTTTTTTTAGAAATTAAGGAATGTGTTTCTTTTTGAGGTAGTATATAAATAAATTAGTGTATAAATATCAGTAGTATAGTGTTAGGATTATAAGAAAGTTAAAAATAGAAATTTAAGAGATAGGGTTCTTATCTATACAGCATGCACATGGTTCTCTGTTGGAACCTGACTGATGGGAAGCTACTGAAGTTTTTAATAGAATAAATAACATGAATAAGAAGAAATGCATACTTGTTTCTAATGCAAGTCTACCTGGATAAAGACGTTCCATCAATCAAGTGACATTATCTTGATACTATTGGTGAGATCCACCTTATTTTAAGATGATTCTTAAAACAGGTGAATCTGTAGTGGAAACAAGTGAAATGATACCATCCTAATGGACACATGTTTTTCTTTTTTTTATAAGGAAAACAAGATTTAAGACTCAATACTAGACTAAATGGCTTGATTCTATCAGTGTCACTGATTGGAGTAGAACAATTAAGCCTTCCATAAATATTTTAGGGCACTAATTCCAGTAAAATTAGGAATTTATTCCTCCGTACATCCCTCAAAGACACAAATACAATTGTGCGTTTCACCACAGGATGAAAGGTCACAGGTGACAGTCCCACTCTCACCTCCCCCCCTTGCCACCATCATGCTGTGGGATTAACCCAGTATCTAAGTATACAAGTACACATGTGAATATAAAGCCGCTTCTAATTAGTCCATCTGGGAGACCATTGATCTGTGCATCAGTGGCTTATACTGAGTCTCTATCAATAACATGGATCGCAGCAGAAACAATGCCAATACACATCTGGATGCCAATTAAGCCGCTGCTTTTGTTTCTTCGCTCTAATCGCTATGATGCTCTGCTAGTCTTGCATATAAAACACAAAGGAAAACCTGTCGCCACCCTTTTTCTTTATTTGTTTTTTAATGTATTTATGTAGTTATTTATTTATTTTCGCTCATTGGCGTTGTCGTTGCATCTCATTTGTGGAGGGATGGAGCTGCCCTCTCCTTGTTCTGAATTGATTGTGCTTATTCGACGACTCGCTGACTGCCTTCATCTGATTTCTTTTGATTTGGTTTAAACTGGGCAATAAAACGCCACACTTCCCACATCTCATGATTAGGAATGGCATGAACGGTCTAATTATAGAAATCTCAACTATGGCAGAGTATAAAGTTGGGTTCCCATGGAAGAGCGGTTTTCAACATCGACAACACGGTCTTTGAACTTTATGGCAACAAAATCTTTAACTTGTTTCCGATGCAAATCTACTTGGATCAAGAAGTTCCTTCAATCAAGTCATCATTATCTTGATACTGTTGGGGAGATCCACATTATTTTAAGCTTGTGTTTCGAGAAAATTATCAAAATAAGTGCATCTGCGGTGGAAACAATGACATTTTATCATCCTATTGGACAGATTTTTCTCTTTTTTGGGGGGGAAAAAATAAGATTTAAGACTCAATAAAATGCCTTTTATTTATTTATGTATTTATTTATTTATTTATTTTCACTCATAGTCGTTGTATCTTATTTGTGGAGGGATGGAGCTGCCCTCTCCTTGTTCTGAATTGATTGTGCTTATTCGACGACTCGCTGACTGCCTTCATCTGATTTCCTTTGATTTGGTTTAAACTGGGCAATAAAACGCCACACTTCCCACATCTCATGATTAGGAATGGCAGGAACGGTCTAATTATAGAAATCTCAACTATGGCAGAGTATAAAGTTGGGTTCCCATGGAAGAGCGGTTTTCAACATCGACAACACGGTCTTTGAACTTTATGGCAACAAAATCTTTAACTTGTTTCCGATGCAAATCTACTTGGATCAAGAAGTTCCTTCAATCAAGTCATCATTATCTTGATACTGTTGGGGAGATCCACATTATTTTAAGCTTGTGTTTCGAGAAAATTATCAAAATAAGTGCATCTGCGGTGGAAACAATGACATTTTATCATCCTATTGGACAGATTTTTCTCTTTTTTGGGGGGGAAAAAATAAGATTTAAGACTCAATAAAATGCCTTTTATTTATTTATGTATTTATTTATTTATTTATTTTCACTCATAGTCGTTGTATCTTATTTGTGGAGGGATGGAGCTGCCCTCTCCTTGTTCTGAATTGATTGTGCTTATTCAACGACTCGCTGACTGCCTTCATCTGATTTCTTTTGATTTGGTTTAAACTGGGCAATAAAACGCCACACTTCCCACATCTCATGATTAGTAATGGCAGGAACAGTCTAATTATAGAAATCTCAACTATGGCAGAGTATAAAGTTGGGTTCCCAACATCGACAACACAGTCTTTGAACTTTATGGCAATGAATTCTTTTCAAGTCATTTTTTTCCCCGGTTGTTTAAAGCTGCTGTGCTCCCCGGTGCTGAGGTTGAGTTGCGGGTCTTTGATATTGTGTCTCTTTGACTCTCAGATCAGCGGGAGTGTAAGGTGTGAACCTCAGAGAGATCAGCTTTGTGTACTGTAGGCCCGCGAGCGTCGTATTCAGTGACTTCAGCGGCCCGGAGGTGAATCTACAGTTTGTGGGAAGCTTTACTGCCTTTACTGTCACTTTAACTCTAACAATGCGATGTGGAAAAATCAAAATGCACCTGTGTTCTTTTCAAATGTGTATCTTCAGGTCTAGCATGGCTGCGTGGGTGCTGTATTGTACATAATGTAATTTAGAGGTATGTTTGTCACGGATGGCAACAATCCCAGCTAATCGCGTTTCATAAATGTCATGAAAATCTGCGAGACAGAGGCTCTGTGACCGAACAAGTGCAGAGAAAAGGCTCAACGGAGGAACGCCAAATGCGCACTGCAAAAAGGTTACACTCTGCACAGGGATTATAGCTTTTCCAAAGTTGACATTTTGTTCCGATGGAGACAAGTTTAATGTGGGTGATGTGATAATGTCAAGGATCTTTTACTCTATTGAAGATGGGCAGAGTGGCATTCATAGTCCTGACTTTAAAATCCATTCAGTTTCAAAGACGATCCTCCTCCCACACACACACACACACGACATTCACGCACACAAAGACACACAGCCGGCAAATGTACGCCATCCCTTGCTTTCAAAATCTCAAGAGGCGGCGGTTCGGTCTCTATAACCTACTGAATTTAGACCGCAGATTATCGTACAGTGCTGGCTAGAAATTTAAGATTCCCTTCCCTGCATTTCTTGTTTCCCCTGAGAGCCTCCGTCTCCCTCGATACTTCCCGCTGCCTCTCCTGTGTAGGCGGATGAAAGCGTTTGCCTATATTCCCGTAAGAGCACCAAGCGGAAAAGTCTATCCAAAGCCAACCTTTTGTACCTATCACCCGAACACGGAGTGCAGGGGAAAAAAAGTCAGCTCCTCCATGCCCAATCTGTCTTGGAGTATGTTATTGATCGGTGAATGTCTGTACTTTGTGCCCCAGAAATACCAGACAAAGATATACCCATCGACTGTAACCACAGTGGGTCTGCTGTTATCTGTTTTGCGGCTGCTTCCATTAGAGTTTCTCTGCAAGTAGTCCCCGGAGGGAGAGGCTTGAGGATCTCCAACACGATGCACCAAAAAGCCACATTAGACTAAAAGCAGCTTGACAAGGGAAGTGAATTACCTTTCAAATTACTGCCCCAACTGAGCCCAACAAGTCCGGCTCCCATGGGATTACACTGTTTCACCTTTGAAGCAGGGTCTCGTGCAGCGTCATTAACCTCTACGCTGAAATGTATATTTTAACCTTTATTTATCCAGTCAGTCCATGTTATTTTTCAGCCACACTCTTCACACTCACACAGTTAAGAACTCCTGGGAGCTGCCAAGAAAATCCCAGTCTTCACTAAAGCAACTGGGGTTGAAGTGCTTTGCTCAAGTGCACCTTGATGTTACACTGTAGAAAAATACTAAGGCACTGCAACTTAAAAACACGAGTTTCTTTGCTGCCTTGAAGTTGCAATTTGATTGAAATAGGACTGAATAGTTTGGTCAAAGTTCGATTGTTGTTCTAATACAACTCGAACAGCAGCAGAATGAACTGTCATGTTGACAGTGTTTATTAGTTGAATCCACTAATTGAGCAACTGCATTTCTGTGTTATGTATTCTTTGAAGAAAACAGTTGATTCTACTTGCCATGTCTAAAAACAAATGGCTGGTTCACCTTTATTAAAAACAAACTTATGATTCCCCTGACATACTTGCATAACAAAAAAAAGGAAGAGTATCTTGAGAGTCAAGTCAAATGCAGTGCATGCTGGGAAGTCTACTAATAAGCTAACAATGTTTCTTATATGATCGATTTAATGAATGCTTGGTTCTTTCAACTAAACTTTTAAGTCACAAGTCATGAACTCATGATTATAAATTATGGAGCTGATAACTAGCAATTGAAGTTTGTTGAAATTGACAAACAAATCTATATACATTTAATTCATTTTAAGCTGAAGTTGGTTTCACTAAATTTCACTATGTGATTTTGCAGTCAGAGCATTTCTTAATCACATTCCACACACATATTTTCTCAGCCAATCCGAACTGGCAATCTTCTGTTCATAAGCACTCTCATACCCCATATCTCCAGGCTGCCGCCCCCAATATAACTAGATGAGAACTGTTTCCCGAATGAATAATGCAAAAAATTAATAGTGAGTGGCTTTCCACATCCATTTGGAACACAGGAAAACCAGAGGGGCTCGAGAGAATAGATTGCAAATGTTGCGTCTTTATATTTAGACACTTGTAAGGTGAAGCTCATTATCATTAATAGTTTCAAATGGGCTAACAATCCACCCTTGTTACCTAGCGATTTGAATTACATTGAGACAACTGAACCTCTGTCAGGATAATTGATGTTCCTCACTTATTGCTGTTCAAGGTGAGTAATGACAATCCTCCTCCCCGCTGCTGTTTCTCTCTCCATCCCATAATGGCTCCTCTGGGAACCATAATGGCATCTTAGATGGGCAGCCGACTGCTCATACTCCCATCTCTCCGTTACTTACGGAAACTGGAGTGACATTTCAGGCCCTGCATGGAAATTTGCTATCCAACCAGAACATCTGCAAAAAAAAAAAAAAACAGACTTGTGACACAGACTACAAATGGAAATAGTCTTCAAACTTCCCCTCGATGAACAGGAGGACGCGTTACTACTTTGATTAATCTGTTTGTATTAATTGATAGGCCTTGCCATTTCTGTGATTATCCTTTCCAAGCACTTCTTACATTCTCAATCCCCTTTTCCCCCTCAAGGAACTGCGCTATATGGTATATGGAAGTATAGTCTTGCATTCCCACTAGCGAGAGGATGAACCAAGCAGCTCTGGCTTATTTCCTTCAAGGGTCTAACCTGTGCTCAGAGGACCCACCCCCTCTAGGAATAAAGGCTGCTGGAAGGTAGAGACGTTTGAAGTGTAAATATCCCACAGGTCAAAGACTGCAACTGAGAAGCCAGATAACAGTGTATTTTTATCCATGCAAAAGAACTTTGATTTCTTTCACACACTTTATTCTTCCCAGACTGCAGACATTGTTAGGGATATGGCAGTGTTTGGATACAAGTGATTTTTCTTATTTTATGGTGCTGGTTTTAAAGCTATATTTTGGAAGCAGACAGCCATGAGTTTGCTTGATAAACAGAGGTTGGCAGTGTGGCCTAGTGGGTAACTGAAATCTCACAGGTTCAATACCCAAGACCCTGAACCTCTACTGTACCTACATCTGGTTTCCTCCATTACCATCCCATCTAAGCATTTTGTGAGGGTCAGAATGCATATAAGTGAGACGGCAAACTAATTGGTCTAAGGCAACCTACATGGTGGCTTTAAGAGAGCCATCATTAGTCATCCGCTGTGATCTTTTCTAACTCTCCAGTGAGTCGGTTAAGCCAAATGTCCCATTATTCCAGGAAACTTGTTGTGAAGCCGATCTATGGAGGCATGGCTCATTTAGTATTCATTAGAAGCAGTCCCATTGAGCCTAAACCACACTCATTAGGCAGAGGCCGGCCCAAAGTAAATGTTTGAGGCTAAAAATTCAAGGCTGACAGTGAACCAGTGATAAACGTGAAGCAGCAGAAATTATAATTGCGACTGATGCTTGGTCTGTGTCCTTGTATAAAAGTAGCTTTGCTGTTCCAGTGGGGGAAACGTTTTCTATGGGCCTTTTGTAGTCCTGTTCCTATGCCTAACCCCACAGCTAAACACTGTAATGGGTCGCCAACATCTTAAAGAAAAAAACAAAAAGTGACCTACATTCTGAGGAGGATGAGCGGACCAGTTTCCCTGAGGTGTGGTGGTCATGTTTGCCCACATGCCACACATCAGGCATCTAGCCACCTCTTCCCTCATTTACCAGCCAAGAGCACTCAAGACGTTAGAGTCCTCAGACCCTCAAGGACCATAATTTATCAAATAATCATGGATCTGGTCTGCACTGTGATAAAACACTCATGTTTCAGTGCACACCAAAGCAGGGAAACACTATATTTTACACTAGCTTCCTTTGCATCGATGTAGTGACTTGCTATTCCCTAAGATATCCGCTGACCCTTCCTACAGTATGGGCATGTTATAATGTGCACACTTCATTCCTTTTAAGACCATTACTAGGGCACATACAACTTTGATTCTATGCAAAGTGAAGCACCAGAATAAATTAAACCCCAAGATAACCCGATTTTGTGTGTATTTAAATGTGCTCTTGGCTGCCTATGCGCAACAATTAACTATGCAGCTCCAAGCCAAAGTTGATATTAAGTCATCAGAGCTGCAGCGCTGCAAGTAAGATTCGTTTGCTGAAACAGTGCCTGGGTGGGGCAATTACTTCAACAGGAGACAATACTGAAACCGATAAAATCTTATGAGTTTTGGATTAACTTTACAGTAATGGGCTTTGATAGGGCTAACCTTGGCAATGTTCTGATTATAAACACTGTGCTGGGGCCAAATTGGAGGAAGTTTAATTTTTTAGACCTGAGCGGATGGCATAGTGGTGGTGGATCAAAAACTCTCACTCTACTAAAAGGTCGCATTATAGTGCAGTTATTCTCTGATCTAGCAACACAGCGCACAAGATATTTGCATCTGGAAAAAAAATGAGTCAATCAGGATGCTGCAGTTCACTGTTGTGCTTTTCCCTAATTGCATATCAGTGTTATGTGGAAATCGTGTAACTCCAATCTTTGTGATTTTCATGTTTTAACTTAAGTTGAAGTATTCCATGCCACTCTATAGGTTGAAACAATTCTACCACCCTTGGTTTTAAAGAACACTTTCAAAGCCCATTGGATAAACTCAAAAATACATTGTGGTCAAGCTGAAAATAAGACTCTTTTAATTTCTGTAAACACAAGGAAAAGCATGTGTTGAAAAGCATAGTGGATGCATCGTCATAAAGTGTCAGAGAAATTGTCTGAATTTACATAACTTTTAAATTAGCCGATAAATAAAAATCCAGTTTGAATAACCATCAAATCAGAATTGCAGTAAACGGTTACAATGTAACACTGATTGTATTCCTTCATTCATTGTCTTTACCTGCTTACTCCTATGCAGGGTCACAAGGGGTTGTAGCCTATCCCAGCATGCATTGGGCAGTAGACAGGGAAACTCCATCACAAGGCTGAACCAATGTGAACTACTGAGCCATCATTCCACCCACAGTTTGTAAACAGCTGCAATATTATTACAGGGATCTGCTTAAGTGACTTGGTGTTGTAAACTAGCAGTGCGTTGCCCTGGGTTGTTTTGGGATGCATGATGGTTGTCAGAGCCAGAAAGATTAGAGGCAGGATTGCAGGAAACAGAAACAATATCGCGAGTGCAGATCGAATCTGAAGGCTCCTCCATTCTGGTGACAGCCTCATCCTCCAGAGGAAGTTGGAGCAGGAAGGAAATCAAGGGGCTTGATCACAGAACAGTAATCTTATGGTGAGGAAATTCGTGGCATCACGTACAGTAAATTAGCAGATTCTAAATTCATACTTCATGGAGCCGCAGTCTGTGTTATCTCAATGTTAGCAGCGCAGCTAGAGGGAAGCTGAATTTCCATTTAAGAGAAAAAGCTTGAAACACCAGTGGCTCCTAGTTCATGCCAGTTTGTAATTCTACCAACATCAGTGACAGGCTTTGATTTAAATTTGAGAAACTGATATCAAGCTTACTCACTGTTGGAGAAATGCCCAGACTATTATTATCAATGTGAAACAGCAAACAGCAGCTTCCTGATAAACTGAATCATCTCACAGCTCTTACAGTTAAAATTAAAAGTAGGTGTTATCAGTTTAGGATGCTAAAACGTCTTAATCTCAGTTGGCTCCATCTTGCTATCAACAAATGACTCTTCTCCATCAAGATACAAGCAGCATTAGAATTAAAATATGAAAATGTGTGGTGCGCGAAAATATGTCATTATCACTAAAGGCTGTTTTTGATAGATTTGACAAGGCAATTTCCCTCTAGAAGATTTTTACACCCTGTACCCTTTAAATCTACTTTTGCACCCTGTATGAACTAAGGCTAGACCTAGATAGATTTTTTTGCTACATTCCACATTCCACAAATTAATATTTTATTCATTGCTTGGAGCTGTGTAGACATTTTCTCTTGTTATATCCGACAATAGACTGTTAAAACGCACGCAGACGTGTGACAGCTGGTGGCATCAAGCTGTTTAGTGTTTCCAGCAAAGCAGATGTGTTTTTCAAACTAATTTCAGAGGGGCATGGTTTACAACTGGGTTTATTTCACTGGAACAAAGTGAATATTTCTTTATAGTTCTCCCCCTCCCCTGTGAAACCTCTTAGGGCTCCAGTCACGGTAACGGATCCATTTCCCGGTGTTGTACCAAAGTTTGTATCCCCTAAGGAAATTACCATGGAGGAAATGCACTAAATAAATGACAAGTAGACTAAATGACTGTACAGCCTGACTACTACCTTGTAGAATCAATGGACGCTTGTGGTTTGAGATAATAACATCTCAAACAAGCGTGATCTTCATTGATTATAACGCAAACCGTGAAATGTTTTTAAAACATTGCTTTACCATTTGAAAAGCCAACGATAGGAAAACAATCTGCAAAAATTTAAATCAAGTTTGCTTCCCTGGCGTGAAATCGAGGTGAAGACACACCGCCAGGGGAAAGACATTTTAGAGTAAACAAATTTTCACAGAACACCGGGAAACAACTAGTGGATGTAAAAGCTTTCATGAACTGGGTATAAACGCTATTGTGTTGTATCAATTGGCGATAGACAGTAGTAAAACAAAAATTAATTACATGAAAATGTGACAGGTTATTACTTTAAATCCATCAGTAATAGAGCTATTCAAGTCAGCTACTTACCAAAATATTGCCTTAATAAATTAGGCGATTTTGGACCTAATTTGTCTCTTACATACCTGTAGCACTATTTTGACAAACCCCATTTGGACTCATTGTTAGCGGCAAAAGGCAACAGGAGCTCGTTGTTTCAAGAGTCAGTATTCTCTGCAGGTCCAAGTACTACAGGTATGTAAGAGACAAATTATATATAGATCCAAAACCTCTGAACATATCATAAGATATACTTACAACAAACAGTTGAACTTGCCCCGAAAAAGAAACACAGTTGAACATGGCACCACAAACAATTATGGATATCTTTCCTGCAGCCTCGTATTATTTATTTATTTATACCAGTGGGGTGCATGGAAATAGAGAGGTAACTGTCACCTAAGGAAACCGGAAATAGCAGTGACAAAATCTCACAGAACAACAACAATAACAACGGCTGCAGTGAAAGAGTGAAAGGGAATATGAGGATTTAGAAGCCATCTGATCAGTTATAAAGATGCAGATCAGGCTTTGATAAGTTGTTTTTTCTGTGTCCCTTTGTCTGTATGAACCTGCAGAAAATTGTTTCTGCAGGTTCTAGCTCATCATTCATGCATGATTGGGAAGTCATGTAATGCGTACTCATAAGTATACTACATGTGTTGTTTGCCTGGGGTGTGCTGTACCACATGTCCATCAGCATTAGAGTTGGTGTCATAAACACACACACTACAAATCACACACACTCTCCAGATGTTTCTGTACAAACCTGGTGTTCATTCTGTTGTTGTAGTATCAGCGCTAAGCCTTAGGCAGTATACTCTATTAAAAAGAGAATGGGCAACCTATAGAAGCCAGAGATAATTGTGGCCTCGGTAATTAAATGGCTTTCAGCTTGATGTATCGGGAAATGGACGGCTTTTATACTTGCAGGCCCTGCTCATTTACCAATCCATACCACAGGAAATGCAAATGCAGTTTCCTGTCTCACACTGCTGCAGTGGAGAATTGAACGCTGCGGTGGAAACCAAACCCAGGATAGCAGCAATTACATTACTCACATTATTGTAAACTGATCATGTGTGAAGAAGATGTAAGGGGGGGGGGGGGGTCAATAGGGGAGCAACTTGATGTCTTTCATTTCATCTTCTCTGAAAAAGGAGCATTGGCTACTTCTTCTATTTAAACTATGACTGTTTTGTATGAGAGGGGCCTCAGTTTTAAACCAGACTTTTGTGGAGTGTTTTGCATGTTTTGCATATTATCTCAAATTATCATAGCCACACTCATCACACATGATATGATTGCATTAGCACGCTGCGAACAATGTCCAAACAATGTCCATCTTAAGAAGTCCTTTAGTCTAAAAACGTATTTTTCTTAGAACAACTGAAACAAATCTGCCAGTGGGGATTACATAATACAACCTTCACCATGCAACCAACCATTTCCAATGCAGTTTCAATATTTCATGTTTCCAATTTCATGAATTTTCTATAAACAAATGTCAGCATCTTGAAACACGAGAACAGAATGAGGCAGATCAGTTCACTAGTGTCAAGGAAATTAAAATTCAAGAAACTTGTTTTCACTTGTTTTCACTTGTTTTAGGGAAGCATTTCACTTTTAAGGCACCATATTAGATTCAATTACTTGTTAAGATGGATGTTTTTGCACTACAGTGAAATGGGTAGATTAATGCAATATAAATTGGTATAATATTCCATCATATCCGTTGTTTCAGCATCAATCCTGTAGCATTGATCCTATTGAGCTTAGTGGATTCTGAAAAGACCAGAGTCCACCATCAGGTGATTTCAGGTCCACAGGGTGCAGACTGTTTGTGCACAGTGGCTTTTTACATTTCTTTGATGTTGAAATCCTCTCACTACCTGCTGCGTCCGGAAGGAACACAGTACAATAATGACTTGTGTACATGATGGGAGCTGAGCTGATTTGCGCTGCAGAACAAATTTTGGCCTTTCCATTCACGTTGTAATTCCAGCGCCTATCCTTTCATTTGAAATTAAAGGGTTCGACCCTTTGCAGTGACTGTGTTCCCAGAAATGAAACTGGCAATGAAACCGTTTTTGAAATTACTTGACAAGCACAAAAGATGTGAACGTCTCATTTAATTCATCTGGTCGAAATGAACGTCTTGATAAATTTTGAGAAAATTACGCTTATTATGTAAATTGCACTCAAGCCCTTGTGTATATGCATGTGTGTGTGTGTGTGTGTGAGTGTGTCTTTGTGTGTGCGAGTGCAAATACCCATGTATGTGTCATTTTCTTTCTTTGCCAGCATTTTCGCACACAGTGCTGGTTTCCACAGTAATAAAGTGGGAGAGCTGACACACTGTTCCTTTAACTGCTTTGCCAGTATGCACATATGCTGCTTATCATGTAGTTTGGTGGAATATATAATGCCCTGCAGGCAACGTACGCCTGCTGTACACGGGAAGACTATAAAGAGGCTAACAGTATCTTTCTTATATGAATCTTCTTTGCACTTCTTCACACTGCAGTATCATTCAGAATTTAAACTGGTTTGAAGCCATTACAGGTGCAGTATTTTAAAATCGCTCAAAATTTTTTCTAACATCTAACAGTCTAACATGCCACAAAAAGCAGCATAGGAACCTATTTATTCATTTCTGCAACATGCTGATTTGTGCCACTATCAAAACTACCCCAATATTTTATGTGGTTTTTTTTATGGCTTGTCAGTGCTGAACACCTTCCTCATGAATTAAAATGAAAAACTTTGAACTGTCATTCAGAAAAAGGCTTCGTTCTGATTGGACCTCATATTCTGATTGGAATATTTTTTTTTGTGGAAGATTTGAAGCCATTATGTAACGTTATCTCTAATGAGTTTTGTCATCCAAAGCAAGTGAAACTATGATGGGTGATGGGTCAGATATTAATTTGAACTGCGATGTGGTGTTTACCGTCAGACTTCGCCGAGCCAGTGTTTGGAGCCCGGCGCTGTTTTTTCCCCGGATAATGAGGCCTGTGATTATCATCTTAATAGGCATTAATAAGGAATGAGCAATGGCACAAGGCACATTTGCAAACAAAACATAGAGAATGAAGTATCAAGGAATTAAGCACACTTGGGAAGGGAGGCATAATCTCATGAAAATTCAGTTAGTCCACTTTAGGAATGGATTATGCACAAGAAATGAAATTAACAAGATGGGGTGGAAAATAAGGGCATGCAAAGCAACTGTTACTCAGATAGCAGTTACTAATAGTTGTTTTCCACTACTAGTTGTTTTCCATAATTGTATTTCCCCTTGCCGAGTCATTACGAGTTATAGACTGAAACTTTCCCATACACACCACATCTAAAATCAGCATATCCTGTCACTCTTCACCTGTATCAGCCCACTGAAAGCTATTTGATGTGGTACAAGGAGATCTATCGGCAGTAAAACAGTAAAATCCCACATATCATGGTGGTTTTAAGTTGTAATACCCTCCATTGCTGGTTTGCATCAGGCGATGCATCAACCTGACAGGACTTCCATCCCCACCTTCCTCCTGTTCAGCAATCAAAGGCCAGTGGTCTCATTCATTCCTAATGCAACCCATAAATAATCCTAATAAAATCACATCAAATGATGCCACCTTTGGTATCTGGATGAAACTGCTCCTGGTATTTTGAAATAATTATTTGGCCCCAAATCCCTGGAACCACCTGTTTGACAAAATGAATAAAAGACATGCATAATAATTATCAATTATTGATCATGTATTACATGAGAGAAATAATGAATCCAATCCTCTAACCAAGCAGAAATGGTCCAGACTCAGCCTCTGCATTTTGGTGCATTACTTTAATTTAACTTTAATTACTTTGGAAAATGCGGAGGCACACACGGTGCTGGCTGAGTGTTGCCCTCGTGTCACCCTATAACATATAATTAAATATCCAACTCAAGGTGTTTTTCCCTGTGTATTTTCGATTGAATACAACTGAACTCAATTTTTACAAAAGACAGCCAGCACCTCGCATGTCCAGCTGCAGCAGACCAGCAGCTGAATTAATAACTAGTCCCAGTGTATTTGGTGACTTTGGAGGGGGAATTGTGTCTGACATAAGTTGGATCATTGACAAGACATTAAACCAGAGGAGAGCTGGGAGCTGTTTCTGTTTGGCTGCAGCTTCTAACCCAACAAGCTTTGTGGAGAAATTTCAAACGCCTTTAGGAGAGCATATAATTGATCAACTTCCAACAGTGTGAACAGCATGTTCCCTCACAGCTTTGTTCTGTTCTTATCCATTCAAACGCCTTTTGGGTTTCAGAGTAATTCCGAATTTTTTTTTTTCATTATTTCAACCCCCGATAAAATGAAAATCTCGGCAAACACAGTGACTGCTGGAGTGTTGATCAATCAATTTGACTTTACAGAGGTCACATTGATTCTTATGTTTTGCTAATTAAGTGAAATGGAGAGTGGTGAACCCTGAAGTGACCCACCAGGCTAACAGTTTATCATTTGATCCCCCGCTGGTTGGAATTAGACCTAATGGTTATTATGTTACAGTCATATAACAATTATCGAACAGTACTGACATTGACTTGGGTCTGTGAAGTTACGATAGATAGATAGATAGATAGATAGACTAGCAGTCAAAAGTTTGGACACACCTGATTTAATGTACTATGTTTTTCATTCTCTTAAAGCCATTTTGATCTAAAGGCTTATGCTTAAATGCTTGAAATTTGTTTCTTATACAAATATAAATAGTGAAGTTGATGCCTATGTATGAATTTCTTTCCAAAGCCTTTGCCTCTCCATCAAGGGAAAGGACGGCTACTTTAAAGAATCTAAAATATAAGATGGCTTTGATTTGTTTAACACTTTTCTGGTCACTGCATAATTCCATTTGTGTAAAAATAAAGAAAAATGTGTGTCTAAACTTTTGACTAGTATTGTAGATAGATAGATAGATAGATAGACACTACTTTGTTGTTGTTTGAATCAATATGTGAAGAGTATTTGAGGATAATGGTTTCTACAAGGCAGAAATCATGATCAGCCTCCCAGAGAAGCAAACGGTTGTTGATTGGACGCAGTAAACCACACCGAGCTGATAATTAAGCCACTTGTGGTCAAGCTTTTCAACTGAGAGCCCATGGAGAAGCAAGTCTGCTGGAGCAAAATTATAACAAACTTTAAAGTAAGGAGTCCAGATTTCTGAGGTGAATGATGTGGATTTTGTGCGCTTTACCAAATGAAGGTGGTGCAGCGCACAGCAGGAAAATTACCTTCAGAGGTGAACTGCAGTTTGGAGATGAGAGCAGAGCGATAGAGAGGCCGTGGAGGAGGACTTGTTGTCTTGGTAGTGGAGCTTCAAATTACAGTTGCATTAAGTTTAAAACCCTCTGTTTGCTATAGTCCTTTTTATATTCTGTTTTTTCTTTGGTTTATCTTGTCTTACCTAAACCTATCTAGTTTTCTTGTCTTATCTTTTTCTGGTCTTATCTTATCTCATTTCATCACACCTTATCTTATTTAATCTCGTCATCATATCTTATCTTGTCTTATATCATCTTGTTTTATATTTTATTATCTTACCATGTCTTATGTTATCTTGTCGTATATTATCTCGTCTTATCTTATCTTATCTTATCTTATATTGTCTCATCTTGAGATTTGATTAGTCAGTTGAAAATTTTGAGACAAAATGATTATTGGCATGAATTTAAAACACATGGTTGAACATTATTGAAGTTATTAGCTAATCTTAGTATTTTGGAATGAACCCATTCACATGTTGCTGTGTGCTCTAAGATGTTTTTTTTTTTTTTTAAACAAATAACCTACTGTAACTTTCTCTACACTGGAAGAAATGCTGACCTGACACTTCCTGTCTGGTTTCCGCTGGTGATTTGGGAGGCACCGCAGGGACGGGCTAAAATCTCGGGGTCATGACCCCACAGCCAAACACCAGCCATTAAACCTGCTTTACCTCTCTGAGGTCAAATTTATAGATTTGTGGAAGTGGCTTGACTATGGAGGATTATGGTAAAGGTGGAACAGTAATTTTAAAGAATATTCACAGAGAGAAAGATTACTTGAAAACAATACTGTGAACCAACTATAGTCCAGAAATGTTGTCTTCTAGTGTAAAACAACAAAGATTGATAAGTCAGTTTGTCCTTGTTGAGGTTTGTAGAGTATTGCAGATCACCTCAAGAGGATGCTAAAATATGTATGGCCTGGCCTTTGGTCTGGGAACTATGGAAAGGCCATGAATAATCAATGAGCTAGCTCCTATAGATTTGTCTGTTTATGTTGACTTACTTCCAAACACACTTGCAAGGCTTCTGTGAAACAGCAGCTGGAGGGGAATCTGATATCAAGCATGATCAAACAGAATGAAATCCCCACCATTTCAAATAACCAGTGACATTGACTCTTACAAAATGTTTGATGGTTCCAAACTGAAACATATTCTGGTTATTTTATAGAACATGGAGATATCGATTGCTGATTTCATTGTGAAATGAAACCCTACATACATATTTTAACAGTTCCAATCAGCATTTATTCCCTCTTCTCAGAACTTGAATGTGTCCTTCAGTACATGTGACTCAGTATAGTCTTACATGGACAAAATCCATTAAAACATTTCCATGATTTTAATCAACCACAGTCTAGAAATGTTTGATTATCATTACCATTTCGAGCAATGTAGTTCCAGGCTGTTTTAGTCTGTTATCGACAGAATGAGCCTCATGTCTCCAGGTACAACTGGGGGAAAATGGATGTTAATGTCTGACAGCAGTCACGTTCAGCATCATCAGTCTTCCTACAATACGACTTGACAGCGCTTTCCCCCAATGTTAGATTAGAAACCATTTTTTTTGTCATTTGCATTCCATTAGGCTGCATTGCAATTTGGAGAAGTTAAACTGCCAGTCAAAGAGATACCTACCTCGGAAAGGACCTTTCGCCGCGGGTGGGCTATACGCTCCAGGAAAAATGGCGACTGTTTCATCTCATCTGATGTGATTCTAGAAGGAATTACACCTTTCTTTATTCATGAGGGACATACTTTGGCTTCCCTCTTGTGATGAAAGAGGCCAGTGGTGAGCTCAATCTCAGGGAATCTTGTTGTCTGTCATTGGATTTCAAGCTTGCTGAGTCGATAAAGTGAATCAAGTCAACCGTGATGGTGGGTTCGCGAGGAAAACAGAAATAAAAAAAAGCATGTGTGAATGTGTGAGACTACACTACCAGTCAAAAGTTTGGACACACACATTTTTCTTTATTTTTGCCATTTTTCACATTTTAGAATAGTAGTAAAGACAACTATGAAACAACAAATAGAATTATGCATGGACCAAAATAGTGTTAAACAAACCAAAACTACCTTATATTTTGGATTCTTTAAAGTAGCTGCCCTTTGCCCTTGATGAAATACATCAAATATAAATAGTGAAGTTATAAATAAATAGTGAAGTTGATGCCTATTTCTTTTCAAAGCCTTTGCCTTTGAAAAGAAATAAGCATCAACTTCACTATCTATATTTGTCTAAGAAACAAATTTGAAGCATTTAAGCATAAGCCTTTAGATCAAAATGGCTTTAAGAGAATGAAAAACATAGTTAATTCAATCAGGTGGGTTCAAACTTTATATTCTCAGGAACGCAAGTTTTTTCCAAACAGAAAGCAGCAATGTCCATGTTCTCGTGAGGCTGAAACTGGGCAGACACCCTGCTTTTCCGTTTTCGTCGTGAAGTCTTTCTAAAGTATTTCATGGCTAACTTCAAAAAGTATCCAAAGCATTTTTGGCTTGCATGCCCCAGTCAGCTTGTGGGAAGACTGCGGCAGGCACACTCACAATAACATCACAGATTGAAAGAGGAAGGCAGTGTGTTCTGAGCTTGATAAACAAAACATGCTGGCACCGGGTTTAGGGAAGTGTTTACGAGTTTATGCGAGTTGTAATTCTATTGATATGACTCATCTCCCCACTTCGTCTTGCTTTACTTTTGCCACCGACAATTGACCCGTGTTGTGTAGAGCAGAATAAACGCGGACCTGTGGCATTCACCCGAAACACAAGTGTGTTTTTACTGTATCTCTCGCTCTCCTGATCCATATCTTCCCTCCAACCTTGTGACCCTCACACTCAGTCTCTGACAATACCTGATGAGATGAAGCTTTACCTTCGGATGACAGCGGATCTCATACAACATACATACCCATCATGCACTTACTCTACAACTCTACACACACTGTTCAAACATCCATGCCCTTGTCACCAACACCTACAGACCACGCAGAGACAAAGAAAGGGATAGAGAGGCAGAGAGAGAGAGAGAGAGAGAGGGGGATAAAGATAGACAGAGAGAGAGGTAGAGACAGCAGGAGAGAGATAAAAATGATGTGCGCTCAATATCTACCAATCTATCCCACTGCCATTTCAAAGGGCAGAAGAAACTCTATGAAGCCAGGTGAAAAAAAGGCTGAATAGGAATGAGGGGCGAGGGAGTGCGTGGCTGGGAATACGAAATCGTCTGTGTGGGCAAGCTGAAGTTACACAGCCTTTCGTCACAGTCCGACATCGCATTCTCTTTCGGGACGCCGGGGCCGAAGCTCGTAGTCGATTCTCCGGCGGCTCCATCGCTCCTCGTCTTAAGTAAATACGCAAGTTTTGTGAGAAAAATCTTTTCGGGTGGCTAAGTGGCTCGGTTAACCTGAGTGGTGTTAACGCTGAGAAGTGCAGCGCGGCAGCTGAAAGCAACCAAACCTGATTAGAGGTAAAGTGTATCGGGTCTGTTGTGATGCTGCAGTCAGATGATGAACCCACTCACCCCCCCCCCCCCCCCCCCCCCTCCCCTCCACCTCCATCCTGTCTTTCTCTTTGTCCAACCGCTGCCTCTGCTGCTTCCTCCCTCAGGCAGGCGGGTTTCAGTTGACAATAGAGCAGGTTTATCATGCGGATGATTTTTGAAGTGTTAAATCTAATTTCCCACTGTAGATTTTATGGGGATATTTGAAGATCTCTGCCCTTTTGTTGTGACGTTTCTTCATTTTTTTTTGTCCGATACAGTAAGTTCAACCTGTTTACTAAGCAATCTGTATCTGATGAGAAGAGCAACCGTCAAGAACAAGAAACTGTACATTTCTTGACTTGAAAATTGCCTCCTCTTCAAATTGCAGGTCAAGCACTCCTCCAGGAGCTGAATCCATTAATAGTAATGTATTATACGAGAAGCACTCCGAAACACAGGCAAACACAGCAGTTTCTGAGAAAGTCTTGAAATCTAACCTCCAGGACACATTTAATGAAAGCACCCAGGAAACAATATCTGATTCACTTGTTAGTGCGTGCAAAATTGAAATTATACCCAATGGCAAGGTCTATATGATTAGCACGTTTCGACTTCATTATACTGTAAGCAAACCGAGATTGTGCCTTCGGAGATATCCAAATTAAAGTGATTGCTGTGAAAATGTTTGCCCTTTATTTCAAATTAACTTGTGCTTGTACACTGTGATGACATTCAGTGATGGCAAAAACAACTTTGTCCAATACTCAGGCAGTTTTTTGTTTGTTTCTTTTGCTTTTTTTTCTTTCTTCCCAAAGTCAGTGCGGAGGGCAACAGAGACAAACAAACTGGGTAAAGGAAACGAGGAAAACCGCTATGTGAAAACTTCCTCAAGGTTTCCATTCTCAAAGCTGTCTGGGACTATTCAAAAAGCACAAAAGAAGACAATTCAATGGAATATACAGGCTGCAGTGTAGAATACTTTCAGCTGTTATTACTCTCCAATACAGTTTACAACCAAGAACAGCCATAGACAGTGTGTTAAATCACCAGAGAGGAAACACAACCACTTTAGGGGAAATGCATCTCTCTACCAGACTGTCTCTCTACAGTAAAATGTACAGGGAGAGATTTATCATCTCGGAAATAGAACTGGTCATGATGTAAAGATTTAGTGGAATTGTACAGGATGAGCCGTTGCCATCAATAGAAGTCGTATATTTGATGTTGCAGGTGCAGAATCAAGGTGTTTTATCACTTGGACATGAATGTGTATGGGGCTGATGTGCTGCTGATTTGAACGAAGCAGTGTGTATTCAGTCTGCTGAATATCCTTCTATCCATGCATGCATGTGTCATTATCTGGATGAATATTTATCCTTGAGGAGTGCTCAAGATGCAAGAGGCATTCAGGATGCCATCAATCTTTGTGCAATCTACAGACACACACACACACACAGAACTACTGTAGTTACGCCACTCGGGGTGAGAAACTCTATCTGGAGGACCAAGTGTTCCAAGATACACATCATACAAACTTTGGAAATCGGACAAACATTTATCATTTCACACTAAAAAACAATTTAGCTCATGGATATCCAAAATCCAGAGGAATATACTGTAGGTTCAGATTTTAAGCTAATCTATACCTATATATACTGTACCTACTATACATTTAGCCAGCTACCAGTGCTGGTGGATTATCTGTTCAGCTACCATGGGTGCATCCCAAGTCTCTTAAATTGCATCCACGTTTCCCTCACTTCCCTCACTCCCTCACACTGTTTTTAGAAAAATGCGACATCCTTTCCTCTGAAGCGTCATGTGAAGTGACATCATGACGTAATTAACATCATGGCGTTCAGCTGAAAGTCCTCCGGGAAGGCTGCTCTCGTGTATCCTCGCTCATAGCTCCTCAGAGATCCCTCCTCGCTCCTCGGAGCAGAAATAAGAGCTTTGGGACGACCTTCAAAATGGCGGACCAGAACGATTTCTGGTTCAAGCGAGGATCGAGGAGCGAGGAAATATCAAATAAGAGACTTGGGATGCACCCCATGTGTTTGGGTCCTCTGATTTCTCCGCCTGGTTTTTAGTAGGTCAACCATTTGCCTGATCTAAAAACGCTGATACACAGGGAACCAGAACGTTTTTCCTGCTGATATGAAACAAACGCTAATATTACACTCATGAATGGCATTAAGTTATGCTTACTTGCTTGTTCATTTCATGATCGCAAAGTCATGAAAAGGCCCATCACGTCTGCTTCCTGTTCCTCTCTTCTTCTGTGTTTCATTTCGGTGTGATATAATTTGTTTTAAACACTGCCAACCTGTGTATGGGATTTCAACAACATGCTACACGCACATCAACGCAGAAGTATATAAACTTAAATGTAAGTGCCGCCACGTTCTTTGCATTCGCGCTTTACATTAACGTTTTACGTTACGTTCGACTACGGCTGGGCGATATGGTTGAAATCAATATCACGATAATCATAAGGATTTTTCTCGATATCAATATATATCACGATATGGTTCATGTATGCAAAATCACATTAAATAATCAAATTAATGTTCATCTCATTGAACTGAATGGTAATGTTAGGTGTGATGTCAAACAAAACAGAAATAGTCAAATAATATTCCTACCATACCTCATTTTATGAGAGTTTTTAAGTAAAATTTGCTTGTCATCATCAATTTAGACAGCAGAAATGTGTGTCATGATATTAAAATATCTTCATATCATCACGATATGATTCCACTGAAAGACGATAAACGATAATATTGAATTATCACCCAGCTCTACGTTCGACTATAAAATGCGCTAAAGGCAGAGAAATCAAAGGAACTACGGAACTACCGAACGCATGTGATAACCGAACATAGTTCATCAACACTGGAATCTAGCCTAGCTTGCTAGCTAGTAGGTAACTAGCTATAGTAATCTGGCTAACTTCAAGCATTTGTCGAAGTTGTTGCAAGACTGCTAGCTAATTTGATAACTGTTAGGTCTATCACTTATGTATTGAAGTAACGCTAGTTTAAACACCACCGTGGGAATAAGGTCAGTTGGCCCAGGGCTGAAAGTGTCGCTATTTTTATTCCCTGTATCAATATGTGTCACCTGCCCTGCTGCTGTCAAACCTTCTGACATGACAGGCCATATGGTTCCTCTACAGAGCGAAGCATCAAGGGTCAGAGGTGCGTGACACTGTCATGGTGTCGTAGCAAAGCTTCAGTACAGATCAAACACACTGCTAACTGGTCCAAATCTTGAGCAGGATCACGTCTGCTCTCTTAATATGATCTGCGATTCCCATTCTGTCCGGATGTTATACCATTATCACATAATCTTTGAATTATTCACCATTCTCCCATATCTTTGCTGCGGCTTTACTTAGTGTCTAGGTATACTGTTTGATCAAGGACAGGGCTAGCATATGCCTGCATGACATGTCCTTCACTAAAAGGACACCCTTTATGCCATGGTGGAGGATTCACAGAACAAAGTTGGAAGGACCCTTTGAACATCCTTTTAAATATTTCAGATAGGACTGATCAGATTAGAAATGAGAGCCAATCTAGGTCATATAGATCCCAGGTTGTAACCTCACACCAAATCAAAGTAACATGAGACGGACTTTGAACTTCACACAGAGCCATCCGGGTGACCTTGGGAGCACGATTGAAATGCTCCATTGTTATTGAACATGCGACAGAGATAGCACAGACAACGTGTGTGTTTGTAGTCTAATCAATGGCAGGCCTTTACTGGTTTCTCCTTTCGTTTCGCCATAGGGCAGAACATTTTGTTACCGCAGATGAAAACGGTGTGGGGCGGATAGCAGACAGCGATGATCTGCATTCGCAGAAGGGATCTGAAACTAGAAATAAAAGGAGGTTTGCTTGTGAGGAAAGAGGAGAAGAGAGGGAGGATAGTTTGGGATGCTGGAGTCTGTGTCCTGTAGAGAGTTTCTGTTTTTGGAGATGTCCTCTACATTCTGCTCTGCCTTACATAGACACAGAAACAACTGGGCAGGGAACATCAATGAGAAAACTCCTTCCCACAACAACTACTGACAAGCTGCCCTTGAGCAAGGCACTTGACTCCAACTTCTCCAGCAGAACTGCTCAATGCCAAACACTAGAGATTCACACTGAAGTGGCCAAACACAGAAGCTCCATGGCCAGCAGTTCTGGTTGTATGTGAATTTGTGTAATTGCGTGAGTGTAAATTGGGACGTTTCCGGAAAAACAGTCTCAGCATACTTTCCCTGGAAAAATAAAAGTTATATAAATCCACAAGACCTGTAGTTGCAGTTGGTTGAGCTGCTAATGAGAGTTGTTCATATTATAACACCACCCTTGAACAGAGAGCATAAAGTGTGTTACAAGTATCTCACCATGCAAGCGCTGCATTAATCTAGTAGACCATTAGCTGTTTAATATCAGGCTATAATTTTGGAATACATAATGCAGGCTATCTACCTCCATGAGGGGTACCAGCAATTCTGTGTTCCATGCCTGTATTTTAGGCCCTTATACGATTTTTGGATCAACTGAATCCACGAAACTAGAATGAGGTGCTCTTGTGTGTTGGGATCAGAGGCTTCACCATTATCCCAGCCTATCAAAAAGTAGTGGTAGTAGTACCAAGATGAAAGAGAAGTGGCAGCATATGCCAAGATAGCTTCTCTTCACTGGAACATCATCGTTTCCCCTCCTGAAGATCAAATGCTTTATTTTTTATATATATACACTGATTCAGACCTAGCCTCGCAAGTTGATGACACTGCAAGACAACTTATGAAGCTAAGTCATACCAGAAAGGATATGATAAAAATTGCATGCGTTTTTTTTGTCTATCAAGATTTACCTTGAAGTGATACTCCCTATACGCCCATGCCACAGTGATATCTGAAAAACTCTAAGCTAACTACCTTATTTCAAAAGAAAATGATGGTTTTGAACAGATGTCACACTAAAATATGTATATTTTAGCCTGTATCTCTGTCTGAGACGGGGCTTTTTTAGTAGTTGGGGACATACCCAAAGCCAGTTAATGAGTTGCTAATGAACCCTTTGACAGCCACACAACAAATAAGATGTGCCATAATCCAACAGCGATGAGATAATTACTTCCTCTTAATGAGCGGGTCCTTGACCTAATTTACTGTCCAGGGAAAACCATCACACACGTCCAGAGAATCTCTGCTGTGTGTGTGTGTGTGTGTGTGTGTGTGTGTGTTTTGTGTAAATATCAGATCACAAGTTGTGATATGTTTCATGTTGCGTAACTGATGAGTCCCTTATCGCAAAACACACGTGTCCCTATCGTGGCATCTCTCATCCTCAGTATTTCTGGTCCTGACAAATCAAAACTCAATTGCTTGCATAACACTCAAGCAATTGCTCAAGCAATAACACAAAATAAAATCCTGAAAGACAGAGAGAGTAAGGACTAAATATTTCAGCGCACCCTATGCTGTGCAACGTTGAACTTGGCAATCTGCTGACCTTGGTTTTCTCTGGTAAGCTACAACAGCCGAAACACGAACAGACATTAATGGATGGTCTCATTTACCGTAGCAACATTCTTCTCTCTCTCTGTCTCCTTGTCTCTCACTCTCTTTTCCCCGGCCGTCCCTTGGCTAGCAGAAGACATTTCCAGTCTTAACAAGGAAAGGAAGGAAAGCCATAGTCTTAGCTTTAATGAGGCCCCCAAGGGCTTTATGTCAGGGGCCTGAGGGGCCCGCCCTACCTCTGGAGCACCAGACCTCTCTGTAAATGGAGCACAGAGGACACACACTGTATGTATGTGTGTTTTACTGGACGCTCCTGGAGGTGTAGGTTGGGAGCAACATGGTAGTCAAGTCAGTCAGGACAGGAAAAGGAAAACTGCACTAAAAGAAGCTTTGGAAAAAGGTGATTAAAAAGGTAATTAAGCTGAAAAAGTCTATGGATTCTCCCATTGTAAAAACCCATCAGTAATTACCTGGTGACATAAGAATGAATGTTTTGCGACCGCGAATTGAGGACTGAACATGTACAGACAAAGATTATGAAGCTCCGACATCAAAGCCACTTAGCGATGTCTCCTTTTGAAAGAAAGAACATGAGTAATATCTTCGCCTGCATAAAATCAGTCAGTAGAATCATCCCTTTGTCACGCGGAGCGAGTGTGCTCATCCACTTGAGACGGTGGAGTCGATAAGATGTTTTCCACTGATCCTGATGCTGAAGGCACATCGCCGGCTCCGCTCTGTCGTGGGATCCTGCTGGAAGAGCCGCTTCAGGGAGCGGAAGATCATGACTGCCTCTATATATACGCCAGATATGACAGACAGCGTCCGATCAACACCTAGGAAATGAAATGCGCTGCCGTGATTAAATGAAATGGAATGTTTTAATCAGCTTGAGGCAGCGGTGAAATTGGTCTTAATCAATAGAGCGCCAGCTAATTATGTATTCATTACAGTATTCAACATTGATTAAAAGTTTCTCACTGCCTGTCAGGTGTGGATTTTATTGGGCTAACAGTCGCCTGTAATGGTGCCCTTTTCTATGTTCTGAAAATGTCATTAGTTATAATTATGAAACCATCTGTTAACATATTGATTTCCTTCTTAATTAGTAATGTTATAAAACCATAAAGGCACAGTTCCCCCATTATTTTTAGCACAGAAATGGCTGATTGAACAGAGTAAATCAATGTGCCTCTGAATGACTTTCATGAAGGCACTCTTGGTTGTCAGGGGCAACCTGCTAGATCACAATACACCATAAGAGGGAATGGAGGGAGAATGAAAAGAGCACTTGCATCATTTTTTTTTTGTCTTCTTTTGCAAAATAATGAGCATACGGTTCTTAAAAATCCTTGTAATACAAAACTGCGAGAACACTTTAGTGTCTCTGTTACCATGGTGAGTTCAAAGGCAAAGTTGAATCTTCACCCGTTTGCATTGGGGTTACAAGCTGTAAACCCGTGTCAGTACATACCATTAGCTGGGAATAGTATGCTGAAGGCAAGATTCTAATTTTTTTTTAACCATTGCCAGAGGAAGTCAAGCTTACATAAGCAGAAGCTGCAGTGGCTTTATTCGAAAGAAGCCCCACAACCAGACAAACCAAAACAGTAACTTCCTTCCCCTCCCCAACTTTCTATCTATCTCTCTCTCTCTCTGTCTCTCTCTGTCTGTCTGTCGCCCTTTCTCTCCATTATAAAGTAAGACTTTCGTTACTATCTGACATGGTAAGCATTTCAAATTGATGGGTTATTTTTATCCTGAAAGCAAAGCACAAGGGAGGGGACAAAGTCCATTTATAAAAGCCTTGCCTGAGGGAAAGGCTTTCAAGGGACTGATAATGCGACTGTGTCCTATAGGAGAGATTTAAGTTGTTTTTTGTTTTTTTTCTGTAACATTTTTATGTCAAACTTGAACTTGGACTCAAGGTTGGCTTAGAAGTCACTACTGAACTGCAGTGTGGTCAAGTCAGCTGTTTCTTTATTGCCAAGTCATGACAGAGTGTATTCACATTTTCTGTGATATGCAAATGAAGCCTCCAGATGAACAACTATGTCTATTTTAATGTTTCAAATGAGAAACACTTCCAAATCTCATTATTCAAACACTGGAAGTTGCAGAGTTGCGTATATAGTCGAAGACAGTGTAGAGGTTGCGCAGTTTCATACATGTGTAACATTCACACTATAAATTATTGTATTTCCCACCCTGCAACTGCACGTACATTGGCTCTTCATAAAAACTGAAAATGGACTCATGTAGTTGAGGGGATTTTGAAATTTTAGATTACGGTATATAAACACAGCTCAGGTTAATAGTCCTGCATTCCTTTAAGCATGTGTTTCCTCTGTGAAAACATGGAAAGCAAATCCATCCCTGTTGCCCTGCATTACTGTAATCATTGTGTCAATCATGGTGATGTGATCTCTTCTCTTAACAGAGCATATTGAATGTCCAAATGAGGAGGTCAAACATCCATAAGGCCACATAGCAAGGCTGTCCTTAGGTGGGAGATCAGTGTGATGGCAGAGGAAGGCTCTTCCTCATCTAAGTGGGAATCTAAATAATGCTGGAGAAAGGAGCAGTGACAGATTTACTATCACATCAGTGAGCATATGTGTCCCTTAAGTGTTGTTTTTTCCATATCGGCCATGATGTATGTGCAGTGGAAGACATGGCCATGAACGGATTATTCATTTCATCTGCCGCATTCTAAAGAGAAATATGATGTAGAAAAAGATCTAGAAATATGGCTGAGTTGTAAAAGAGCAACCTTGCACTTTTCTGCATGACACAGAGTTTGAGGAATTAGAGGTTTTTTTTACTCCCCAGAGTTTGCCTTTTATGTTTCATCAATATGTATTCAAGAGCTAAACAGTACTCTAATTTTGTTAAGTTCACAATTATTGTGCCAGGATGTTATGCAAGTTGCAGCTAGAGGACATTTAAAAGATTTTTTAACAACAATCTCTGCAGCTTCTCAGCCAAATACCATCTAAGTTTGTCTTTGTGGAACCCCACTGATTCTGTTTACAGAGCAGCATTCACACTGTTGTGTGCTGGCAAAGCAGAACCCACTGTGTTGAAATGGCAGTGTCAGTCGTCCCCGCCACTCCACAGATCTCTAAAGCTGATCAATGCACATACATGCAGTCAAACTGCCTTTGGAGACGCGATTGATGTCGTTTTAATATCTGCAATTCAAATGTCTTTTTATCACCCTGCCAAGAGTATATGGCACATCTGCTCCCTAGGACCGCTGGCAGCTCAGCACTAAGACGGATGTCATTTCTTACTTAAGTTTAAATGTGGCTGCTTGTCAGAAAAAACAGAACATTTTGAATATTTTTGATGATGTGTCTATTAAAGAACAAAGGGTTTGATTTCTCTCACATGTCGTAACTGAACAAAGTTTGAGTAGTCATTAGCCTATATACTGTATCATTGACTGTATCATTGTATTATTGCTTGTTTCACTGCTGGTTGTTGTTTGAACTTTGTGATGTCTCATTGTGTTGTACCAAACCATAAATTTAACTTAAATTACCAAAACAAACAAACAAAAAAACAGAATTAACTTTTTGTAACCCTTTACCGACAGTAACAAACCAAACTGTTTTATGTCCGTCGTATACAGGTGAACCTAAAAAATGCATGTAATGGGAAAAGTAACTCAGATACTGCTACAGTTACTTGTATTACTACTTCTACTACTACCACTAAAACTAGTTCAACTACTATTACAACTGATCCTCCTACTATGTCTTCACCTGCTACTACTACTATTACTACACCACTACTAGTACTAGTACTACTATGACTAAGATGAAACTTTAATGATCTGTTTGGGGACTGGGCCATTGCAGTAGCAAACAGTGCAGGATACAGCATAGAAAAATAGAGTATGATCAAGAATAGAGTAAATGGAGGTATATAAACATAATGCAACAGAAAATATGTTCAGTAGAAATGTGTATAAGTATGAAAAAAAGTATGTGGTTAACTGATATGGATTACAGTATGAAGAAAAAACAATGTGTCAAATTACAGCATATTTAGGATGTGCAAAAATGTCCCATATTCATATTAACAGGTTTACAGGGGGCTATAGGTACAGAAAGTTTCTAGATGTGTTGAAATGCATTGTAAAAACTATACACCTTATCAAGTATATTCTCATAACAGCCGTGGATAAGAATTAATGTTACTATTATTATTTTTAGCAGTAGTAGTGTTGTTGTTGTTTACAGATCAGATACCTGCACTTGAAGAGAAGGAATATGTCTTCATGCTCAGACAAAGTTTATTGCTCTGGGGGCTGCTTCTGTTCACACTATGAAGAGATCCATGTCTTTGGTCTTTGTGCGTCTGTGTGTGTGTGTGTGTGTGTGTGTGTGTGTGTGCAAGATTGGCACACAAGAAACTGTGAAAACACTCAGTTCACAAAGTTCAACTTGTAAGTTTGAATGTGTGGCTGTAGCTTCATTTTGAAGGATTCTGATCCTTTGACAGACTTTATTTGCAATTCCTAGCCTCAGATTATGACTTTCTGAGTCTGGGTGCATTGTGCTGTACAACCTGGCCAATGCCACCCTGAATGGCCAGGAAGAATTTCATAGTTTAGTATAGAATTGAGAAATTGAGTGCACTTCCTGGTGTATCATGGAAGCCTTTCTCAGCACAGAATGTAGTTTTAGTTAAATTAGCATTTCTTGGAGGCAGAACTGAGCAAAGCTGCTAAACAACCACAGTTTTTGTGGTTAATTAACGTTAGACTGAAGCCCAGTGAAAAAGGCAGGAGGTAGGCCTACAACTGAAAAAAAATGCAATCTAGCCATACTAATTTATCTAAGTTACCTAGTTAGCCTACCAGGCCTTTCAAGTTCAAACTAGCCATACTAGCCTATAGCTATCTAGGTAAGTTCCATAAACTATCCCTAAACTATCCCTGCACTGACTGCCATATAGACTAACTCCAAATTTACTCCCAAACCACATTCCATTATAACCACAGTATACAACAAGTTAACATGAACAAGCAAACATCTCACCTGGATTCGGAAGAGAAGGAAAGATGTTTAAAAAATGATCAAAATCCTCAGAGGATGTGACCTTTACTCTCTGCCACCAACATCGCTGGCACCACTAAAGTCTGCAGATAAACTCCCTGATCTGCCATTTCATGATACATGCAGTAACATCCAGTATTAGAAATGAGCAACATCACATCCTCATCTCCCATACTGTATATCACCTGACCCCGCCATGCCAAGCAATGCTGTGGTGCAATCACACCTACAGTTTGTTTTCTTTGCACCGAACCATAGCGGAAATGTTTACTTAGTTGCATTTCTTGTATTTGGTTTGATCAGGTTTATACTGCTCGATTACAAGCAAATCAGGGCTTGTACACCAAAGTCACACTTATATTACACACACTAGTCACACTACTTACAAGTAGAGCTCAGATATTAGCCAGAGTTTTGGTAACCTATCATCCTGTGAGGTTAGAGATTTTGGGGAGTCAAAACTACTGGCAATCTGATGTCAACATTTGTCTCCTTTTACCAACAAAACCTTGCATTTTGGGTTGTTTTAGTTGCTACGATTACGTTCCCACTCCTAACAAACTGCACCACAGTTTGTTTTGAAGAGGACTGAGACCTGTATTTTCAGGCCATCTCGTTACATGGTGCCCACCAGAGTTTGAAAGGCATTGATCTCACCTGCACAAAGGAACCGAAGGAGCGAGGGAAACTGTTAACTCTTTTTGAACAGCTGCCAAGGATGTTGATCTTGTTTAACAGACAGACAATTCTCTTTTACTCTGCTCATGGTTCATGGCTCTTGATGATCACATAAATGGAGAGGTAGTGACAGGTTCAGAGGTCACCTACAGGTATTTCATGTATTCAAGTTAACATTCATGCCAAGGGCGGATATTTCATTTCACTGTTGGGAGGGATAATAAACAGAAAAGTTTCTAAAGAGCAATTCCTGAAGGGGATACCAAAAGTGCCGCCAAACGTACTGTATTATATTAAATGTATATAGAGGAAACCCTGGTATATCATGGACAACTCTCTGTTTTTCCCAGGAAGGGGGGGTCCAGACCCCCCTGTCCCCCCCGTAATTTGCGCCCATGATTCATGCACTTCTGAACTACAATATCTAACATCTCGCCTATTTTTCCAGACAGAGACCTCAGAAATGAGGAACCTGGTTGAAGTTATAAATGTAATAAATAATCTGTTTTTCCAAACAGAACTGGGAAGATTGAGGTTTTGTGGTTTTATTTTGCCCTCCACTTAATCAAGTGTATTTTGTAAAGGTATATGGCTCATTGATTGTCTCTTCTCAGTCTACATAGATGATGTTAATGTTCCACTTGTTATTTCCTGTGTCTCTTTTACAAGATCCCCAGGCAACTACAGTATTGACTGGGATTCAGGTCAATGTAGAATCATCTACTTTCATCTCCTACATAATACATTTTACACATACATCTTTGTACTCATTCATCCAGTGAGTTGAGAGTCCTTGCTCATAATGTCTCATTTGGCTTTTCATGTTGGTATTTATTATTTATGTACTGTTGACCACGACTTGGTCTGTACTGTTCAGTCTAGCTGCGTGATGCTCAAGGAGCTGAAGTGCTGCTGGCGTAAGAAGACGACTGACTTGGACACACTTACCTTTCACCACAGCAATTAGGGATCCAAGCACAGCAGGTGCTGGAACTCTGGAAATACCCTATTACAGAAAAAGATCTCTAATACAGATATATCTAAAAGATCAACGGTAGCCTACCCATCAGGTTTTGATGTCAGTCTCTCAGAATCAAAGAGCAAGAGACTCTTTCTGGACCATTTTGCACCGACGTTCAACAATCCATCGTAGAAAAGGGAGAGAGACCAATTTATCCCCTGACAGTAGCCTCAGTTGACCAGAATACAATGCAGCCATAGCTTGCATCTTTGCAGATCTGTCAACTGCTTTTTTGTACATAATTTCAACAACCAGGCACCATAGCATTGTTCTCTCTCCACTCTCAGTTTCTCTCAACTGGAAAAACATACTATACTATTGCTCTCACTTTCTCCACCTACAAATACAACACAGAGAAGCCCCTTCTCTGGCGGTTGTCAAAAGGCATTGTGGGAAATGTAGAAAATCTCTAACTGAAGTAGAAGTAGACAAGAATGTGGGTATGCCAAAAAAAGTAAATTGCAACACTTAATCACAAAATAACTCTGTTTCCTTTTCCTTGGTCCTATCTGTAATGATGATATGGAAGAATTTTGGCTGGAGAGGTGACATCTTGTTGTAGCTGCCTAGACTGCAAAGGGAGGGCTGACATGTGCTGTGTGTGTGTGTGTGTGTGTCAACAGCTAGCAGATGTTCACACCACATCCTTGGGATTACAGCAGACTGTGACCTGAACTTCTGATTGGTCAGATTGCTCCCAGTTCCTGCAGAAGCCTGGTTGGCACTCTGGCCCTCCTCCGCCTCTTCCAGCTGGCCAGGTATATGGCTCTCTGGCCTGAATCAACTCTCTCATCTCATTATTGCCTTTATTTAGTTTTCAGTTAGTCAAGAATTTATGTTTACTAATGATTACTTTAATTGTCCAGTTGCAAGCGTGTGAGTGGGCTGCAGAGGCGGCTGTGGCCACAGAGCTGCCTGACATCCACTAAATCCTCCTTCATGGATTCAGCTCATTAAAACTACAAACTAGAATAACGGAGGCATCGCTGCAATTAGTGGATTTCAATTCAATTCCAAATGATGGAGCACTTATCTTTTATAGGGCCCACAAGCAGTGCAGTGAAAGCTTTAACCTTGCTGCAAAAGTTTCTGCTCTGCACTGTGTACTCCTTTTAAATAAAGATTGTAAATTCATTCGTATCTCCTGCTGATTGAATTTTCCTTGATTTGAATATGATCCTCTACTAACAGTGCTGTGTTACCTCAGGGAGAGAGTGCCAATCTACCAACTACCTTACTGTTGCTGGTAGGATGACAACAAAACAGGTAAATAACAAACTATCTGACACTTTCACTGTCACTGTTACTGAACAAAAAATAGTTTGATCCTTTACATTCCCACGCCTGAGGCGTATCCAAGTTTGTGATCAAAATCTAAACTGTTTTTCTTGGGGATATTTTTCTGTTTTTCTAGCTCCAAATTCCTTTGATCAGCTAGGGAAGATGCACAAAAACATGCAAACAATTTCTGTATACATTTAGCATGATTAGAAATTATTAGAAATGCCTATAAAAAGTTAAAGCTTACAGATGGCATAAAAATCCATATGCTGATGCGGATGTTTGTGATAAACAGATGCTAAACAAATGTACTGACAAATCATTTATAATACATTTGTAAAACATCAGTATAGTGCAGTACAACAATTTAATATCAATAATTGATGAAGCAGTGAATGATCAACAAATAATTTATACATAATCAGTCAAAATAATAATAACTGCATGGGTTCATAAAGAAGGGCATATAGGTCTGATATATATATCATATATTAACATTAGGTAATGATCTACAAATGATGTACTCATATTCTTATCAAAGAAAATATTTTTTTAATGTCATTACTAATGATGTATACAAATATTTATAATATGTTAAGCAATTCATCATTAACTTATAGTTTGTATTATTCAAAAGTGTTACCAACAAGAGCGACTAGCATCCATCTGGCTTAGACTACTATTTTTTTTTATATAAGATATAAAGCATTTCTCTGGGGGTAATTTGTAGATTGTGTGGTTAAGCGATTATGTTATGTTATGTTTTTTTTTTATTAATAGCCCATAATCATTATCATTTCAGATCCATCATATAAACCTCCTCAATATATTGTTTGAGTTGGTGCTGCACTGAATGCTTGGTCCCAAAGAAGGTATTTGTACAGTAACTGACCAAAGATGAACCCCCATTCACGTCATCCTCTTTGATTCCATTCTGTACATACAACAGATCCACAGTACTCACACTCACCTTTCATGCTCCCTCCAGTCACATCAGGTTTTCAACAATACATATTTCATGAAATGATACCAAAGAAACAAGAAAATCCTTTGTAGGTAGGAACCTCCATTGAGACTGTCTTCTTTTCCTCTTTGTTGCTCCTCCAGAGTCCCGGGCCTTTCTGTAGGCTTGTGCCTCCACTGCTGATGAGCATCCTCCCTCCTCCTGATGCAAGCTGGACAAGAGAGGAGTCTATGTGTCTATGTTTCTCTTCTTCTCCACCGTCTGCCATCTCTCTCGTTTGCACCACACTGTCTGAATACTTGCCATTCACCTGATGTGTCCTCAGTCAAAGAACATTGCTGAATTTTATTTGTAAGTATAACTGTTCATTGTTTATCCTCCGGAGGACATGCAGGATTTCTTGTACTTTTTGTTCTTGACAAGCTGTATGAGTTTACAGAAAGAGGCTGGAGCAGGAGGTCCAAAGCAATCTGCAGATGGAGTGTCCTGGTTTGACTGGCAGAGTACTCCATTTTATCTCCTACACTTTGAAATTGTGTGTGTGGTCGGGTGGTGGGGTGGGGTGGGGTGGGGCGGGGGAGGGTGGGTACGATGATGGATTGTTTTTTGTCTGTCCATCCTGTCCATCCATCTGTCAAACATAATATCTCAGGTGGCATCTGAGACACCACTGGCCTGATTTTTACTAAACTTTTAAACTCAAACGATATATCTCAGAAACCACTGATTTTGACAACTCCTTTAGTTGGGTTTGTTTGGGCAGGTGAGAACAATGTAATTCGAGCCAAACAACTGCACCAAGATGCCTGAAAATGCGAGTCTCGGTTTTCTTCCAAGCAAACTGCAAACCTAATCCGAACCAACTACAGACAACAACCCAAAACATGCAGTTTTATGAGTATGTTGCTTGTTGTTTGCCTATTTTTCCATGTGGCCTTACGGGTATAAAGAGATGGATGGATATTTGATAGCCAGCAGTTCCTCATGCTTGGAAAGCCAAGCATCATAAAAAATGAACCAAGGGCAAACCACAGTCTGGACCGACGCTCCTATTCAGCGATCTCCTCCTGTCTTCTTAACTGGTATGAAGATCACAGATGGTAAATTATGGCAAAAAGAGCACAAACAAGTCCAACATGCTTCGCTAAAGTTACAGGGTTGGAATCGGATTTGTTTTGACTCATCCCCCGCTCCTCGTCTGCCAAAATCTCTAACCTCGCAGGGTGAAAGGTTGCCAAGACTCTGTCCAATAAACAAGCTACTCGTGAGTCCATTTGACTTTCGTTTACAAGTCATGGTTCACTTGTAATTAGGCAGTGTGAAACTAAACAAACCAAATTAAAACATGCAGCAAAGTAAACTTTTCAGCTATGGCTCCCACCAAAGAAAACAAACTGTAGGTGTGATCGCACCCTAATACAAGCAAACATTTTGCATCACCCTGAATTTAAAAGGCCTTAATCTAATAGCCGTAGGACAACGAGTTCATATGCACAACTTGAAAATCCCACTGAGCCAAACAGTGGACATCCTGCTGATGCGGCCCTTTTCGGTGACTCCTTTATCCCCATCAATCAGCATTTGATTCAGACGTTTGCTTCATTGATCTGATGGTTCCCAGTGGAGACTTCTGTCACATGAAGCGGGATTTCTGCTGATGTCAGGGACTGAATATGTTATTAGCCATTCTGTTTGGTTAAAGTACGGCACCGCCGTCTATGGATTACAGTTTACAGTTTGTGTATTATTAACATGTATTCATAAGGTGTATGATGAGGATGAAACAATGCTGACAGACAACTTTGACTGCAGCAGTGAACCTGAAACCTCAAGGCACACAAGTTAAGCTACACTCCCCCCCCCGACACAGACACACACACACACACACACACACAAACATGCACACACAAAAATTAAAGCTATTTGTTCCTTATAGCCCAAATAATTCCTTGTAATTATTTACTGCTCTCCACTGCCACCTACCTTTCTCACACACACACACACACACACAATTAGAAAAGCCAAAGCGTATTTTGTGTATTGTTTGTTAACCTAAATTCCTTGTATTATACTGCCTCCTCATGTATGATAATTAGGTGTCGATCAGAATTAAAATCTGAACAACTCTGTACTACAACACTTCAAACTAACCTTTATCAGATAATACTATAGTAGCCTACTATATGACCACATATTATGACAATATATGATAATTCTCAGCGCTTATTTTAACTTGCATGGAGCACCAGAGGGATGGGCTTTACAACCTAGAGATGTCAGATTGTTTCTGGTAAGTTGTCAATCACTGAGAAGTATGTTACATTGATTTATTATTATTATTATTTTTTTATTCAACAATAACAACATACACAACATAACATATTTAAAATACATAACAAAACCTGCAACATACTAAAAGGAAACGCCATAAAACTGGACAAAAAAAAAACATAATAAAAAAAAAAATAATAGGGTAAAATCAATTAATAATGGTAATGCAAATAATAATAAGACCCACTACATTGCTTTATTGATTGACTCTATGTTTAAATACTTCCCCCTGTCACTTCTGTGTGGTTGTCTAAATATTCTGGTGCTCAATACCCTGTTTGGAAAATGACTGACTGAATTGACTGACTGATTGATTGATTGATTGATTGATTGATTGACTGATTCATTCAGTCATTCAGTCATGCCTACAGTATATGTGTATACTATGTCACATCAAAACTTTATTTAGTCCAGTTTTCAAGTTTTTATTTCATTTTAAGGTTTTCATAATACCGTGTGTGTGTGTGTGTGGGTGTGTGTGCGTGTGAGTGTGGGTGTGTGGGTGTGTGTGTGTGGGGGGGGGGGGGGTGCGGGGGGTGGAGGTGTGTGTTTGTTGGCTGTGATTATATGCTAATTTTAGTTAGACATGAGCTTTAACCCCAAGGTGAAATCCAGGAAGACTCTCTTTCTGAGTAATGAGTCCCTCTGGATAACCACATTTGCACTTGGAGCGGAGAAATGAAAACAGGACTGAAACAAGACAGTGAACGTTAGACTGTGGGGGCAAAGAAAACCCACATTAGATAATTAGATATTTCTTCCAAGAGCACTCAGGAAGGATGAACTAGAAAAACTCTTGGGCACAGTGCTCAATACCTGTACGATGCACTTATTAACACTGACAGATTAATTCAAGAAAATGTGTTTCTGTTGGGGAGAAGTGTCAATCTAGCGGTTACCAGACTAATTTTTATTAATGCCTCAGATTAACAAAACATGCAAAGGAACTCCCAGACACTGTCTCTTGTTAGCAATTAAAAAAAAATATTGATATATTATAGATAAACATACGTATTGTAGACACAAATTATGTGAAGATTACAGTCCTTCACCATGAATTGGATTCTGTGACAATAACACAAATTGTACATGTCGTTTTCAACTGTTCGTCACGTGAAAACTAGCTAATGGTTAATTTTAGGCAAGTAAAACAACTTTGCTTAAGGTCAGGGTTAGATTTATGCAACTACAACTATTTGTTTAAGGTTAGGAAAAGGCTTTGGTTCAGTCAGAGAGACTTACGTCAAAGGAGTTCGGACCATTATAGCACTAATGGTTATACAGTTGTATTTGGCGGAAAAAGCTCTGCTCTTGAGGATGCTCCCCAATGAATCCAAGCAGCATGCCAGAGATTCTACAGGGAGCACAATAAACCCCCAAAGGCATGGTAGACATTTCATTAATAATATGAAACCAACATAAAACCAGATATAATTCAGAGGTACTTTGCACAAGAATCCTGGGAACAGATCATAACAGGAGGAGGTCGGGGTGGTGGAAGGAATTTGCAGATCCACTTGGGTCAGCAGCAGCAGTGGCATGAATGAACGGCAGTGTGAGCTGGCAGATTATACAGGCCGCCTCATTGACTTGTTTGAATGTGATTGGTGATGAGATTCAGCTCGGATTGGACAACTGACAGCCAATCAGCTGATAGCATGCACAACTTCAGTGTTCTGCCTGAACTAACGCGATGCTCCATTTAGCCAAAAATGTAAATCTTCTTGGTATGAAATGTTTACATCCATCCACATCCTTACACCGCGCCAGTTCAATGTCAGACTACATCCTGTTTCTAGTCGTGTCTCCTTCATGCAATCCTTTCATGGTGGAAAATCTATTTCTCTCACTTTTCGTGCAAGGACCACATATTCATTTTAAGACATTGCGCTCATTTCACAGGAGGTCAAGCTGACTAGCCACTACTTAATTAATAAGGCTAGCTTCTTCCAGATACATTGCAATTTAGAACAATGGGGTGATATTTTTACAAGACAGTGAATTAGCTGACCAGATACTATGGTTAGCTAGCTCAGTGGTTCTCAACCTTTTTCACATCAAGCACCCTAATTTAGTCCACATTAGGGCCACGGACCCCCATTTGATGAGATTTTGTCTCTCGGACCCAAATCTGAGAATATTTTTATTGTTAGATATGATTTTGTCCAGAATTCCATGACTATCTGTATTGTAGGTAAAGAGATAACAGAGAAACTATGATCAAAGGAGTCATTCTTCTACATTCTCTAACTTCTTATAAATTAAATAATGCTGAAGTTTAACAATTCTTCAGGTTGCTGGGGACCCCCTGGAACCCTCTCAAGGACCCCTGGTGGTCCCTGGACCCCACGTTGAGAACCACTGAGCTAGCTAACAAGATGACATTATCTAAACACAAAAAGTGTAGCCCATCAGTGGCAAAAAAGATCAGTTCCCAGTCAAAAAACAGCACAGAAATTAACCAAGTCTTTTCAATTATCTGAGAAGGCCAGCTGTACGTTTAGAAATACAGTCAGCTGTTCCTCCTCATGTACAATCAATCAATCAATCAATCAATCAATCAATCAATTACTCACAGCCACTGTTGCCCAAAAGCTAAGGCAAATACCTCCAATATGGCTGCCAGAGTGTGTTAGCCTATGTCACCTGAAAGCCCTTGATCGACATATTTCTTTTCAAGGCAGAATATCAATACTCTTTCATTTTATTTGAAAATAAATACATGCAATATCTCAGTATCTCAGTGTGAGTTGTGAGGTGTGAGTTGAGTCTGAAATATTGCAGTGTGAAGCCTGCAATATCTCAGAATTATTAATGTGAGTTCAGCTGAAGGCTATCAAGGTTCCCCAGGTGAGCTGCTGAAAACAGAACTGATAGCGGACTGTTACTGATCTGAATCAAAGTTACAATCCATACCACAGTGCATTTCTTTTCAGGTGTTATGTAAGGGACAAGGAAGAGTGTCTTTATTTCCTACATGCCTGAGGCACGGCTCGCACCTTCGCTGTGGGAAATTTAGCATAGAAAGGAGGAGGAGAGATAAACAGCAGAGGGACTAAAGTTTAGCGAAGAGGGTTTGTGAAAGCAAGGTTGCCAGATTAAATCCCCCAAAACCAGCTGGGAAAATCAGGGTGAGGGTGGTGATTGAAGAATACTCTCTTGCTCTTGAGGAGCCATAGAGCAAGGCAGCTGACCATGCTCTGCAAACCTTCCCTGGATAGATAAAGGTTAAAACAACAAGCAAATTGGAAAATATCATATGAAATCCCTAGAATATAGACACACTGTTTGTTAGGCTTTTTAACATTTTTATTCAAACAAAATGAAAGACGGCCGGTATGACTTGCATGAGAATGCTGGTCAGGTCTTGAGCTGAGGAACCAACCCCCCCAGGGAGAGAGAGCCCTTTCATTTGACCTGGATTAAATATTGATTCCTTGCGATAATAGAGGATAGAGCACAGATTTCTATGTCACGGCGGAGTGAGGGGGGTCAATCCTTTGTTAATGAACTTTAGGAGGGGAATTTATTTATCCTTTCTTTCCTGGCATCGAGACGGGTCGTAAAACGTCCATTTAGAAATGAAATGTTAATCAATTTTGATCCATCTGTTATTTTTTTCTCTTTCTTTCTCTCTCTCCCTCTTTCGCTCTCACCACTCTCACCATCATTAGTGGGGTTGTGAAAGCATGCGTAGGCTGCAGTTGCACTAAAAGTTAACCTTCAAAGCTAATTAAGAGTCAAGCAAGCACACGACAAGGAGCAAGCTCGCCCCTTGACTGATGTGGGAGTATCCAAGTTCTTTACAAAAAAAAAGCAATAAAGTATCAAATGAACCAATCATAATCAGCCACATTTATTCTGCATCCAGGCAGCTTGTCCAACTGAATATGACAGGATTTAAATGGCCGGACAATAAAGGGATTAATATCCATTTATGAATAAACTACAAGGAAATTAGGCTTTGATGAATTAGGTATATGCAAGTCAGGTGTTTTGGATGCTTTTCTGCTTGTTCACCAGCTGCCTTTGTTTTTGTTTTCTGGGTCTTTGTCACAGCATTGTATATTGTGAAGTGGCAGTTTAGAGAAACAGGCTTGTAACTGGAATGTTGCTGGATCAAATCCTCAGACCGGCTGAGAAAATCCAGCTGAGAGGATCCCTTTTAGCAATTCATCTGACATCAAGTTCCCCAGGTGTGAATGTTTGTAACTGTATGAATGGAAAGCAGAGTGATGCTTTGTGAAGTGATTACAAAAAAAGGTGCAGGATTACACTGACATCTGGTGGAAAACTCGTGTGCTTGCTGATTTTGGAATTGGCCCATGACACAGTACTGTATATCAATGTGCAAAGGCATTCAAGCCAAATTATCCCAAGCCAGGCTGCAGTAGATGCCTGTATGTACTAGTTAACAACAGTCTCAGTGGTTATGGTATTTCAAGAACTCCAATGCAAGGTTGCACCAATTGCTCATCTGCGTGGGTTAGCAGTGCCAGACTCTTCAAAGGAATGATATCGGATCAGAGAGAAATTGAGGCGACTGGTACTCTTCATTGTCACTTCTATGGTATTACCTCTCCATTATTCATACATCGCGCTCTCTTATTTGGTTCATCTCGGAGGTGACATTGTTCTGAGACTTGAACTCGTGTAAAACTTCTAATAGCCGACTCTGCGGCCGACCTTCAGTGGCTGTGATTGAAGCGGTGCTGTGTGGGCGTGTGACATGAAGCTGAAGGCCACGCAACACTGTGATGAGGTGGAAGGCCGATCTGAGTCTAATTGGTGGTCTTCCAGGTTGATTAAAGTCCGCGGACCTGAAACTCTGACTCAAAGAAGAAAGAAAACACACCAAGTATTGAGTTGAAGTTTCATTATATCTCATGGCATGTTTATGGTTTTGTACAAGGACATGAATAGGATGATATTAAATTATCCTACTTGACCATGCTATACTGTAATATCATACTACTTAATTTTTTCCTTCAAACAGATCTACTGTATATAATCTATAAACTTTGAGCAGTAATATCAACATTGAACTGTAGTGAAACAAAACAGATACTATCTCACATTAAAGGAAAAATCCACCCTTGGATACTCTTACTCTGTCAGATATGATCAATTTGTGATGTTCAGTGCACTCCAGGAGTTATTTTGTGATGAAGTGTAACTTTCTTTTTTGTTGTACCCACTTTCCCTCAACCTGCCTCGTCTACTTCTACTTCAGCTAGGGAATCTCTACGTTTCCCAGAATTCCTTTTGACAACCCCCACAGAAGGAGCGTGAATTTGTTGCATTCAGCATTGCATCATGGTCTATTGAGGTTACTCTCGGTGGAGAATGTTGATTTTTGATTCTGAGGGGTTGACACCAAAACACTCACCACTGATGTTTTAGATATCTGCTATCAAACTCCATTGTAGCTGTGCTGGAAATATCTAATATGACGTCGTATACATGAATATATGCCATCACATCGTCTACGTATGGTCGGTAATCTGTGTAAACAAGAAAAATACTGTATACTACCAAACAACAAAATGTTCCCAGAAATACAAGGCTGCACAGTTTTTTTGTTTTTTTTAACAATGTTAAAGTGTTTTAGGGTGGATTTTTCCTTTAAGCGACAAATCAGATGTAATTGCATATCTTTAACATGACATCATCCTTTCTCACAGACTGAAAACAATGTTAGGTGTCATATTTAATGTGTGCACTAACAGCTGTCAGAGCGTTGAAACAAAGGATACAGTATGCACAGTCACCGAGTCACAGCTGTGACAATGGAAGTGTCATTTTTCAGTCAGAAACACAGCTGCTGTACATGAACCACTGCCAACAAGCCTCTTACATATATTCTATTGTCCACATGAATCACAGTAAAGAGTCACGTCTTTCACTAGTTGGTCGCTGGATCAATGTATGAAAGACAATGGCGCCTCAGTCATCCTTCATTCATCTTCTTCTCACCGTCTTCATTACACCGTAAAACCCTTCTCCATCTTCTGTAACAGGGAGGATTACTTCCTCTCTTGTTGTTATCTTGGGGTTTCCTCTAACGGACCAGCCTCTTGAAACGCTCTGAACATCTACTCTCCTTCTACGTTGTGGTTCCTCGATCTGTGAGGAGATCGGCAATCTCCGACCATCCTCTCACAGTATATCATTTTACTGTCGTCGTGAATGAACGCCGACTGTTCACTGTTGCCAGGCCGTGTCTTGCTGCGCCGCGTTGCGTCTGTGGATCTCGTTGAGGACGACGTCGACGTTGGAACCACCGTCCGAGATGCCGCTGTCCCCAAACACAGAACCTGCACGGTGAGAAATTTAACAGATTATAGAAATTGCAGAAATTATCTCCGCGTCGAATATGTCAAGACTTGAAAATTTGCCACTCATGAATGTACCGCTGCTATTGGTGCCCTCGCTTATGACGGAGGAGCTTCGAGAGGCGGGGTTGAGTGCTGAGCTGGTTGCCGTGGTGACGGACAGCTTCTTCGGGTTCTGGGTCGCCGTCCGACTCCATTCTGCAGAGCAGTGCGTATGTCCAAGAGTATGTGAGTGTATAAATTGGAAAATACATCATTGACCAGATTAATCAATGGCTTTGCTCATATACATCAACTTGCTGATTTCTGTTCTCTGATTGACCTAATCTGTCCAATCATAATATCAGCGTGCGTGTAAGGAGAGAGTGCCCACCTGAGTTTTCAGCCAATCGCAGACGCCCACAGCAGAGGTAAGTTCTCCACTGCCTGCGGACGTTCTCCTTCACAGCACAGTGGAACACAAAGATGAAGAAACCTGGAGAAGGGAGACAAAGAGAAAACAATATAAAGGAAAGAAGTTGATATTAGTAGTTAATTTGCTTGCTGTCTTCATGCAGTATGTGGATTGGGTTTCGGCCAATATGCTGCCGATATCCAGTATTTTGTGCTGATATTCTGTATGTATAATTTGACCATTTTCATCTCCAACAGGATCCAGGTACAAGGTTTCAGTGTCTCCCAGAACTTTGTACTTTACAGGGTGGAAAAGCCTCTGAAACAGCCTTTAAAACAATGGTTCCCAAGCAGTCCCCAGCCTTTGGGACTGTACTGCTGGTTTTCTGTCCTACCAGCTAATTACATTCACTTGGCATCCCAGGTCTACAGTAAATCAATTCCTATTAGACGGTTAGAGTGAAAACCAGCAGTACCTGGGGTCCTGGGGACCGAAATTTAGAACCACTGATTAAAACCATGGGACACTAAAACTCTCAGTTGAAACCCATGCTAATGAAATTCTTTGGTTGGTTATGGTTGGTTAGCAGCTCCTTGTGGCAGAGTGAGACAGGTTTCATTTCAGATTTCATAGATTGACCAACAAGCTGGTTTAGTAAAATTATATCCTCACATCCATCATATTGGCAGGGGATGACATTGACACGCTGTTATCTGATTTCTAATAAAAGGCCAATATTGGCCTGATATACAGTATATTGGCCTAACACTCATAAGTATCAGTGTAAATGTATATATTTATACATGAGTATGTGAATAAACATACTGTATATATGAGAATTTCTATTTTCATTTGGGAAAAAAATACCTGAAGTTCATTATACAATCATATTAAAATGTAGAGGATTCTGACTGTAAAAGTGTTGCTATTTTGTAAACCAAGGACTTGAGTCGCTTAACATATATTTAAAAAGTATAATAAATTCTTCCTATTTTATGCTATCACAGTGAAGGAATCACATTTTCCAAAAGGCGGATATCTCATTTTGGAAAGAAACTCTTCACACACGCACTGTACACACGTCTGACCTTGCAGAGAGTTGAATATGGAGAAGAGGTAAATGAAGGGCAGGTAGAGCGGTCCCCAGGCGAACAGAGCGAAGCCCCAGGTGAGGCCCAGCAGGATGACGAGGCCAGCGATGCTGCGCAGGTCGGTCATCAGGCCCCTCTGTGGGGACTGGTTCTGCGGGTTCTGCCTCTTAATCCGGGCCAGCTGGACCAGGACCACGATGAAGACCAGCAGGGTCAGCGCAAAGATCAGGATGAAGTAGGCCACCACCCCGACGTAGAAGGCTATGTCATTACGCAGCCAGCAGCTGCAGGGTGACAGACATAGACACAGAGGCAGATACTGTCGTTTAATAATAATAAGGGTTTGAATAATACCAGTATTTTTGTATTTAAGCAGATATTTTGTGCTGATATTCAATAGCTTTAAATGTTCCATGTTCATGCCAAAAAATTACATAGTATTTTGTGTTTCCCCCCCAGAATTTTATTCTTAGAAGGGTGGAAAAGCCTCTGAAGCAGCACTTAGACCATCATGAGACTAAAACTCTCCATTGAAAACCAGACTGAAGAAATCATTTTAGGGTTGGCAGCTCTTTAAGGCAGAGTCACTCACCACACCTATTCAATCGTAGTGAAATGTAAATGTAATGTGCAAAGAAAATAAAATTTCATTGCAGCTTTTACAGAAATGTTCATGTAGCCTTGGAACCTCCGTATAGGCAGTGGACTACATGACTGGCCGATATCCGACATTTAATAAAAGATCAATATTGGCCCAATATATCACCAAACCAATATATCGGTCTAACCCTAATAATAACACTACTACATCCATTTTTAGGATGGGTGGCCCCAGTGGCCCCACTAACCCTGACTGTGGATCTGTGAACTGATCTTAGATATGTACAGATCTGGATAACAAACATTCAGCTATAAGGGAAAGGCTATCACACTACACTACAAGCTCCATTACAGCCTGCTTAGCGGAAGAGAAATAGCACAATGCAGTAAAAAAAACACAAAAAAAAAACAGCATTTACATACAAAGGTTATGATTGTAGAGCGCTGTAACTTACAAGTCATCTGAAGTGCCGTTTGTGTTCTTCCCATATGTTACCAGACCGTAGTTGTTTTTGTCCACTGATATTACAACAATCACCACGATGAGAGGAAGACCTGCAAACACCAGGATGTTCACCAGTGGAAGCATCACAGAAGAAAAAAAAGAGGTCTTTGAATATCAGTTTTAAAGATGTATCCATTTACAGCATGTAGATAGAAACTGAAGTTTTGGCCGTAGCAGTTCATTTAAGTCAGCGGTTCTTTTACAGAAATATACACAGCGTTCTGAAAAAAAAATCTTCAAGTAACATGAAAACTAACATTTTGGAGCTCAGTGTTAAGGCAAAACTGCAAAAACTTGTGAAGTTATTTTATCTTGTATCCAGACTTATCAAGCTTATTTTATGATTTTTGAAAATGAGTGAAATCATCTTACTGCACTGGCAGATAATTTTACCGGTTTCAACAAATTTGACTTTTTCTTCAGGATAATGCTACTTGTTTCAGGACATTTACTTGGTAAAAGTGAAATTCACTTAGAGAAAGTTTGTTGCTTCAAGATTTTCTTCATTGTTTTGTGATGATTTCTTGAAAGAATCATGTATCAAGTGAAATTCATTGAAACCAGCAAGATTGCTGCCAGTGCAGTGAGATAATTTGACTGAAACTATCCTGAAATAAGCTTGATAGGTCTGGAAACAAGATAAAATCACTGGACCGCTTTCCATTTTTTGCAGTGAAGGTACTCACCCCAGCCCAGCAGTGAGAACTTGAGCATGTATCGACTGAGGTAGGGGGTGAACACCCGCACGATGCTCAGGTACATGTGGAGCGCCTCGAGCCCCGCCCAGGTGAACGATGTCAACAGGAAGTAGTGCAGGAAGAAGGCGGTGCTAATGCACAGCCCGGTGGATGGGTAGAGCGCCAACCAGCCGTCCAGCAGGAACAGCAGGTTGAGGAGGAAGAGGGACAGGCAAAGCTGCACCAGGATCTTAGAGGGAATGTCCCGAAGCAATTTTCTGAAAAGAAAGAGTTTGTGAAATAACGGCTTGGTATATTATGTATTCATTTAATTGTTGAAGAGCTGCCAATCCAGCCTAAAAGAATGTCATTATTATGGGTTTCAGTGGAGAGTTTTGGTGTCCTGTGGTCTAAATGCTATGGGACTTCAGTTTAAAAATATCAGTCTCGGTATCGGCCCTCAAAAACCCATATCGGTTGAACCCTAGTGGAAATCATGAGGGGCTTATACATGATCACAATACTTGGGCTGTGATACATATACAATTATATCAAATTCAAGACCAAACATTCGCTTAAAGGTGCTACGTCTACCATTTTTAAACGCACACAAATTGAAGCGTCTTGGTATAATTATCATAAACAAATTAGACCATGGTCCAGACGATTGGGAGCCTCTATCTATCTATAAGACCACATTTCCCATAAACCCTGTTGTAAAGAAGATAGTTGGTATGAACCGCAGCCCTCTTCCTGTTTTATGCTGTGAAGCAATCTTCCTTTGTGCCATAAAGCAATCTGGCAGATTTCCCACAAAATCCGACTCGGTGGCACACAATGTAAAATGCAATGTAGAGCCAGTAGTAGGCTGCCAATCTTCTTGGCAGTAGTCGTGTTTGTTCCCCGTAGTCATACTTATGTCTCAACATTAAGGTGGTAATGATTTATTGATGTTTAAAATGCTACACATGGCACCTTTAAGGACCAATCTGTTGAGCGGAGGAGGTAGTTAAGAGCTTGGGTTAGCTGTTTCTTGAATAAAGCTTAAGGCAGCTTCTACTTAAGGAAGCTTGACTTGCTTTGATAATGAAAAAAGAGGGTGTTTGATCTTGCATTCAGCATAATATTCAAGGTAAATGTATCCACTTTAAAGGCTCCTCACTCCTTAGCATACATAAGGATTCTACATACAGTATGTCAGCTGCATATGGAGCTTTCTAAACTAACAGAAACACTAAGATAGATAGATAGATAGATAGATAGATAGATAGATAGATAGATAGATAGATAGATACTTACTGGAAGCAAATGTATGTGAATAAGGTGACGGCGAGAAAAATAGCAGAGATTCCACAGCCAATGTAGGTGATGAAGTTGAGGATGAGAGTGTGCTGAGGGTCGGTTCCTTCCCCTCTGGACACATCCTGGATTAATAGAAGGCAGGACACACACCCACACACACACACACACACACACACACGTACATTGTAAATACAAATAATGAATACATATTGTGAGTCCAATATGGTTTAGTTTAGTAGGCTTTAATCAGCTTTATCGTTTCTTGCTTAGACAAACTGCAGCTGTCTGTATTCCTGCCTCTAAATCTCCTCTCCCTTCTCCAATTTGCACAAAATGGGATTCTTACTGGAACAAAAAGACAAGATCATATCACCACAGTTTTAGCATCTTTACATTGGTTACCAGGACTGCTTTGGCAATGATGAAGTCAGCAGTGCATGACCCTCTTTATTCCAGCTTCTTTTGTTCCTTTTATTTTGTAACACTGTGTAGCTTTAAGAAAAGCACTGTGCAAATATAGATATTATTATGTTTATGTAATTTTTTTTATGAAAATATGGAGAAGTTGCACACTCCAGTATGATCCCATGATGTTGTTTTACACTATTCCTTTACCAACTGTCTTCAGCTTCTCCATGGTCAGGTTATGGTCATGGTCACACAACCTCTCTCTCACACACACACACACACACACGCACTGACCAGCAGTATTGCAAAGGAGGTGAGGTGGTTGCAGCTGCAGCTTGTATTTTCCTGTGTGGTGTTGAGAAGAAAGCAGCCAGCAGAGTTCCAGCCTCCTCCGCCACCTGAGCGTTAGAAACATGACAAACAGGAACATCAATACCTGCAGAGTTTGGCACTCATCCAGCTCAACTAGGCGTGTACGCACCATTCAGACTGAAGTCCCAAAACGCACAGGAGGCCACATAGTTTGCCTGTGGACAGCGGAGAAAGAGGAAGTGCAGGTGAGAAGAGGAAGTGTCACAGAGGAACTTTGCTACCACAGGGAGCTTTCAGGAAAAACTTTGCATGAATTTTCATGACTGAATCCAAGGTGTGCTATTCAGATTAAAATGATCATTTTCAGGTAAGCTTTTATTTTGAAAACTTGCTGCTATATGTCACAAATTTCACAAGTATTAGGGGAACCAATAAAAAATGCCCTTAACAATATTATTATTGTGGTTTTATTATGGCTTTACAATGGTATTATAGCTTTACAATGTAAGGCATCTATATATTTTTTAATACTGTATACTGACTGAAATGTTAACTTTTAAGTAGGCTAGTACACATAGGGTTTTTCTCAGTGTGTTCTTTTGTGTTCTGTTTTTCTTATCAGACAATCCCCTTTTCTGACACCACATCTCCCTATTTCTAGCCTGGTTATATGTTTAGTCATTATTTGTGCACAGCTATTTCCCAAATGGACCTCCATGATGGCTAGGAGAATTGAGATGCAACTGCAAAGGCTCTATAAAAGATGAGAGAAAAGAAGAACAATGGCTAACTAGCTGCCTGGTTATCACATAGTAACCAATAAAGCATGGCAGCTGGAATGTGTTTTTCACTAATAAGATTGCTGGCTACCCCTTGTGTAATTTGTATTGAGGAATATGCCATACATCTGTTGTGAGAAGTTGATATGATAAGCGTTCCTGACTTTTACATGTGCGCACACTCACAGGTAGAGGGTTGATGTTCTGGATGGTAAACTGAATGTTCTCCCTCAGGTTGCTAATTGACAGGTTCGCCACACTGGAGCCCAGGACTGGACTGACGATGGTTTGGTTATCTAACGCTGTGTCCTGCAAGAGTTTGAGCACACTCACTGATGTAAATAATACTTTATATGCATTAAATAAACCATTTTTTTAGTCAGGGTGAAGGGACATGCCTGTATGCCCCTCACTATATTTATGCTTGACTGTAAATGAAAGAAAATAAAAAAAAAAAAAGACAGATCAATGAGCATTCAACACCAGTACATCATTCTATATTGAGTGAAAAACCTGAAGGTGATGATAAATGTACATGCAGATGACGCTGAGCATCGTACCTGGAAGAGGGAGGTGGTGGTGTAGAAGGTGAACTGCACCCTGCTGGCCTGACGCTGCTCCTCAGGACTCAGGCCCTCAGTGAGAGAGGAGGGCAGGAACACAGAACCCAGAGAGGTCTGTGAGCTCCTGGACCGGGACCGGGACCGAGACCTGCCCAGGACATTCAGCTGGGACACACACACGCGACTGCTTAACGAGAGAACTTTTTGCACACATAAGGTAGCCATTCATGTTTACACAGCCCAGTGTTGATAATACAAATGACAGATGGATCAAAAACTAAAATGTTTCAAGTGAGAATTCACCATTTTCAAGGTTAGCTAACAGTTAAGTTAGCTAGTAAGTAATTGGCCTACAGCTTTTAGTTAAAGGTTAGGGTTAGGTTTAGCCAGATAAAATGCAGCTGAGGTTAGGCAACTAAAACAATTTGGTTAAGGTTCGGTTAAGGTTTTGGTCTTGGTTAAACAAGAAAAAATTTCGCTAAAAATTAAAACTTCACTCAGTATAAAACATATAAAACATAATATAAAACCATTCAATGTCAAACTCGCTGCTGCCTGTTTCTAGTCATGTCTCCTCCCAGTAATCCTTCCATGGTGTTGAAATGAATTTTGCGCACTTTCTGTGCACAGAGCATGTTATTTGAATTTTGGGACCAGGTCTGTTAGTCAGTGGTTGTTGAGTTCAGATTTTGATTTAATTTGGTTTCCATTGTCCAATCCAGCTGTTCCTTTGTCATCTTTATCATCTATCATTTCAGCCGTGCAGTTTGTATTTTGTTTATTTCCTTTTCTCTTTTTTGTGTATTGTATCTACACATAAACTAAATCTGGATCTGGGCTACCTGAAGGTCAGCAGTGTTGAAGATGTTGATGGAGGCTGCTGGGAAGTTGGTCCCATCCACTGTCCTGACTGCCAGAAGCAGTGAATTAGACGTCAGGACCTCGGTCTCATCCGCGACAACCAGCTTAAAGCCCAGGTCATCCACCGCTCGAATCAGCCTGTCAGCAGGAGGGAAGACAAAGACGTTACGGGAAAATCAAATGTATTTTGTTGGGTGTGTGTGTGTGTGTGTGTGTGTGTATGTGCTGTACCTATTAGCAGATGCAGTGAGAGCCAATGCATCACCCTCCATCAGATTGCTGATTACATTGATGGCCGTCTGTCCCACTGACTGAGAGACAGTAGGACCCTCTAGCAGCTTCTCCAACCTCCCCACCACCTGCTCCACCTAGAATATCCATAAAAATATAAATTAAGTTTCCTTCCAAAATGAGATATCTACCAGTCAAATGCGACAACTCTGTTAACACAATGGTTAATAGCATTACATTAAACAAATACTTTTTTTTAATGGACAGTACATAATCCATGTCCTTGGATGACAAAATGATACTACTTTTGCTGACAGCATTATTCAGATTTTAGAGAAAGTTAATGATGAACTTTCATGTTTTTTTTTTTTGCAAAATTGATGGTTAAGTTGAAAAATTGGAAGAATTGTCTTAGAATATGTTAAATGAAAAACTCAAGGGTTTGATTCCAACAACCTATATATCTAAGTTGATAAATAATTGTTACTTTCAACCTTTTGTAAATATAAGATTGATTTGATTTCATTCTGAAGTGTAGTTATTTTGACAGCAAAACAGGTCATAACTTCAATTAGCTTTCCAAAATGCTGTGCAAAATGCTTCAGTGAGCTTTCCCTCACTCTTCAAGAGCATAATTAAATAGATCAATAGCTTCACCTGGGAGGCGTTGAGCTGAGAAGCATCCTGCGTTTGATCCAGTAGTTCTGCTGCTGCTTCCTCCTCTTCCTCCTGGCTATTTTTGGTTGTCTCTTGGGCCACTGGGGAAGTATTATCAGTATTATATAATAGAAATTAAATAAGTGTATGCTGTACATGCTGTAGGAAGACGGGGTGAACTTGTTGGCAAGGATTACAGCAAGCCATCATGTCATCAGTGAGTCAGTTTTTCACGGAGGCTAGGCACATTATCAATAAAAAGGCAATAACCAAGGTTAAAGCTGCACTAGATCTAAATCGCAAATTGGGGCTGCGACAGAGAAGAGCATCCCATCCCCCATAATTAAGATGACGTATATTTGCTCTATGTGCCCACATGAAATTCTGGTGTTGAGTACAGTCTCTGGCGGGAAATCTTCTCACCATCTTAACCGCTACCAACCACTAAGAAGAAGAATAAATTTAGGTCCGAGGAGTGGGCAGTTAACTGCACTCACATCACGTTTCATGATTTCTTGATTATGAAGTAGACTTCAAACTTTCAAAACTTCAAACTTTTGGGCCACCAAAAGTGAAAAGTTACCTTGTGCAGCTTTAACCAAATAACTAAGAAAACTCTTGGATTCTCAACCATACATACCGGTTGTTGTTATTGTTGTGGTTTTGGTGGTGGGTGTGTCGGTTTGGAATGGTGCAGTTTCTCCAGCAGGCAAGAAAACCTCAGTAGTGGTGCTGTTGGTCTGACTGGTCTGGCCTGGAAGTGGACCAGGTGTGGTTGTAGTGTGTCTAGCTGTGGCGGTCATGGTTGAAGCTGCAGCTGTAGGCTCTAGAGAAGTGTTAGCTGGCACTGCTGTTGTTAAATTGAAGCCAGGTCCTTTGGTTGTTTGGTTGAAATCAGGGTTTACATTGGTAGCAGCTGAGTAGAGGAGGTCAGTTTCTGTAGTTGTGTTGCTGGAGACAGGAGTGACACTGTTTGCAGGGGTAGCTGTGGTTGAGTTGGTGTCATTTCGGGTAGTTGGTGTTGTGACGTGGTATGGCACGCTCACTGTGGTGTAATTTGTTGTCTGGTTGTTCCCTCGTATGTCACGTGGGGCTACTGTGGTTATATTAACAGTTGTGTTGCCTACAGTAGAAGTTGCATTGCCCAGAGTTGAGTTATCAGGTGATGTTGTGGCATTATATTGTGTTTCATTGCCTGGCGTAGCAGTAACAGTTGTGTTCTGTTTTCTTTGCCCAGTGGTTGCCGTGGTTACGTTGTCTGGCGTTGTGTTGTTTAGAGATAAGGTAGTTATGTGCAGTGTGGTGTTAGGTGGCGGAGTTGTAATGTTCAGGAGAGTTCGGTTACTGGCAGCAATGGTTACATTGTCTGACGTGTTGTTTAGAGATAATGTAGTTGTGTTCAGTGTTGTGTTAGGTGGAGGAGTTGTAATGTTCAGGAGAGTTCGGTTTTTGGCAGCAGTTACATTGTCTGCTGTTGTGTTGTTTAGAGATAATGTAGTTGCATTCAGTGTTGTGTTGGCTGGAGGAGTTGTAATGTTCAGGAGAGTTCGATTATTGGCAGCAGTGGTTATATTGTCTGACATGTTGTTTAGAGATAATGTAGTTGCGTTCAATGTTGTGTTAGGTGGAGGAGTTGTAATGTTCAGGAGAGTTCGATTATTGGCAGCAGTGGTTACATTGCCTGCTGTTGTGTTGTTTAGAGATAATGTAGTTATGTGCAGTGTGGTGTTAGGTGGCGGAGTTGTAATGTTCAGGAGAGTTTGGTTATTGGCAGCAGTGGTTATATTGCCTGCTGTTGTGTTGTTTAGAGATAATGTAGTTGTGTTCAGTGTTGTGTTGGCTGGAGGAGTTGTAATGTTCAGGAGAGTTCGGTTATTGGCAGCAGTGGTTATATTGCCTGCTGTTGTGTAGCTGGGAGATGTTGTAGTTGTGTTTATTGTTGCATTACTTGCTGTAACTGTGCGGTTCTGCAGTGTTCCATTGTTGGTGGCTGTGGTTTCATTGTACACAGTTGTGTAATTGGGAGTCAGTGTGGTTGTGTTTAGCGTTGAGTCACTTGGAGTAACCGTGGTGTTCTGTGATGTTCGGTTGTCGGCAGGAGGGAGGGAAGGAGTTGTTGTGTTGAACAGTGTTAAGTTGACAGGGTTTATCGTTGTAAATGGTGTTGTGTTATTAGTTGTATTGTGAAGTGCTGCACTATGGGTGGGTGTCGACAATGTTGGGATACCAGAGGCAGTTGTGTTGTGTGCCGTTGTACTGTCAGAGACAGTCACATTGGGGCGAAGTGTCGTTTTGCCCGTGAAATCTGTTGTGTTGTCTGTTGTTGGCACACTGGGAGAAACCGTTGAGACGAATGATGTTGTGTTATCAGATCTAGATGTTGTTTTCTGCGGTGTTGTAGCACTTGTGGTAGTTGTATTATAAACTGCTCCACTGTCAGCGGCTAATGTTGTGCTATGTTGTGTTGCATTCGGCTGTTCTGTATATACTGGCCATGCTGTAGTGTTGGGATGTGTTGAGTTCGATTCCCAGTTACTGTTAAGAGTGTCTGTGGTATTCAGTTGTGTTGTACTGGGTTGAATGGCCGTTGTGTTGTGCTGGGTTGTGTTCGTTCTTGCTGAGTTTGTTGTGTTTAATGGAACTGCTGTTGTGTATGCCTCTGCGGTGATATTGGGCAAAGTGGTATTCAGCCAGAAAGTAGGAAACAGTGTTGTATTTACAGTATTATTTGTCCTTGGTGATATTGTAGGTAATGTTGCGTTAAATGTGACATTGTAGTGAGTGGTATTTTGAGTCGTAGCTGTCGTATTGAAATACAATGTTGTAAGCAGTGGAGTTGCTGTAGTCGATACGTTTTGTGTGCTTGCTTGCAGGACAGGTGGTGCTGTTGAGGTTTGTGTACTATTGAGTTGAGCCGTTGCGTTAGGCTGAGCAACTGTTCCTTCCGATGCATTTTTCGGTTTAGTTGCTGCATTATTTTCAGCTGTTGTGTTATTCTGTTGAGTTGTGCTGGCTGGAGACGGAGGCGTGGTCTCAGACACTGTAGTGGTGTTGTTATTGGACAGAGGGGAGGGCTGCAGTGTGCTGGGATTGGTTGGGAGAGGCTCAGGCGGGTCCTGACAGCTGTCAGTCAGCAGCACAGCAAACGTCTCGTTGCCGTCACTAGGGAAAGAACAGAGAAATTGCAAAATATTGTAGGCTATTGTTCATATTATTTAGTATAAACAAAAACAGTACCTAGTGAACACCCAGAGCCTGTCCATATCACATCTAGATATCTAACTAAAGCTCCAAAATTAGATATCCACCATTTAAAAAAACCCCAAAAAAACAGAACGTGACTCAGATAAAATAGCCAATAGCAAAACATTTGGCAAGTTATGGTAACTTAAGTTCTTGGTTGATAAAATGATACCACTGTAACATACTGGATTATGTATATTTTACAGATATATATTGTTTAATTCATTAATACAGGGAACAGAAGAAGTAATTTTTTCTCCTACCCAGGTACAATCAGTGTGTGCTCCACACCACTAACCAGTTTTAACTCTAGAGATAAAAGTCTAACAAGCTATAGTAGTTTTGTTAATTTGTTTATTGGGAGTCCAATATGGTTTCTGAATTAAACCTGAATTACCTTAAAGGTAAAATCCACCCTTGAATACTCTTGCAGTGTTAGTTATCATCAATCTGTGATGCTCAATGTATTCTGGTCCATTGAGGCTGCCTCTTCTACAATGGATTTCTCTGTATGATTATTGGACTTTGGTGCAAAATAGTGAGTCTAGAAAGAAGCTGTTACTCTGATTTGTGAAGGACTGACACTAAAACCTGACGTTTACCGTTTATGCTTTAGATTGCTGAAAAATGTTCTGCTATCAAACTCCATTGTGGCTGCACTGGAAATATCTCGATGTGACACCATGGCATCTAAGTTTGGCCAGTTATCTGTGGGAATAAGAAAGAATACACCACCAAACAACAAAATGGGCCCAGAAATGCAAGGTATATCGCAAGTAGCTATTTTTAAAATTTTATAGGGTGGATTTAGATTTTAACAAGATATGTGTATTATGGATATTAATGGAGTCAGAAGTGCAAGTCGTCTTTTTATTATCCGCAATTGATTATATTTATTGGTTATTGGTTATGTTTTATTTTACAACACTTTGTAACTTGAAGGGGGCGTATTTTTTTCTGTTTTCCTACAATTTCAACAACATTATGTTTTCTGAAGTGAAAATCATTTATAAATATTTGTAGTAATTACCTCTCTAGTGCCCCTCTAACACCTTAATAGCTAGAGGCTGTTTTCTAGCAACCAGAAAGAGACAGTGCTCTGATTGGCTGACGGTACTAGAGGGCCCGCCCCTCCCCAAAAAAGTAAGATGATTGGACGTCTCCAGTAAGGTCAGCTTTATACGACACTACTCGACCAAGTGTTTTACTATTCTTACCACTTTAGTTTGTGATCAGGCTGGCAGATCTCAGAGTGTAACAGGTTACTGGCCACCCAGGTCAGGTTAGACGCCAACAGATCATTGGCAGGCAAACCAGGAGGACCACACACCACTGAGGACAGACAGCACAGTCAATGATAAACAGTATAAAGATCATATCTGTGTAAACATCACAGATATTACATAATAAGGAAAAAAGACAATAGCATCAGTCATAAACTCAAACACGCCAGACTAACCCATGCGAGTGAGTGGCTCATCGTTTGTGATGCCACTACTGTTGTCTATGTGTCGTTGTAGAAAGTTAGCAAGGGAGCAAACATCCACAGGTCCAGACATCTCCAGTATCACCATGCAGCTGTACAACCTGCAGGCCAGAGGCAGAGTAAAGGGCAGGGGTGAAGAAGATTAAAGGGAATATTCGCTTTCATATACTCCACACTGTTAGATATCATCAATCTGTGATGTTCGATGCATCCCACAGGAGTTACTTTGTGATAAAGTGTGTGTGGTAATTCACTTTTTTGGTGAACCCACTTTCCCTCAACCTGCTTCATCTCCTTCTACTTAAGTTAGTGATTTCCTTTCCTTTTCTCCCAGAAAGCCTTTCAACAACTCCAAGAGAAAGAGTGTGAACTTTTTTTGGTTATCCGTGTAGGTGAAGAGAGTGATAGCGATAGTGATAGCGTAGTAAGAGCAAGAGAGCGAGTTTTTCCAGTTGAGAAAAAGTAGAGAGTCGCGCCTCTTACTTAAAACGCTACATGTCGTGTGGCTGCATTGCATTCTGGTCTATTGAGGACACTGTCAGTTGAGAAATTGGTCTCCTCTTCTACGATGGATTTCTCCCTGTATGATTGTTGAGTTTTGATGCAAAATGGTGAGTCTAGAAAGAAGCCCTCGCTCTTTGATTCGGAGGGACTGACTGTTCATGTTTTAGATCGCTGCTATCAAACTCCAGTATAGCTGCATTGGAAAAATATCTCAATGTGACGTCACATTGTTTACACCAGTGGTTCTCAACGTGGGGTCCGGGGACCACCAGGGGTCCTTGAGGTAGTTCCAGGGGGTCTCCGCAGGAAATGTATGAATTGTTAAACTCATTTACAAGAAGCACAATTAGAGAATGTAGAACAAATATAGACTATTTTGATCATAGTTTCACTGTTATCTCTTTACCTACAATACAGATTGTCATGGGATTCTGGACAAAATCATATCTAACAATAAAAATCTTCTCAGATTTGGGTCCGAGAGACAAAATCTCATCAATCTGGGGGTCCATGGCCCTAATGTGGACTAAGTTAGGGGTCCTTGATATGGAAAAGGTTGAGAATCACTGGTCTACACCACCTACCAACAAAATGGACCCAGAAATGCAAGGTACATCACCAATAGTTGTTTTTTTTAACAGTGTTAAAGTGTTTTAGGGTGGTTTTTTCCTTTAAGCACATACTCAGACAGCAAAAATGTGTTTACCTCTGTTTGGTCCCATGACATTCCAGATGAGCGCCCTGGAGAGAGAAAATTTATTATGAAGGATGATTGACAGCTCTTGCCTGAGTTTTGAATTGTTCCATATCGGTCTAAATAAAATGGCATCAAGCAGTTCATCATAGGTTGGTGTGAGTTAACTTTTTACAAGGTACTGGGTTGGTACCAAACTGTGACCTGCAGTATGCATTACCTGGTAGCGCCTTGAAACCTCGACATAGTTTGTGCACAATGATCTGGAAAAAAATAATCAATAGCTGAAAATTATTACATGGCCTATCCAAAACACCTTCTTGTTTATTCTTTAGTAAGACTGTTCAATAACTCAATACAATAATTCTCATCACATCATCTCGTTTCAATCAATCAGAAGGAAGTCTACTTTCTTTTACACTCTTTGCAGGTGAAACACAGAAGCGAAGACTCCCACCACCAACATGAAACTCAGTAAAGTTTAGGTAGTTTGGCTTTGAGTCTCTCAGCTGCTCATTGGTTGTTTATTGTGAGTGTGGAGCTGATTAAACACACAGCACAGTGGTGACATCTACAGTTTCGACTGGAAACTGTAGTGAATCAGCATAGCAGAAGTAATGACAACAACTAGCAAACCCACAATATTTTTTAACAGTTGTATGTGTTGTGAGAGATTCAGTGTGGATGTAGACTTACTCTGACATGGTGTCACAAGCAGGGGCTACGCCAAGTTTGGACAGCTGTGAAATAGAGTCAGAAAGTCATTAATATCAATTATGTATAGCATAAATACATCAATAAGTATATTTACACCAAACTGTGCTGTACATACCATGTTTTCTATGAAGTTCACATCAACAGTAGGACTGCTGATATTGATGCTTAGGGCAAAAAACTGACCTGAAGAGGAAAAACAACAAAATGAGAGAGAGGAAGGTATGTTATAGTTTAAAGTGCACACTCACTCAATGTGCACATTTACCAGCTGTGTGGGAAATATGCACATATATCCACAAATGATTTATGATTGAGATTATAGGACAAACATTCAGAGAGTCAGACAAACAAAATGCTGTTTTCTTACGTGTATCTCTACAGAAAGCGGTGCAGTCACAAAAGCGAGGCTTCTCCCCTGAGGCACAGACAGATATGGTTACAGCAGCAGAGACTAAATTGAATCCTGGTGGATATTTGGGTGTCTGTGAACAGGATGTGTGTGTGTGGGTGTGTGTGTGTGTGTGTGTGTTCGGTACTCACAGCTGCAGGATTCTCTCTCAGGCTGTGGGAGTGGAGTGGATCCTGGCTCTATGAAGGAGCTATTGGACAGACATGGATAAGATACACAGAACACATACAAACACACACACACACACACATATAGGGTATACACACATACACACACACACACACACACACAAAGATGGTGCTCACCATGTGAGGCCGGAGTGTGTGTCTGACTGACAGATATCACCCAGTGAAGATGAGGATGTGCATCTTACAAAACCACCACTTGAGGGCTCCACATCCTCACACAGCTCTCGACCTATCAAATGATGTTGACAAAATCAATATGAGAAATACTCTGTGTGTGTGTGTGTGTGTTTGTGTGTGTGTGTGTGTGTATGCGTTTCACATTTTTGCATATGCATGTGGATGTGTGTGTGTGTGTGTAAAATACATGTAAATACATGTGTTTGTAATTGTGTGTAACTCTGCCTGCACGTGTACGTACACGTGTATGTGCGTGTGTTAATGTGTGTGTGCTCATATACATACATGAGTGTATCTGTGTGTGTGTGTGTATGCATGTGCACGCCTACACCTGTGTGTGCAAGTGCATGTGTGAGTGGGCATGGGCGTAATGGTGCGCATTTCTGTGTGTATGTGCATGTTTGCGTGTGTTTGCTTGCTCACATAAATGCATGTGTTTGTGTATGTGTGCACTCATATACATACCGTGCGTGTGTGTGTGTGTGTGTGTGTGTGTGTGTGTGTGTGTGTGTGTGTGTGGGTGTGTTTGTCTGCACACGTGTATGTGTGTCTGTGTGCAGCATGCATGTGTGAGTGTGTGTAGGTGTAGGTGTAATGGTGTGAATTTCCTTGTGTATCTGTGTGGGTGCTTTTTTGTTTTTGTTTTTTTGTTTGTGTGATAGATAGATAGATAGATAGATAGATGGATAGATGGATAGATAGATAGATAGATAGATAGATAGATAGATAGATAGATAGACAGATAGATAGATAGATAGATAGATCTACCCACCAACTCTCTCCACCTCTCCTATCAGTCTTGCTTGCAGCGGCTCGTCTCGAGCTCTCTGCAGTGCATGCTGGAGTTTACACACTGAGACAGCGTGGCTGAGCTGCAACAGCAGGCTGCAGTTTGCACGCCTAACATAACATATAAACAAAGTATTCACACCACTGAGAGGAAGTAGAGTGCGGAAAATACAACAATTAAACAAAGTAGGTATACTGACACACCTTATTTCCTTATTTGCATCACAGGACACCTCTAATATCTGGAGAGAGAGAGAGAGAGAGAGAGAGAAGGGAGTGTGGTTGTTGTTGTTTACCAGTATGATCAACCAGGTTTTCACAATCTTACATTTTACAGTATTTCAGACGGAAATTAATTTTATTGTGTTACGTGAAGGGATGATGCGTGTTTCTGAGAGACTGACCTGAAGCTTTCTGCCACCTTGACATAAATCCTTCATGTCTGCATCATGTGCAGCTGTTGTAGTTCTGACCGCCTCAGTGTCACAACTAAACACATTTGAAACCTGAGGGAGGGAGGGAGAGAGAAAGATGGGAGCTGATACATATGCACATGCACATACTGATACAAGAGGAAAAGGGATTTAATGTATAAATTCTGCATTGTTCTCATCTTTGATAGAAAAATAAAGCAAGTTAAATTGAATTAAGAATGGGGAGACAGAGAGAGAGAGAGAGAGAGAGAGAGAAGGTTGCTAGAGAGAGATTGATAAACATCTTAAACACAATGTAATGGCATTCCATTCAGGTTTCTTCACTTCTCCATCACAAAAAGCGATGTGTGATCATTTCCACCACTGACAGTCCCAGTCAAAACTAAGTTCAGGTGTAACCCAGGGTAGGAATGTACAGCTACCTCTTTCCATTTGGCAGGAATCAACTGATAATGCTATATTGACTCGCAAACCAATAATTTGCTTGCAAGACTTGTTTGTGAGGAGGTGACGTTAGAAATGAGTGTTGTCACGCTCACCCAGTCGTGGACATCTGTCTCAGTCCTATTGGTCCCTGTGGCTTTCACGCTTAGAAACATCCAATAGTAAGCATCTGTGGAAAAAAATGAAGTTGTAAGGAAGTCTTATACAAATACAAATATGTACACTACCATTCAAAAGTTTGGACACACCTGATTGAATGTACTATGTTTTTCATTATCTTAAAAGTCATTTTGCTCTAAAGGCTTATGCTTAAATGCTTCAAATTAGTTTTTCAGATATAAATAGTGAAGTTGATGCCTATGTATGAATTTCTTTCCAAAGCCTTTGTCTTTCCATCAAGGCAAAAGGCGGCTACTTTAAAGAATCTAAAATATAAGATAGTTTTGATTTGTTTAACACTTTTTGGTCACTGCATAATTCCATTTGTTCATAGTTTTGATGTCTTTACTATTATGCTAAAATGTAAAAAATGGTAAAAAATAAAGAAAAATGTGTGTGCCCAAACTTTTGGCTGGTAGTATAAATGAAATGCTGTGATTGGACAAAAGCTGAATATCACTTACGCTCATTGGAACAGAGCCGGGTGATATCACAGTTCACCAGAGGGGATCCTACAAGAAGAAAGAAAGCAGATGAAAGCAGGTGATGTGTTTCTGCTTCACATCAGTAGCACAGTACTACAGTAATAACAGGCCTATACTGCATCAGGACAAGTTATTATACCACACCCACACACACGTATGTATCAAAAATGTATGCGTCAGACTAACCTGTTGTGAGTGATTTTGGGGGCGTGGTTTGGTTGGCAGGCAGAGTTGTGATTGGAGACGTTTGGGTACTGGTTGGGATCTGATTGGTTGGACTGGCATCAGAGGGCGGAGCTGAACTTGCAGGATGAGACGTGGCGTCTGAAGTAGCTCGGTGATCACTGGTTACTGGTGAAACTGGACTGTGATCTGGATCTCTGTTAGCTGTCACTGTCGTAGCAGGCACAGTAGAGGATAACATGGCCACAGTGTAAGATGGCGTCCCGTCAGCGGCTGGTGAATCTGTGCTCCGGTTGACTGGGCTCAGCGTTGTGGGCGGGGTCGCATTTGTTGAGGTAGTCGTGGAAACGGATGAATTGAGTGACGGTGTGACTGAAGGATGCTCTGTTTGGCTGCTGATGCTTGCGGGATGATCAGTGGGTTGTTCAGTGGAACGGGTGCCACTGGCTTCGCTCACTGGTGAAACTGTAAATAGGAAATAAAGACAGCTGTCATGTTTTTAAGTTACAACATATTATATTCAGTTAGAATACTTGAAGTTATTATCCGCGGAATTTTCATATAAATAAATGTCAATTTTGCTACTATCTATCGCAAGTTTATCACAACAGTGATTCAACCTATACCCAGTTAATTAAAGCTTTTACATTTGCTACATTTACTGTCCTAAACACCTGGTGTAAAGTAGTCTTTCCAAGGAAAATCCTCTGGCACACAGGAAGTGATGCGCTTTACGTTTCCAGCAGCAGCAACAGAAATGTTTTTGGGATAAATAGAAGAAGAACTGGGTAGTTAGCATGAGCAGCGATAGCCACCATGGCTGAACAGACAAAGAAAAGAGAAACTCAAACTGCATCAACAGAAAATCCAAGCTCCACCCACACGGTTTGATTGACAGGTGATCTCTGGGAAGTGCAGTTCAGAAACACCACAGCAGTGAACGCTTAGCAGCAAAGATGTTGCCAAAATGCCATGAGGATATCAAAGTTTACTATTTTAACCTACTACTAACAAAACAGTAACGAACAGGCTCTTAAATAATTTAAAATGTTTTAAATGGAAATGTTTTGGCAGTCATGCAATGTAGCTTTTACAGTGTAACTTATGCAGTGTAAGTGATTTTATCGTTGACACTGTACCAGTTGTACCTTCATGCTCTATCCTCATGTTACCGTGGCAATAATGTCAGTGTTGCTGTCATCATCACTCACCTGTGACCTGTGATTGGCTGAGCGTGTGCTTGAGAGACGTTGCTATGACAGGACTTGAGGTAGTAGTAGTGCGAGATGCTGGTAAAGGAGAAAGTAGGAAGGGGGAAGTCAAGTGATAATCAGGAGGTAACACTGTAGTTCAGGAGATTGTAGATACTGTTTCATTAGTTATTATTTCTGATGTTAGAGTGAAAACAGAGTTTAAGTTTATTCTATTCTATTCTATTCTATTCTATTCTAAGTAATACTTACCAGTCGGTGGAGTTAAGTACAAGCGACCAGCTTGTCCAGTTAAAGATGCTGAAACAGTAAATGTGGTGATTAAGACTTTTCCTTGCTTAAAATAGTGTGATGTACCTCTCCACACAAACCTCTCACTCTTTCTCTCTCCCTCTTATTATCTATTACGTCTCTTTTTTCTCTGTCTCCTCTTCCTCTCTCTCTCATGCACACATACACACACACTTACAAAAACTTACGCACATACACCTAAGGACACAGACACATATACACACACGCATGAAATGTGTTAATAGACACAATAACACACCAAGAATCCATTCGATATATTTCCAAACTCTTGCCCCACGTCTCACCCATCTGTGTTCTACAAGAAGCACAAAACATGCAACATTCACCATCCAACATGCTCTAAACACATGCACAACTATCTACATAACCGTTACAGATGAAGGCACCATAGAAGTCCCACGTCTTAGTGCAATGTGCTGCATGTAACTCCACACTACCGCTCTATCACTGCTCCATCCCAAGAGGAATTATTTGGAAGATTTGCTCCGGGTCCACAATTTCCTAATACTTTCCTAGAAAGAAACTATTAATTTCTTAGGAAGTTTCCTGGAAAGAACCATTAAATTATGTAGTAGTTATATAGAAAATTAGAAATTAACTACAATTAATTAAGAATTCAACAAATAACTATATTATATAATTATATGAATAATGACTTCTGATAATTGACCTCTGCCTGTTATTTTTCCCATAAAAGATTTATAGTTTTACAGTTCTTTCCAGGAAATTCTTTTAGAAATTTACAGTATCTTATAGACTCCACCAGAATACTTACTTTTTCTATATAACTACTACATCATTTCATGGTTCTTTCCAGGAAACTTCCTAAGAAATTAACAGTTCCTTTCTAGGAAATTATTAGGAAATTGTGGACCTGGAAAATAAAGTGTTACCATAAATCCTTGTGTAATAATAAATATTGATTATTGAAGAAATACTGGACTGAGGCCCCTTGGCCTCTTCTTCATTTGTGAATTTATGCAGTATGTTTTCATCAGCACCTTATAAGCCAGCGCACTGCTTTGCACGGACTAACACAAACTTGATGGACTTGAGATACAAGTTTGATTTTGAAATAATCATTTATACTTTGTGAACTAATAGGCTGCGGTGACCACTGTAGCAATACAGGAAAGATGCATCAGGGGACTTCTATGCTGCCTACCTAATGCCATGCAGTATTTTAGTTAGCTATTATTGCTATATAGCTATTATTATTATGTTAGTCTATTACCTTGATGAAATCATGAAATCCATTTGAAAGGACATGAAAGATCACCCTGCATTATATTAGTGATGTAGTTAGTAATTAGTAATGTCATTCATGCACAATGGCCCAGAGTGATCAGAGAAATATAGAATATCTACAAGCGCTAAAACAAATATGAAATATCTACAAGAGATAAGATCAAGCTGTCTATGATTCAATGACGATTCAAACACGATTTATGCGTGTTTGTCTCACCACACGGAAGGTTAGGGTCTCTCTGTCTGGCCCTGGCTCTGGTCACGCCCCAAAACCGAGAGTCCCAGCTAATCACAGAGCCGTCCTCGCAGGCGGCATGGTCATCCAGGTCTGCCCACATGCGGAACAGGTATAGCTCCACCTCTGCCAGCGCGGCCCCCGGGGGTCGGTCTCTAGGTCGACAGCCCAGCCGCAGGGAGCCAGAGGGGGGGATGGCCTGAGCAATGACCGTCCTCTCAGCCACCACCTCCCCGTCAACCTGAAAAAATTATATACAGCATGTGTACGTTGCCTAGTGGATACAGAGAGACAGCATATCCACCAGGGTGTCCACTAGTGTGTTCTTGAGCGAGACACTGAAACCAAACCTGCTCAGCCATATTGTTAAAACCCCACGATTCCACCGGCGGGGCCGTCATTACAAACGCATGTCGCGCACCTGAGATTCACTCAAACCCACAGAACTTTATTTTAAATTCTAATCAAGATCCCAAGGTTTCCAAAGATACCAAATATGTCATGCTGAATTACAGGGAAACATGTATAAAATGATGCACAAACATTTAGATTTTTTCCATTTGATGTAATGGTACAGCCATAAAAACATGGCGTCTTGTATTTGAATATTTCACTCAATAAAAGCAGCTAGAACTTCAAGAAAGCGTTTAAGTTGCTCTGGATAAGAGTGTTACATTAGTACAATTGTTCAGTGTAATGCAGTGATACCTCCTATGGAAGGACATAAAGTAGTCAAGGAGTAGTGACCATTTTGCTGCAGCTGTGCAGTTGTTGTCGCTTGGACTTGAGAAATGCAACATTTATCATCGCATTCACACCAAGTATGTTTGGAGGAGTTTATTTAAACCTGATATCACACAAATATGTGAAATGAACACAACTTGTTAACACCAAATTATGTGTTGGTTGCCTAAATTTACTTGCCTAAATCCTGAATTTCCCCAAGGGATCAATAAAGTGCTATCTTATCTTATCTTAAACTTAATTAACGATTAGCCAACCTTTAGCTGAAAATGCTGTGTCCAATTTGTGTTATTGTCACAGAATTCAGTCTGTGGCAGAAGAACATAATTTGTGTCCACAGCATGTAAATCTGCGTGTCAGAGTTCGTGCTCATTTCACAACGTTTTATGTGAATTATTTGAACTTTTACTCCTTTAGTTCGGTTTGTTAGGGCAGGTGAGAACAATGGCGTTCAAACTTGGATTCGCACCAAATAACAACACCAAGACGCCTGAAAATGCCAGTGATGTATGTCAGTGTATAAAAGACGACTTTGGTCAAATAGCGATGAATAAACTTCATTAAAATATTATTACAGTGCTAAATGCTTTACAAACAACTTGGCCCATGCTACACCCTTCCACGAAGTTTCATGAAAATCGGGCCAGTAGTTTTTCCGTAATCCTAATCCTGCAAACAGACAAACAAACACAAACAAACAAACGGCACCGAAAACATAATGATAGTATGCACAGAAGTGGGAAGTATTGAAGTAAAAATACTAAGTCCTTTCGAGTTTCGGTTTTCTTTCACTTAAAATTTTTTTATTTTTTTTTATTTTTTTTTTATTTTCCGCATCAGACAGCTTCAATGCCGGAAGCAGCTGATCAAGACCCAAATGTGATTGTCTGCTTGTTCACCAAAGTGACACCAAAAAGGAGGGAAAGGGACAGAGAGAGAAGCAACACGAAGAAGAGAGCAGCAACAAGAGAGCAGATAATTAGCGTTAGTGAATTCACCTGTCCTAGAATTAACGTTACTGATTTGAGGTGCCGACTCTTTCTGATTCAGTGTAACAGAGAAACCCTGTAGAAATGCCTTTTTTAGGACTACTTTTACTGTTATACTTTAAGTAAATTTAAGACTTGAGTAAAGGATTTTAAACGGTACTTCAACTTCTACCAGAGCATATTTTTAGATGAGTATTTGCACTTTTACTTGAGTAAGGAATTTGTGTACTTCTACCACCTCTGAGTATGCATTACCTCTAGGCTGAAGGAGTTGCCCCGCACGTCCCTCCTCAGACACACCCTGTGCCAGTGTGTTGGGGACAGCTGGAGAGGAAATCGGTGTCGGACCCCCAGCAGCCACCCGTACAGCGCCCCGTCGTCTCCCTCCAGCCCCAGCTCAGGCCTGGGTGCGCGGGCAGAGCTGTAAGAGAAGGCCACCCAGGACCCCGGGACCACCACGCGGATGTGGATGCACACGGTCATCTGAAAGAGCAGAGGCATGGCCGCCCTGTCCTGCAGGATCCAGTGGTCCACACAGTCTCTTAATACTGCCTTACTCTCCCCCAGGAAATAACCAAGGACTGAGGAGAGGGAGGTGGAGAGAGAGGAAAGAAATGTAGAGGCAGAAATAATGTCATTGGTTGAGTTAGACCAGGCAGAGAAACATGTTAAGGTTAGGTTAACTTTAACGTTAGACTGAAGCCCAGTGAAAAAGGCAACTAAGGAGTATGAGAGGAGGTAAGCCTAGCAGTCTAACCATTCTAAGTAATCTACTTTAGCTAGTTAGCCTAGCTGACCCAAATTCAAACTAGCCATACTAGCCTAGCTATCTAGGTTTTTGATTACAGAGATGGAATTAATCATTTGGCTTGGCTATGCTAAAATATGATCATTCAAAACTTTGGGATTATATATTACAGACACAGTTGTCATAGTTTTTCTAATTGGCTCCTCTAACATTTAAATATAGCTCATAGACCCTTGAATGAAATATGGATGTACTGTAAACACTCACTCCAAAAAATTCAAATAACCCCACTGCGCATAGAGCCATGGGATACTTGACACTACCACTTGTCACAGCAGCCCCAATAAAATAACCTGCACTAATCTGGTCGCAGTTTATTATGAATGACATACTTGTTTTTTTGTTGTATGTGGTTTTCATCCTTGATGCTTACCCTACACTAACAGCTGGCTTTTGGGTAGCTAGAAGCCAGCAAGCCAACTTTGCAAAGCACCCAATGTCAGTGTAAACATGCAACTACTAGCTACCACTACTAGCTTTAGCATTTGCTCCAACTAGATTCGTTAGCTAGTGCCTAAATCAGATGAGTTTACAAGACAATAGTTAGCTGCTAACAAGCTGACGATCAGATGGGGAAATTATCAGTTCCCCATCAAAAACAACACAGAAATGAATGGGTCTTTTCAATTCTTTTGAAATGGCCAAGTTTAGAAACACAATTAGCTGTTCACAACCACTGTTGCCCAAGAGCTGAGGACCTCCAATATGGCTGCCAGAGGGTGTGTTACGCCACCTGAGAGCCCTTTACAGATGCAACAAATATATTATGTCCCTAGAACAATCATCAATCAGCAAATGTTTTCTTCTTTCTTCTTTCTGTGGGAATCACTCACTACCTGTGGGTGGAGCGGCCACCAGCACCCACAGCCAGATGACCGGGAGGAAATGCTGGCTCCGTCGCCGCTGTCCTTCAAGGCAACGGCCATGCATCCTCCTGGAAACACGAGGTGACATGGATTCAGAAAGATTTTATTTTAAGGCTTTTATTTTCCTACTACTACTCCATCCCCTATTTTCTGGCTGTCTTGAGTAGATCAGGGAATATTTAAATGTTCATTCATGCTGGTTTAGTGAGAATAATGACAGATTTGGGACTCATTCGACTCAATCTCTGCCCAGCACCTGTTCTGTTAACCGCGCGCGTGTGTGTGTGTATGTGTGTGGCTTTGTTTTCCTCCTTCCTCTTTCCATATATCTGATAATTATCTGTGTCTCTGTCTGTCTTGTACATAATTTTCATAACTCTTTGGCTGACAAAGAGCTGTCTGAAGTTAATCCAACATTGCGTGTCTAGCTGTGCATATGATCATGGTTTCTCACTATTTTCCCCTTCAGCTTCTGTTATGGGATCATATACATATTCTTTTTTACTCCTGGTAAAGTGAGACGAATATTTAATAGTATCTAAGGCTTTGTCTACGCTGGCTGACTGACTGCAGGGCAGGGATGGTCACGGCAGATCGGGTTACACCTCACTGCATTCACATCCTCATAAGTTACAGGTGGATGTTGTGTGCGTGTGTGTGTCTGTGTGTCTCTGTCTGTGTTTTGCTTACACCTTGGTGTATTATTGCAAAATTTGCACATGCCCATGTAATTAAGATCCAAACATATTGTATGTAAAGCTGGACATTCCTTGTAATGACACTGCGTTTCAGAAAGGAAAATTCAAAGCATCAGATCTAATCTCTTTTTCTTTTTTGCAAGCATCTGTTTCTATCTGACTGTGTTGCCTTTATTAATATCAGCTGAAATATGAAGAGTTTCCTTCCAGAATGAGATTTAGCACAAAAAAAAGTGTCTCCCACTCTCATGACAACACAACTGAGAACAATTTATGGTAATTTTAAAACAATACAGGGAAGCTTGGTTGATAAGATTTTTTTTCTAAAATGGATATATTTTATTTTGGAATCAAACTTTTCAAATAGACGATTACTGTCCTTAGCTGAAATTGAATCCCTAAGAAGGACCACAGACACACTGCAGCATGACCTTTAAGGAGGAAATTTGGTGAGGCTTTGTCTCAGTCACACTTTCTTCATAGCTACTAAGCCTTTTTTCCTTGTTGATCTCTTTGGAACAAGCAAATGTGTTTCCGAGTTTTGAGTCAGGATTCAAATCAAAGGCTTTACTGTATCATTTCAATAAGCGCTCTATCTCCAAAGTTGCTTATATAAAATTACATGTTCATTGGAGTCATGAGCAGGTGTGTTTTAGCACAAAAGTTTAAAAAAAGGAGCCTTTTTTCTGTTGTGGAAATGATGATGACTCATTGCCTCTTGTCTTTCATTGCAGGCCACTTGAGATGATTGTATTAGAATGAAGGGTTTCATCCCAAATACCATCTAATTTTATGTGGGAAAAAAAAGTTCCATGATGTTCAATATTAAAAACAGACTATGTGTCACATTTTTGGTTGGTGGACGTCTTTATGGAACAAAACTTTCCAAATGTTCACTTATTCTACTTATTCACTTGTTCTACTGCTTGTCTTGCTAAATCTGCTCTTGCCTACCTTGTGTTTTTCGCTATGCTTGTCCTACATCATTTTGTTCACCATTGATTGTGTTTAGTTAGATCTAGCTAGACACATTCTCTGTAAAGTCCTCTGAGACATGCTTGTGATAAAGGGCTATATAAATAAACTTGACTTGATTGCTCTTATTATAAGTCATCATGGGTAAAACCAACCAGCTAAATCACATGCATGTACATACAGTACAAGCCTATCTACAAATGACACTTCAGATATGACAGAGAAATTGGCTCAGAAATGATTTATGAGATGATATTGTCTTCTTTCACTGTACGTTTAAACATACTGTTCCTTTAGCATCTGATCTGGTCCTATTTTTAAACTTCACCTGAACCTTCACGTCAACCTCAACATAAATTAAAAGATGCAACCCAGGCTCTTTACTGCACCAAAAATAGCCTACATGAAAAAAACAAAAAAACATGCATGCACATGCTGGAGTGTTGTGATTGTGTTGTAATGGAGGGAGTGTCTGCACTCATCCAGAACCTGATTAAAAATGTTGAACTACAGGATTTGCAGGCTGAAGTATGTGGTATGACCTTTAACAGGTCACATTATATATGCGGTAAAATGTCATCTCTACTCATTTATATAAATGTAATGCATCTACTGTATGTTTGGTTTACAAGTCCACCAAAATTCGATCCACAAAATTTGGTCCACACTCACTGGAGTTCCCAGTCTTTACTTATCTGAAATCTATGATACCAGATGGATTAAAGCAGATTATTCAGGTGAACTTGTGCAGGAGACATAGCTTTGTCTGGGAGCTGCTTTAGATGAAAGCAGAGTTAAAAAAAAAAAAAAAAGTAGAGATAAAAAGTTATTTCCTTTGTCCCATAAGAAATATTAAAGGCATGACTGTATCACCGCTCCCATCTCTAAAGGGTAAAGGCTAGACATCTTACATAAAGTGCTGCTTCTATTTCTGGGTAACAAAATTCATAATATCTTAAAGGAGAAATAAGCCCCAAATCAACTTGAACCTGTTGGGATCATTGCTACATCACTGCTGATAATTCCAGTTTAAACCCGTTCAGAATTTAGCTTGATTTCCCAAAAAACGCTTAAACTTTTTCTAAGATGTAGGTGTATTCCCACTTTCTTATCTAAAGTAATGATCAACGAAAAGTTGTAATAATGCAAATCAAGCCAAAAATCTCTTATCTCATCTTGAAACTATATCAGTAGTCTCAGTAAGGGGGTAGTTTCAGAAAGAGATACAGTACCTGTTAAAACCTGGAGGCTATACACAACCCAGACTGCTATTGTCATGCAGATCCTGCTATCTTCCAACTCTGTTTACCAAAACCACGTCTACAAACCCCTCTGCTTCCCAGTGTTTTCATTTTTCAAAGCAAATTACATGTAGTGAAGATTCTTCAACTGATGTTCTCCCAATCAGATTCATTTTTGAGTTGGATTACAATTATGCAACCTTTTTGAATATGTGTCATCCACAACCTTTTATATAGATCTTATAGTTCACATATTCAAGTTATCATCAAGTCCTTGATTTGTTATGTCAGGTAATCAAACTGAGAAATTGCATTCATTGCATTCAAATGAGAAAGGACCCATTAAACAACAAAACAGTGTTTACAGTTTACAGGAAGCTTACCTGATGCTGTGGAGAAGCAACCGCAGTCTGTGTGTGTATGTATGTGTGTGTGTGTGTGTGTGTGTGTGTGTGTGTGTGTGTGTGTGTGTGTCCTATGGAGGAGGACTTGTCCCCTTCACTCTGGTCACACGCTGTCTGTGTCTCTCCATCATTCCCCTCTTCTCATTCATCTCTTCTTAATCTTCCAAAGATGTCACCATGAAAGTTTCTGTCACAACTTGTCTCAATATTATCTCTTCTCTTCTCTTCTCTTCTCTTCTCTTCTCTTCTCTTCTCTTCTCTTCTCTTCTCTTCTCTTCTCTTCTCTACTCTGTCCTTAGTTACTTTCTCTTTGCCTTGTTCTTCTACAAACCACCTGCCTCTTACACAAGAGCATCATCTGTACGTCAGACACGTGTGTGTCGAGGCGCATTCAGGAAATCAAAAATTCTGAAACGTGAAGCCTGCCTGAGGAGACAGAAGAGTGAATAATGACACACCCTACACTGGAAAAGAGAAGTGGAGGGAGAGAGAGAGAGAGAGAGAGAGAGAGAGAGAGAGAGAGAGATCAAAACAAACACACCTGAACACTGTTCTGCGCATACATTATCCAAAAATACTGTATGCTTATGGAGCTAAAGATAACATACCTGTTGATTTTTATTAGTAATGATAAGTGAAAGCCTGGAAAAGGAGATGAGTCTCTCTCTCTCTCTCTCTCTCTTTCTCTCTCTCCTTCTCTATGCCTGGAGGGCAGCAGCTGGTACCACAGGATGCAGAGCTAGACAGTTCCTGGACAGAGTATTAGCTTTTATCGAGTGTGTGTGTGTGTGTGTGTGTGTGTGTGTGTGTGTGTGTGTGTATCCATGGCAAAGTATGAGGGATAAGGAAAAATGCAGCAAATTGCAAAAACAGGCACGATCATAGCCCAAAGTATGAAATGTTAGATACAAGTTGGCAAACCGGTCAAACATCTAACCTCTCTGTCTTTCTCACACACACACACACACACACACACACACACACACACAGACACAGACACATACACACATTGATGTCTAGGCTGTGAATGTGAGGAATGGCTCTGACGTCAGAGGTGAAATTAATCCAAACAAGACAAGAGGAGCCTCAGGGCGCCACTACTCCGTATACAATTCTCAGTGTGCCTTTACTAGCCTCTACTGTGTGAGTGTGTGTGTGTGTGTGTGTGTGTGTGTGTGTGTGTTGGGGAAGAGGAATCTTAGACAATTAAATAGTTGACCATTGACCACAAGGGGGCAATAAAGACTACAAAGATTATTGCCACTGAAGCTCCAGTGTTGCTCTTTTTAAATTTTTACTGATGGATATCAAAACAGTAAAAAATCAGCAGAGCGAAGCAGTACTGCAGCACATTACTGCTCTTCTCCAGTGACACAGCAGTTTTGTGTGAGTTAGTTGCCTGTGTGTGTGAGAGAGTGTGTGTGTGTGTGTGTGTGTGTGTGAGATAGTGTGTGAGCACAGTTCAAGCTCCAGTGAATCAAAATCCTGAGGCAACTTCTGCCCCCGAACTCCCTCTTTGCTCTCCTCTTTTTTCTCTGCTACATTAAACCATACTAAATTCTCCTTCCCTCAAACACACACGGACATGCGCCTGTGTGTGTGTGTGTGTGTGTGTGTGTGTGTGTGAGTGTGTACTTGTGTGCAACCTCCCATGCTGGGCAGAGATGGCAAATTATTCAAACTGATAACTCATCACGGCTCGGCAGAAGTGGTCCAGTCCAATCTGGGGATGCGGTCTGAAATGGTATGTTCCAGTCCAGGGGGTTTTAGAGCATCTGGACTGCCTTGCCATATGTGCTTGTCTGAGTATGTTAGTGTGTGTGTGTGTGTGTGTGTGTGTGTGTGTGTGTGTGACAGGTAGGCTTGGGTAGCTCTGCCATATGCCACCACATTCACAGAGAGCGACTTGCTGCTGAATGTTTATTAATAAAAGTCTGTTTTTTTTTTGTTTTGTTTTTTTAAATAAATGTCTGTAGCAGCAGGGGGGCCCAGCAGTCAGAGAGACTGTCCCGCAACACAAAGGTCACGGCTTCAATTCCGTGGAAGTGTCCCTGAGCAAGACTCTGAACCCAGACCTGCTCATGCATTGTAAGTCACTCTGGATAAGAGGGTCAGGTTAAATGCCAAAAAGGTAAATGTGGAACAGAGTCTAAAGGCTAAGAAAAGAAAGAAAAGGAAAACAAAGATTCTTCCACTGATTTCAGCATGTAAGGTTTTTTGCTGGATCTTGGTGAAGGAATGAGGTGAAAGCTGAGGTCTGGAAAAGATGAATTCATTTCCAAAACGCTATCTATCCAAATTGTAAAAAAAACATACATACATTTATATAGATATATACCTTAAGTTCAGCATGCAACATCTCTAATATATAGAAGACCTGGTCCTTAATAGTGATTTAAAAGTAAGCTTTAGAAAGTCTTGCTTGCTACAGAAAATGTCAAAAGAGTTGCTGTGGATCTTTAAAGGGTTATGTCAAGCAAAGTAAGATTTCTCATATGCTATTCTTGGCCTAGAACAGTTTAAAGAACTAAATTAGTTTGATAAGTAGGATGAACTCCTATCTCTTGTGTCTGAAGGTCCGGGAATAATATAATTTAAGAGTTCTTTTCCAAAATGCCATATTTCTAATATCTATTAGGAGTTAAGGACTCAATTTACCTACTGTCCTTTAGAAAGTACAATAATTCCTTCAGATTTTGTGCTATCAACTATATATCTCATATTGGAACAAAATGCTTCAAATAATTGACGAGTCAGTAACTGAGGATCAAGGCACTGACTTTGAGATTTGCTGTACACAGCGTCGTGTTAAAAACATGGCTTTTGACAATACTGCTTTGAGATTTTTTTTTTTTTTCAGTAGATTGAATTCAACAGTGGGCGAGACTGCAAATATTTTGAGTATACCCAAAAGACCAAAAGGGAGAGAGTAGTCATTGTTTCTTTTGTAATAATAAAATCTTCAGTTTCTACATCCAGCAGGGCAGCATGCCTCGTGTCTAAGATCATATTTAAAAAGAACTGTAGTCACTATTGTAATTGTGTGAGTACGGAGCGTTGGATCACAGCCCATGTTTTACAAAGGCTCAAGAATCCTTTTATTCAGGCAAGTGTGAAGCAGGTTAAAAGAGAGCATGGATTAACAATAGCAAGCACTCCCACACACAGACCTTCAGCCAGGAACAGATGAATTGAGCGATTCAGGAGTAAAGGCAACGCTTACTTTCCCTTGTGGAGGGAGAATAGCATGAGGTTGAATACAAATAATACCTCCATTCAAGCTTAAAGATTCGCAGAAGGTCAGAAAGATAGGAGGAGGAACATAGTTTTAAATGTAGGTGTTGAAATCACTAACTATTCCCCGTGAATTAATTTATACTCAGAGCACTCTATATAGAAGTATAAATGATGCAGGCGGCACTTGAGCCAATCAGTAACAACATCGTCCCTCCAAGTTTCAGCAAAATCAGACTGGTGGTGTAGCAGTTATGGCCTTTCAAAGTTTTAAATTTTAACCTTAATTATAGCGCCCCCATTAGGCCAGTCAGTGTACTTTGTAAGGATACAATTGCTGTATTTGTGTGCCAAGTTTTGTGTCAGCCAGCCAGAGTTTGGGCCTTTCAAAGTGTGAAATTTTGACTTTTAATTATAGCGCCCAACTTGGCCAATCGGTGTAATTTTGGAAACACAGTGTGAGGATGCATCATCCCTCAAGTTTCCGCAAAATCAGTGGTGTCTGAGATTTCACCTGAGATATCACGTTCGCCGAGCCATAAACCACAAATATAAACCACCTGTTCACGTGTCAGCTGATAATCGAATCCAGAGTGACTTTACAATGAGCATGTAGGGGTTCAAGGCCACAGAAACATTGGAAACAACAGAAATCCATGTATTGGAAAATCTTCATACTTAATGTAAACAGTAAATAAAAATTGAATGATAGCATAAACTCTGGTAATAAGGAACAGGAAAGAAGATGACAAAGACCTCAAATGGTTGAAATGCTTGGGCAATTTGTTGATTTATGACTCTGATATTTTCAGTTTCAGACTCATTATGAATGTTGACGCTATTATATAAACAACCTTTCCATTTAAGATTGCGGTAAGTTTTCTTTGCCTCTTACCTTTCCCCAAATACCACAGTTTAAACAAACCTAGTATAACCTGCATCAAAGCCGAAAGCACTTATAAAGACCATGTTTTCTTAATTTGACCTTTATTTATCCAGCATTAAAGTAAAAAGACTCAGATCGTACAGATCATAGCCTCATTTCATTGTAGCTGTGGTTGTGCAACTTGATACTGGCAAAGAGATAGCAGTAGCCAAACAATGTGATCAGATCTAAAGCAAGTTTGGGGATGTGAAAGGTGCGGCACTTCTTCTGTGATAACGTCACTTCCAGGGACTGACCTCAGCTGATTCTCAACTCCTGATTGGCTGTTTGGAAAAGAGCTCATTAATATGCCACACAACACTAGCAACAAGCAGGTAACCATGGATACACTGCATTGGATATCCGTCTCTCTCTCCCTCTCTCTCTCTGTCTTTACTACCCTCCCACTCTCCCTCTGCTTGTTTAAATATGTTTCCCTCGATCTTCTCTTTCTCTCTCTCTCTCTCTCTCTCTCTCTCTTTGTCTGTCCCTCCCTCTCTCCCTCTCCCACTCTCTCTCTCTCTCTCTCTCTCTCTCTCTCTCTCTCTCTTTCTCCACAGGGATCGGTCTTCTTGTCTGCAGCATGCTCAGTGGCCGCTCAGACTGCAATGAACCAATCCCCGGCTGGCGGTGACCATAGCAACCGAGGGGCCATAACAACATCCCGTGCTCTATCAAACAGTGGTGATCTGATCGACCACTCGCGTGCTGTCGTTCATCTCCACGCACTCCACCTCCTGCCGGAGCCCCTCCCCTCCCGGCCGGTGGCCCCGGCCCTTGGAGGGGGGCAGGAAGGTGAGGAGGGTGGGCAGGAACGCCAGCGTGTGCAGGGCCGAGCAGCCGGCCGTGAGCGTGAGGCAGCGGAACAGTGTGTGTGTGAGGTTGGAGCGCACGCAGCCCACGGGCACCAGGGCGGCGCTGTAGCAGAGGAGCGTCTGTAGGGAGGGCACCCCGTGTCTCTCCAGCGCCACTCTCACCCAGCGAGTCCTGCTCTCGCCCCGGCCCGAGGCGAAGCCGCACAGCAGGGGGCCGCTGCAGTCCGCCGAGTGTCCCAGGGCCGAGATCAGGCACAGCACCGACATGCAGTCCAGCTCCACGCCCCACAGGGTCATGAAGCCAGCACGCCGAACTGGACGGAGAGCAGGGTGAGGCCCAGCCACACGGACACCAGCGGCTCCACCACGGCCAGGGAGGACAGGCCGAGCAGGAAGAGCACCGCCAGCAGGGAGTGTCTGAGCGGCGAGCTGACCGCCGCGGCGTAGCGGTCCAGGTAGACGAAGGAGGGGTTGAAGATGAGGAAGCGGACGCGCGAGGTGAGCGAGAGGCGCCGCAGCGTGTCCAGCAGCACTGACATCTCCTCGCGCTTGTTCTCCGTCGTCTTGGCGACCAGGAAGACGCGGGACGCCGCCACGTCGGGCTCCTCGCCCTGGCCGCGCTCGGCGAAGATGATGTCGTCGGAGAAGTGAGCGAACTGGGGCTCGCGGAGGAAGGAGTGGCGCAGCGTGCGGGTGAAGTTCTCCCGCGACTGGCTGGTGGACTGGTTGCGCTCTGATAGGTAGTTCAGGTAGGATTCCAGCCAGCTGATTCGCTGGAAGCCTTTGGCGTATTCCAGCAGGTCTCGCTGTACCGAGGCGTTCCAGTAGGGGGCGCTCTCATAGATGTAGAATCCAATGACAGGGGAGTAGGAGCTGAAGTAACGCTGCTGGGCACGGGCATACAATACTGTCGCTGTATCCATGGCAACCAGTGCACTGGGGTCTGAACCCTGGGTCACCTGTAGACAACAGAATCAGATTTGTTACGGATTAAAGGGTACGTGTGTGTGTGTGTGCTTGCTGTATGTGTGTGTACATGTGTCTGAGAGTGCATGTGAGTGTCTATTAGTCTGTGTGTGTGTGTGTGTGTGTGTGTGTGTGTATTTGTGTGTGTAGACAACGGATTCAAACTCACAATCACTGTAGATGTGCATGCATGTATGTGTGTATGCATAGACAACAGACACATTTGTTATGGATTAGAGGAGTTAGGTGTGTGTGTGTGTATGTGTATATGTGTGTGTGTGTGTGTGCGTGTGTGTGTGTGCCTCACCTGCAGGAAGCCCATCAAGCCAAAGGAGATGTAGACCAGATACAGCAGAACCACAAAGGGCTTGACGTAGGTGTTGGTGATCCAGTCTCCATAGCAATGCCGCACACACCCCAGCAACAGGTGAGAGTCCTGAGGATGCGGGTCCGGGCTGGCCGGGGCGTGCGTGAGAGGATGTGTGTGTGTGTGCGCGGGGTTAGGGCACGTGACTGTGCGCGTGGGCGGCGGGGTTGTTCGCGTGTGTGCGTGTGCGTGCGCGTGTGCGTGTACGTTGGCGTGCGTCAGGTTAGGGTTGGGCGTGTGCGTGTGACCGTGTCCGACCCCGTGCGGCGAGTTGGCCGGTTGCGAGTGCGTCTCCTCCTGGTAGCGCGTGTACATGAGGCACCGGTACCACGCCGGCTTGGAGTCCAGCCGGTCCGGTTTGGGGACCCGCCGGCAGAAGCAGCCGTGGCCTGTACCCGGTCTCCAGGTACCCGGTGAACACCAGGCAGGAGCTGTAGAAGGAGAGCGTGTAACGTAGCTGACGGTGACCGGCGAGGGCGGCGGTGCGGCAGAAGAGCCGCACGGCCTCCATGTTGGTGAGCGGCGAGGCGGCCAGGCCCAGGGTCATCAGGTGCAGCATGGTGGAGCCGGAGAAACGCAGCATGACGTCCTCGAAGACGCCCGCCACGCGCTCCTTCACGTGCTGGTCCTCCCGCGTCGTCTCCATGACGACAGTATCTCGAAGGAGGCCGAACAGCCCGTGACCTGGGGCGGAGAGGAACATGTGTGAAACATTAATAATATAATCAAAGAAAAATATGATAATAGTCTTTATTATCTTTTATAGCACTTTCAAAAACAGAGTTTACAAAGCTGCTTTACAGATAAAAGAAATAATAAAGCAATAGAAATAGGAATAAGAAAAGGAAAGAGAATAAAATCAAGCAGGAGGAGATAAAACAATTCTGAGCATCAATAAATGAATTCATTAAAACTGAATATAAATAAAACATTATATATAAAGAAAGAAGACGTTTAAGAAGTGATCTAAAAGAGGCTAATAAAGGGAGCTAGCCTGAGAAGCTCAGGTAAGCTATTAGTTGAATGAAACTGTAAAGTCTTTTCTAGGGCTGGGCGATATGGTTGGAATCAGTATCACGATAATCATAAGGATTTTTTTCAATATCGATATATATGACGATATGGCTCACATAAGCAAAATCACGTTAAATAATCAAATTAATGTTCATCATATTGAACCGAATGGTAATGTTTGGTGTGATGTCAAACTAAACTGAAATTTTCACATAATATTCCTACCATACTTAATTTTGTCTGAGTTTCTAAATAAAATTTGCTTGTTCTCATCAGTTCAGACAGCAGAATTGTGCATCTCGATATCCCAAAATCATCATATCATCACAATATAATCCCACTGAAAGACGATAAACGATAATATTGAATTATCGTCCAGCCCTAGTCTTTTCTGTAAACTTTTTCACTTTGTTAGCTAATGGTTACTTCATGGCGTAACAGTAGGTGTACTTAAAAATTCCAACCAATAATACCATCACAGATTTGTGAGATCATATAAAACCTAAGATTTCACAACATCAAAGTGCTACGAGTGGCCAGATACTGCAGTGCATTTTTGGGTGTTGACCCCCTGGAAACCCTGTTTCTTTATCCTAAAAAACCATGGTTGCATCCTGCTGTGGAATTTATTCATTTTGAAGTATCTAGAATTTGTGAAGCTTGATTATATGTACAACACGTAATCTTTCTGAATGTTTGTTATGGTCCAACCCAACTGCAAATCCTGTTTCAATACAATGAAATACGACGTACTACGGTAAGTAAGACACCATCAAAATGCCATTTCCTTGTAGTTGATCCCTGTGGAGAAATCAGGTCACTGCAGCAGCAGGGAGAAGCATATAGATAAGAATAGAACATATGCACAGTGCTGAAGATTATACAGCAAGACATTACAACAAAAGAACTCGAGAATAATCGATCGAATAATCCATGGGACACATAAAGATAAAGCCTAAAAACAGGTTTATAGGTGAGAAGCAGATGACATCAGCGAGATAATGGAAAGAAAAAGGTTTTAATGACTGTTGTCATCTTCAATATTTTGATTTGAGTACAGCACATGTACGACTGCGTGCATGTCATGTGCATGCACATACGTGTACATATGGTTGTTCATGTGCAGCAGATGGTTTTCACCTCCGTGGTTGCCATGGCACCCGTGACTCACCAGTGACATAAATACCCTCCCTCTCTCCATCCAGTGACCTCACCACGCCAAAACACTTTACACCTTGGCAGTGGCGTAACGTACTAACACCAGGTTCGGGTGCAAGACTGAGGAAGTCTGTGTGTGTGTGTGTGTGTTTGTGTGCGTGTGTGTGTGTGTGTGTGTGTGCGTGTGTGTGTATTTGAGAGAGAGGGAATTAGATAAAGAATGAGAGTGAAAGGGGCGGGGGTTAATGTAACAGAGAGAGGAGGAGAGCAAAGAGAGAGGTTGGGGGCAGCAGTCGCCCAAGGATTTTGATTTTCACCGGAGCTTGACACAGGCGTGACTGTGCACACACACACACACACACACAGACAGACACAGACACACACACACACACACACACACACACAGACAGACACACACACACACAGACACACAGACACTCCACAAACTGAGCGAGACACATGGGAAAATATTAGGTGAGAGAGATGGGTACTTTGCCAGCCCATTCCAGCCTCTGGGTTTTACTATACTTTCATAAAAATGGATTCAGACACTGTGGAGACTCTGTATTCACTGAACTGCGGGTTAAGTCGGGGCAAGAGAGCCTACATACACACACACACACACACACACACACACACACACACAGACACACAAACACACACAAACACAATGCATATCGCACTACGATTTCACCAATCCTTATAATGGATGTATTAACTAAGGGAAGGTACAGATGAAATACATTAAAATACTGGGCCAAAGCTACATGAAACATGCATGTATTAACAATGTATCAAGACACACCCCCCGCAACACACACACACACACACACACCCCTCTACAGACTGATTTCCTATTGAAATATGTTAATCACATATATATCATCACAGAAAATCCGGACATTATGCATGGCTAATAGCACAGCTTACTCTTTTTCCCTATCATCACATTCATTTGTTCAGTTCATTATGCCAGTTGTGTGAGTTCAGGAGTGTGAAGCAGGGATTAGATGAGGCTGTGTCGTACTGCGATGCGGTGCTGAGGGTTTCTCCGGGAAACGGATCGCTATACGGTCTGATGCTGAAGAGAGAGCAAGACGCAAAATGTTCCTCTGCTGTCACTACCTCCTGTTCTCAAAGCATTAAACAAAGATATATATATATATATATCTTTGTCTCTTGCTATCATTCTGTGCCCTAGAGCCCCATCTCTCCTTTCTCTCCCCCTCACTCTTTTCCTGTCTGCCCACTTACATCCTGAGAAACCCTGCCTTCTTCCCTTCTATCTACAGTTTTTTTCTGTTTAGGATATTCTTCTCTCAGCCCCCATTTGGACTGATATTTCATAGAAACTCCCCCCTCTCTCTTTCTTGCTCTCTCTTGCTCTCTCTCGCTCTCTCCAGTTATTTTAAGCCTAACAGCAGCCTTTCCTCCTCCACATTACAGAGTAATTATGGTATGGGACACGCATGTGCATGAGTGATTACATACATCCTACAGCATCCAATATGTATGTACTACTAGTCCTCTCTGAACTGCCTCCATGCCTCTACACACATGTGAAGCATTCAAACTTGATAGTGATTCTTTGCTTTGTTTCTTTTGTTGTTTTTTTTCCTTGTATTTTATCACTTCCCCTCATTTTATCGCTGTCCAAACAAATAAGAAAACTACGTAGCAGTTGAGTAAGGCATACCTAAATGTATAAAGTTTTTATAGCATCTATTCCACATGCAAATGACTGCATAATTAAGAGTGCAGAGGTAACCATAGTGAACTGCTGCAGCAATCACTGTGAGTACAACAGCAAAAAGTGCTGCTTGATCTATATAGAAAAAAAAGCCTGCTGGTAGATTTCTCAATATACTGTATAGTACTGGGAAACAAACACAATTAAAAGGCAGTAAGTAGACCTTTGGCTGATACTGCTTGGCAGCAAAATATGAAGAGTTAATTCCCAAAACACTATATATCCATTTTGGAATAAAAAATAATTGCCTTAAGTTTCACCATCACCATTGTAAGTTCATTAATAGTTCCAAAACACAGAGAGTCCAATCTGTATAAGTGTTATTTTCTTATCCAAGTACTTAAGTTGCCAACAATCCAGTAAAGCAATACTGTGATTTGATTTAATTGTGTGCTATTGTTCATTTTGTAACAGTAGGCGACTAGCGCAGATCTCAATTTTGAAACACGCAAATGTAAAATGGAATGAAACCTTTCATTTAGTTCCAGGAATTTTTGGCCTTTAGTCAGGAAATGTATCGCTAGTCCCTCCCTCCTCTCCCCACCGGTTGGTCAAGTTCACGCCCCAGCACTTGTCACTCATCTTGACAGGCTGTCTATTTTTAAATGGCATCTAGCCTGAGGCTGGCATCTGTAAAAGCCATCACAGGCGTTGAAGAGGCAGATGGCGAGCACAGGCAGTCTGCAATGCCGTGTTCGCCCGTGGTTCTGAGCGGGTCATGTCTGCCGCACGTTAAGCTTTGCTGTTCTTTCATTTCTTACTGCTTTCTGCCGTTGCTGTTTTTGCAATGACTTCCCTGCGCTCGTTAGCCACAACCCAGCCCACAGCAAACAGTGTACGCCCCAAAACATCCCAAACATCCGGGGGGTGGGTGGGGGTGGGTGGGGGGTTGAGACATGCACACACAGGGTCACAGATAGACACAGACTGATATGGTATAACATACAGTACTGTGCAAATGTCTTAGGCACGTGTACAAAAAATCCATAAAGCGAAGATGCTTTAAAAAATAATGAAATGAAAAGTTTCTAAATATCTATATTCTAAATACTATAAAGAGCAGTCTACTGACACACTAATGCAGAAAACAAATAAATAAACATCTAAGACAAAATTTATTAAAAAAAATCAAGGGTGCCTAAGACTTTTACGCAGTACTGTATATATATCTAATGTCAAAAATGTTGCATATTGTATGTCTGTGTAGATTCATTTCAGTCATCCAGGTAGTAAGATGTCCAAAAGATACAAACAAAAAACAAAATCTAGGGCTGGGTATCGGCACTGATCTTCCGATTCGATTCAATATCGATTCAGTTAGGGTTACTTCAGTTGCAATACCAACAATGTTCAGACATGAAAGAAATTCTCTGAGAATAAATGCTGCGAACTGCACAGGGAGCCCTCTAATAATATGGTGCATTGCTAAAAAGGTTAATGTTTAACATTGACAACTGGAGGAGGGGAGGCCCGTTACAAATAACGCTTTGCATAAATCTACACACAAGGCATAGAGTAAAAGAACAATCTCTGGATTTTAAGAATCGATATCGGATTGTCCAAATGAAAATAGCAATTACTTGGAAAATCGATATTTTTACCCGGCCCTAACAAAATCCACTGGACTTAAAGTGAAGAGTTAAAGATGTTTCACCAGTCATCCGATGATGAAGCCTCTCGAAAGTCTTCCACTCTTCATTTTAAGTGCAGTGGATTTTTGTTGTTATATTTTTCGGACGTTGACATATTGCAGCTCTAAACCTACCGAGCATGATGAAGGGGATTCCCAGGTATGTGGAGTTGTAGGTGGCCCCGGTCAGGTTGAGGATCCCGGCGGCGGTCAGGCCGGACAGAGTGATGGACAGCAGAGCCAGCAGGCCCAGCCAGGGCTTCGACCTCACGCAGTCCCTCATGGAGCAGCAGAGCACGGCCAGCACGCTGCACACCCCCAGGCTGGCCAGCAGGGGGCGGCGTGCCAGCACAGAGGAGAACTGGAAGTCTGTCCTCAGAGAAGAAGAGGTGGAGGGGTACAGGCCGAGTTTAGGGTGCAACGCCGCAAAGTGCTGCAACTCGTCGCAAAAGGCCTTTTCCCATTGGCCGGCCACCCTGTCCATCAGGCCGCCGCGGGCTTGGAGGTAGTAGGTCAGCTGCAGCGCCCGGGCCGAACGCACCCCCTCCCCCCTGGCCCCCGTCCCGGGACCCCGCACCGCCCCGCCGGGACCCCAGCCCTGCACCCCGCCCAGCTGGTGGCCGATGTACGCCTGGCGCCCGTCGGCCAGCCGCGTGATCGGGTACCGCAGGACCGGGGCGGAGCGGTTGGAGGCGCGGGCCGACTGGATCTCCTCCATGGCGCGGATGATGTCATCGATGATGCAGATGTTCTTGTCGTCGGGGAGACAGAGGTAGGAGAAGGAGTAGTTGAAGCTGTTCAAGCCGGTGGCCGGGACCGTCACCTGCATCTGGTAGATCCGCCTGTGGAGCTGCACGCGCGCACACACACACACACACACACACACACACACACACACACACACACACGCACACGCACGCGCACGCACACACACACACACACACACACACACACACACACACAAGTATAGGGGGGCTTTCAGAAGTCAGTTAGCTTCCCATTGGCCCAATTTTGCCAGGATAAACTGTGGCAAAAACACAAAAGTTCTGTCAAAGTTTTCATAGCTGCGCAGTACAGCAGCAGTGTGTGTGTGTGTGTGTGTGTGTGTGTGTGTGTGTGTGTGTGTGTGTGTGTGTGTGTGTGTGTGTGTGGGCACGCCTTCTGTGGGTGCCTGCTTTGTGTGTGTTTGTTTGTGTGAATAAGAGAGAGGGGGGGTGCGTGCGTATGTGTGCGTGTGTGTGTGTGTGCTATAATGTTGTGTCACTCGTCAGAGTAACAATGGGGGCCTCAGAATCATCCTCTGTTTCTATGGCGAGAGGACAACAGTGCCAGCATCCACAGTTCTGGTTACTAAGCAACAGCCCTGATGCCAGTCTCTGCCACAGCATAAATAGGCAGAGCTGTCTCCCACCTCAGAATGCTGCATTGACCCGAGTGTGTGTGCGCACGAGCGTGTGTGTGTGTGCATGTGTGCGCGCGTGTGTGTGTGTGTGTGTGTGTGTGTGCTGATGGGAATGTGTCTAGGAAATCGATTTGTTTTTTTAGGTTCCCTCCTTGTAACCTCTATTTGTGAGATTTACTTGTAAAAGGCACTTATGAAATTCTTTATTTCATTTTGTAATTTTTACTGGTATAAAACACCAATCTGTTATTATCATTGTTTTTATTATTGGGAAGATTTCAAGAATGGCCATTACTGTAAATCACTAGTGCCTCAGCTCACTTATTTAACTTTAACTTGTTGTTTTAATCCTGATCTTCAGATTCATGATTTCGTTGGCCACCCTAAAACACTTTAACACCTTTAAAAAAAACAGCTATTGGTGATGTACTTTGCATTTGGAAGTGTATTTTTCTTATTCCCATGGATAACTGGCCAAATGCAGATGACATGATGTCATGTCAAGATATTTCCATCGCAGCTACAATGGACTTTAATAGGAGAACATCTTTCATCAACGGTAAACGTCAGGTTTTGGTGTCAGTCCCTCAGAATCAAAAAGCAAGACCTTCTTTCTAGATTCACCATTTTGCACCGATGTTCAACAATCATAGAGGGAGAAATCCATCGCAGAAGAGGCAGAGAGACCAATTTCTCCACTGGCAGCAGCCTCAATAGACCAGAATGCAATGCAGCCACGAGAGGTGTTGCGTTTGGTTTAAGCGGCGCGACTCTCACTTTCTCTCAAATGGAAAAACTGCACTTGCTCTTGCTATCGTTAACACTATTACTATCACTTGTCTCCACCTACACATACTGAATGCAACAAGTTCAGGCACATTCTCTGGGAGGGTTGTCGAAAGACATTCTGGGAAATATAGGAAATCACAAACTGAAGTAGAAGCAGCAGACAAAGCAGGATGAGAGAAAGTGGGTACAAACACGCACAAACCCCCCCCCCCCAAAATTGCGACACGTCATGACAAAATAACTCCTGGAACACACCGAACGCCACAGATTGATGATATGAAACAGTGTAAGAGTATCAGCGGATGGATTTTTCCTTTAATAGCAGCCTCCCTTATGCATCGGCGCACCAACCTGTTTCTCCCTCGCAGCCTGTTGGCAGCATCTGACGCCGAGTCCTAAGCTAGCCTGTCTAACTGTGGCAGTCCTCAGTGGACCCACAGTGTTTTCTGGGTAGGTAAAGTGGGTCACAATAACCATCCCTGACACACACAGAAACATACTGGTATGCACAGGCACGTACACACACACACACACACACACACTAGTACACAATGGGGCTATCTTGGGCCTCTATAGTCTGGAAGCTCTGATTACAACCTCATCACTTCATGAAATCATTTCGCTAATTGCTCCAGGGGCGTCAGACTAATATTCATAAAACCATTTAGACGCGCCGACGTGGAGAGAGGCCTCCAATCCTGACTAAGACCAGCTCATAATTAAAACGCTCCGCTTCATAATTATAACGCGGTCGTCAGGGTTATTTGAAACGGGACAGTGTTGTTCTCTTAAACAATCATTCATTTTTCAGAATCTTTATGTATTGTATGCTGGCTCTCGGAAACTGACCTGTACCTATGTGTGTGTGTGTGTGTGTGTGTGTGTGTGTGTGTGTGTGTGTGTGTGTGTGTGTGCGTGTGTTCATGTGTGTCTGAATGTGTCTAGACATTGATTTGTTTGTTTGTTTGTTTAAAGTTCTATTCTGGAAATGCAATGTTCCCTGTTCCTTTTGTGATATTTACTTATCAAAGGCAGAAGCTGAATTCTTTATTTCATTTTATTAGAATTTGTACTGGCATAAAGTACTGTTATGCAATCTGTTATTGCTTTTGTTTGTGAGCATTTCCCTATTCTCTCTCAACAAGGGCCCTTAAATCACTGATTTTGTGTGTGTGTGTGTGTGTGTGTGTCTGCCTGAGTGAGCTTGAGTGCATGTGTGCACCTCTCAAAGCACACTTGTACAGGAAAGCTTTTTAATAATATTCATTTTTGTGTCCTGTTTCATTGCTGTTGTAAATTTTCTCCTTTTTTTTTTAAATTTTATTCTTATTTGTCTTTGTTTCCTTATTTTCTACACTTTAACTGTATTTATTTATTAATCTTATTTGCTTTGTAAAGCACTTTGCAGTCTTTGGGAAAGTGCTATATAAATAAAGTTTATTTGTCGTAGTAGTAGTATCATGTGCGTGTGCGCGCGTGCACGTGCGTGTCACCTTCAGTATGGTGTCCAGATGAAGCTGGTCCAGCACGCTGCCCTTGCGCGTGGTGACGATGACGCGTCCGTAGCGGCCCGGTGTCTGCAGGTCGGAGTAGAGCGCGTGCTTGGAGCGGTTCACGGGGAACAGGCTGTCCACCAGGTTGCCCTCTATCTTGGCCAGGCTGTGCTTGGGCGCGAGCAGGTACTCCACGTTCTCCTCCACGCGGTACCGGCTGAAGCTGGCGCCCAGCAGGATGGAGAGGAGCACCGGCGCCGAGGCGAAAAACACCGGGTGGCTCGCCACGAACCGGCCCAGCGCGTGGAAGGAGCTCCTCAGGCCCGCGTGCAACACCTGGCGCAGCATCCTAGCGCGCGGCCGCGGCTCGAGCCTCTCCCACCGACCGGAATGCCCCGGAACACCGCCGACCATCAGGAACTGCCGGACGCATCGGGGGCTCCGTCACTCTCCGCCCGGGGAGGGGAGCGGAGGGGGGGCGGTGGTCGGAGGGTTTGTCCCCCGGAGCAGGAGGTCACCAGGCGGGGGAGAATCCAACCCTCCCCCGGTCACAGCGGCGCCTCTTTCCCCGGGTTTCACTCATCAGCTGGAAGAATAGCGCAGCGGACAGAAATGTGCCAAATGAGCCAGCAATCCTCTGCTCTGCGGTTACAAAGCATGGACACATTGAACACTACACAGACCCTGCTGTGTGCAACACCAGACCTGCTGCATGCTGGCTCTGCGCGCAGTAGGAAAATCACTTTCATTTGCCTATAAGGACTTACAAGTGTCTGTGCGGCTATAGTGACCTTTATGGAATTAGTATTACTAAAGAGACTTATAGTATTTGCATAGTAGTCTACCCTTCTAAAATTCATAATAGGATTACAATAGTCCTTTTTCGTATGGGTATTCACACACTCAGACAGGTTGCAGGGAAGATACTGTAGTGACTCTATAGTGAAGGTATACATACCTATAGAGGGGAAAGGGGGGAGCCGACCCGGTGATAACGGTGATCATCCAAACCGAGATGTTATCCTCCCGGCTGTCCCTGCGTCCAGCTCCACCCTACATCACCAAGTCATCACGGAGCCGGGGATTGCTAATTAACCCGGTGAAACGGCAGGATGGTGACGGTGTGGAGGCGCACACCGGGGCCGGCGGAGATGTTAATCCGATGTTACAGCCTAATCTTCGTTTCCTCTGCGGCAGAAGGCTCGGTCGTCCTCTCCTCATTTCCCCCCGGTGGGTTGTCGGAGCCCCCTGCTGCTCATTCACCACCGGGCTCTCCCCAACGACTGCTCTCGGTGCTGGGGAACACACGTCACTAATTACCGGCTTTCAAACCGGGGACCGTATTTTTTTTTCCTTTTTTTTTTTTTCTTTTTTCTTTTTTTTTTTTTGCACCGCCCTCACGCCCCGCCCCTCGCCGTGCAGCGCCGCGTGCAATGCAGAGAAACAAACACAGTCATTCCATACTGACTGACTGGGAGCGTGCGTGTGCGTGTGCGTGTGTGTGTGTGTGTGTGTGTGTGTGTGTGTGTGAGAGAGAGAGAGAGAGAGAGACAGAGAAAGAGAGAGAGAGAGAGAGAGAGAGAGAGACCGACCTTATAGTAGGCCTACTTTATGATATTTTTATCTATGGTGTCACTATGATATTTCTATAGGTTCCTATAATATTCCTATAGTGTCTGGTGCTCTACAGTGTGTTTATAGTGACATTATAGTAGTACTTAATGATATTTTCATCCTCTAAGGTATCATATATTCCTATAATATTACTATAGGGATTGTAGTGCATTTTTGATGCTCAATAGTGATTGGGACATTGTTCTATATGGTACCGCTATGATAATCAACCATAGACACATCATAACTCCCTATATGGTTATTATAGAACCATATAGGGAGTTATGATGCGTCTATGGTTCCCAATACTGTCCCAAATTAATTCAGGAGAAAACAATTTTACTTGCTGCCAGATGTTTAATCTCAGGGATGATAATTGTCTAGGATGCACTGGATATGAATGCAAGTATTGTATAGCATTGCATATAATTTATCATATGAACAAAAAAAAAAGGAGTTTGTCTAATTACTGAATTTGCCTCTCCTTTATTGTACCATATTCATTATATTCAGTAGCTCATTTTGTCCTGTACTATTGTAATATGCCTTGGCAACACTCACCTGATTCATGCCAATAAAGCTTTCTCTGAATATGAATCTAGTGTCTGTAGTGACCTTATGGTACTCTATGGCATTTTTATCCTCCATGATATTCCTTTAATATTCTTGTAGTTTTTTCTGTGATGTCTGTATAGTATCCTTCAATAACGTGTCATAGGATTACTAGATATGTTTCTTAAGGGAGTGTGTAAAAACCTGTTGATAGGAATGATGAGACAAAATGTTTCTCTCTCTTTCTTGATATTCTCATTCTGTCACACAGGACCGGTGCCACAAAATAATTTAGCCTACATTTTATTCAGTGTCTTTAGTCTTGCTGCACATGCATGAAACATTCCCTACGTTTGCTGTTGTGTAGCCTGTTGCCATAGAAACCAGACAAATTACTTTTTTTTTTACAAGCCTTGGTTCCCATGGTGATGGTGATGCCACCCATCCCCCAAAACACACACACTAGTGCGCCCACACACACGAGTGCGCATACACAGATGTACACACACCCACACACGCACGCGCACACACACACACACACACACACCTGCTGTCTCCCAATCTGGTTATGGGGTGGAGGTGTCTGATACACTGATAGGCATTAAAAGCAAAGGAGAGAGCAGAGTGGAGGAGATGTGGAGGAGATAATGAGTGCAGACAGACCAACATCACACTCTTCCTGTCTGTCCGTCTGCCTGTCTGTCTTTCTATTCTGTCTCATGGAATCAAATAACCAGCCAGCAGTCAGTATGTCTGCATGGGATCACTAATGTCTCCCTCCTCCCCCCAAATATCATAAATTATGGTTGTTGGACGAAAACCAGCAACAAAACACTTTGTAGAATAATGACCAAAAAAAAGGTATGTTCTGATTAATGCATTGTATGATCAAATATGTTTGTAGACATTGTTAAAATTTTATTTTGCTTGCTTTGGTTAAGCTTTAAAAGTTGTTGCATTTTCAAAAACGGCACTGCCTGTGAGGACTAAAACCTGCTTTCACATGCTATCAGACATATTGTAAAAACAAATTTCCCACTTGAATGCCATTCAAAGTCAGATGATGGAGTTGGAAAGTGAGAGAAAAAATTTTGATGCGAGTGACAGTTGATGAGTTGTGACACAATGATAACCTTTAACCTTCCCAACATGGCGGAAAAATCAAGTTTTGTGTTACTCAATGGTAAGAAAACACTTATATAAACATGCACCTGTATTACACATTTGCAGTTAGCCAGACTAACATTATAACTAACATTTATTTTAAAAAAGTTCATTAGAATAGCTTGTTAAGCTGCAGGACGTCTGCGTTTGTCTATCGTTTGACTTCCAGGTTTGATTTTCTGACAAAATAGCATGTGAATGCAATGCTGTTTAGCAGCCCACTTGGAAATCCCGCTGTTGGACCTTCCCTCCAGCACATACACACACAAATAGTCTTCAAATTCATTCAATAAATACATTTTTAACTAAATAAGTGGAAAAACATTACAAAGAACATTACTGACAGTCCAAGCCATAGTATCTTTGAAAGTGAAATCATGAAAAATTAATAATTTGGGAGCTTAAACGGATGTCATGAAATTGTCATGAAATTCACTCAGCACACCAAAGACCACATCAACTTTTAATTCATGGACTAGAAAAATCTAAAAAAAATCTGAGCACAGAAAGTAAACGAGTCAGGCCTCCCTTTACTATTACTGTCAAGGTGCCCCTGAGCAAGGCAGTCAACCCCCAGTTGCTCCAACAAGCTGTGAATGTGCCCATGATGTAACTGTATGAATGTGAGGCAGCGGATCGCTGAAAAAAATATGCTCAGCAAAACTCTTCCCTGGATAAAGTTAGACTAAAAACAAAAAAAACAACACTATCCAGGTTGTTTCGGTACCCATGTGCATGTGCTTTGGGGCGCGCGCATGCATGTTATAATCCATTATTCAATTAAACCGCAATTAGCCTTTAATCCCTATTACCAGTCCAGTGGGAGAAGAGCAGTGAAGGAATGAATAAGTAAGTGTTTCCCCAGGGAGAAAGGAAGAGCAGAATAGAGAATGAAAGACTGGAGAGATATAGGGGGCTCGGGGCAGTTTCTGATAACAAAAGTACTAATTAGTCTCGCTAAATGATTTATAGAAATCAGAATAGAGTGTGTATGTGTGTGTGTGTGTGACAGTGTGTGTGTGTGTGTGCGGGAGAGAGAGAGAGAGAGAGGGAGGGGGAGAGAATGAATGAGAGAGTATGTAATGGAGTCTTTTGAAAGCTTGCCATTTTTGTCATGCTATTTTCTGCACCTACAGAGAAGAGGGAGGGAGAGAGGGGGAGAATCCTCCAGGGATTTGCAGGCCGATGAAATCTGTGGCCAACTCACACACACACACACTCACACACACACACACATGATGGACAGATGAGGGAAAAGGTATAGGCAGCACAGAGGAGAGCACCTCTTATGACTTTACTGTCAACAGGCTGTCGGTCTATTTGTGTGTGTGTGTGTGTGTGTGTGTGTGTGTGTGTGCATACACACGTGTTTGGGCCACACATTTCAATTGCACTCTTGTTTGCCCATCTGTGTGACATATTCTCTACATTATTAAAGAGAGTTTTATGGACGTTGAGTTGGTTGAGGGCAGTTATTCATAAATAAGGTTTCTCTCTCATCCGCCGTCCCACAACCACGCCCCCCCCCACCCCCCCCATCCCCCAATCCATCTGTTTTGGTGGAGCCCATCCATTAATAAAGAGTCTGTCCTTTCATTTCTATTTCCCCTCCTTCTGTATTATTTATTTATCCATCTATCCCTGGTTATGGCGAGCAGCTGGGTTACCAGATTGGGGTGCAGAATATCCCCCCCCTCCTCCCTCCCCCTCGGATGAAAATCGAGAAAGAAGAGAGACGCTCAAAACTTTACCCAAACAGAAATAAACTTATATCCATCTAAATCCATTCCAAGTTCCATTCCAGCGCTGGAAAAAATATCACCAGTAGAAGTCCATAATATATCCATATATCGAGGGGTGAGAACCAGAGGGGCGTAAGTGACATTTTGGGCGAAAATGAGTTTTATATATATATATATCATCATATCATCTTTTCATATACAGTATCTTAAGACCTGTTCATTTTTCAAAAATTTCTAATTATATTCGATACACTTGTTTTCCCAGTAGTAGATCATTTTGCAACTACACTCTTCATTTATTGCCAGGGATTAAATTTTCATGATGCTTGCTTTCAAATACACAATGGCTTGGGATGAGAATAATGTTCCTCATGCTGAGTGGAGGCTTTCCAGTTCCAATGCTGCAATAGCAGGAATAGAACAGCAATAGTTCAGAGAGTCAATCAAGTCCAGTTGTGATGCGTTGAGTCTGAAACTGCTTGTAAAAAAGTATGGATTATTGAAAATGCAATAACTTTAAATGTAACCACTTAAATAAAATGTATTTTTAAAAATGTCCACATTAAACTTATTTGATCATATGCATATAAATAGAGGGGGAAAAAATTGTATAATAGGGCCCCTTTAAGTTCAGATCCCTAAATACCCCAGCTTTCATATAGAAGTATTTTGTTAAACCTAATCACAGGTGACTAAAGTAGCGTGTCCTGTCCCGCTGCTCAGTTCAGTTGTGCAGAAACCTTGTAAATGGTCCAAAAGTAAACTTTTTAGGAATTGAGAAAAAATGGTTTTGTCATTGAGACTCATGCATTTTTGACATCTTGCGATGCATTATCAATGGTTTCCCTTTCCCCCAGAGTCATGAGGCATTAGAGGTGGAAGACAATGTCACCTGTTAAATACACTTGAAAAAAGTGGAGATATGGACTTTCTGCAGGACTACATTCTGTTTTTTAATTCAGAAAATTCAATCCTCAAAATTGCATTGTCCTCTCAGGGAAATGTTAGTTGGCAGACAATAAATACACATATTTTATTTTGTTTTTATTTTGTTGCATACTGTACCACATAATTTTGCTTTGTGACTGACTGTTGATCAGTTAGCTCTAGGTTTGCTCGCTCTCTGTGAAGTCCTTTGAGACTCGCCGTGTGATGAAGGGCTATAGAAATAAACTTGACTCGACTAGTCGTGCCTGACTCACGCCACTACATCTGAGCGCTCAGGTCCGCTAAGTTCACACAAAGTTGGAGCGTGTCCTCAACTCCACCCGTTCCATTTTCTGCAACTCCATCTCTCTCTATCTATCTGTCCATCTATCTATCTTTATCTGCCCCTGTGCTATTCCTGTCTATCTGTTCTCCACATCTTCTCCCTGGTCAGCAGCATTCATAATTTCTAAATGTCATTTGGACGATAGCTTATGAGGCCAGGAAGGATGCTGTAAGTGGCTCAGGGGGGGAGGGAGAGGGGTTGTGTGTGTGTGTGTGTGTGTGTGTGTGTAGGGGGGAGAAGGGGGGGGGGGCATATGGAAGGGACATGGATGGAGAAAGACAGTAAAGCCATCCTCATGGCCTCTCAGAGACTCACAGATTTGATTACAGTTCCAGGCCAGAAACAGAGAGGATGCATGCAGACAAATGCAGATAAACAACCCATCACATGCTCTCTCTCTCTGTCTCTGTCTCTTTCTCTCACACAGTCGCAGGAGGAGGAGGAGGAGGAGGAGGAGGAGGCAGACGAAGATAAAGGGAGAGGCGTCTGAGCGGCGATAAAGCGCTGATAAAGAAAACTGGGAGAAGCCAAATGACTTCAGCAGTGCCTGGGGAAACCCTGATTTGCTGAAAGGTCAGAGTGTGATATCTGAGAAGAGCCATCTTCACCCCTCAGATAGCTAAATTCAATCTCTCTGGCTACTGTGCCCATCTGTAATCTGTACGCAGTCTCAAAAAGGCCCTTTAGGCACGTTAGCCCCCCCCAGCTAGGGCACACTGCCCTCTATTGGGAAGAAACACAACTGCATGAATGGAGCAACACCTGTCACACCTAGAGGGGCAGGAAGATGTTTTTTTTTCTTTTTTACCCCATGAAATGGCATCTTTACTTCCCTGATTTGATGCATTTCCTGTTGAAACAGGACGTTGGGGCGGGATATAAAGCAGTGAGGGATCAATCAAAGGTCTAAACCAATGGAATATGAGTCAGGGAGAGAGAGGCAGTTTTATTTGATGGGAGGGGTGCGGAGGGGCGGGATTGTTCAAAAATCTGATGGTTTTATTGGTTGTGCAGCATGAGGTCACCATGAAAGATACTGTTTTTTTGGCAGTAGAGAGACACAGGAAAGATCAGGAGAGAGGGGGGCGGGGGGGTGACATGTGCCAAAGGTCCTAGGACATCTCAGTTTGACGGCAAGTCTTGATGGAGGGGGGAAATGTTGGAGCAGTGGTCAAATCAAATAAAAAAAAGCACAAATCTGTGACTTAATCATTGCGGTTGTCAAATTTTAAAATTTGCTGCAGTATGTAGATTTGGACTTTTGCAATTAAACCTGCAATAAGCAAGACCAGACCTTATAACCAATCCTGAAACTAATGTGTGCTATGTGGAGATTTCATTGTTTCATAATGATATAAACCAACATCCACACAGCAGCAGCTGTGTTGCTGTTTTCACCTCTTTTCTAAAGCTTGTTGTCAAATTCCGCTCCTGAACGAAGCTCCTCCCGTTCCATTCAGTAGCTTTTCATTTTATTAAAAACTAGCTTGGCTCCTCCCTCACTGTTTAAAAGCGGCGCTCACCCCCTCCCATTCCTGAAAATTCTGTTGTAATCGACAAAGCGAGCGAGTAAACTTGCGACCTACCTCTTCACTTGTCATTGTGTGTCATTGTCTTCAGCAGGAGAAACATCTGTCAAAGTGAGACTGGTAACCGGCGACACTTCTCCATAGATACAGTTAGCTTAGCTATTAGACTTTACGCTTGGTGCTTTGCGATGTTTGTCCTTAGTGGGCTTCCGTAGTGCAGTGGCTTTGCAGTGCTTTATTTACAAATGTGTTGTGGTTTCTGTCGCCCTCTAGTGGTCAGAAAATTTAGCTTAATGCAGCTTTAAATAACCTAATGGTTCAAAAACAGTAGCCTATAATTCACTGTTGTGCCACCATCTTGCGTAAGGGCAGCTCTCGTGTTAATACATCACTCTTGATTGGCAGACCTGACTGCAGGCTCTTGACTGAAAATAGCCAAAATCCCACAGATGTGACAGGAACACGCCGCAGTGGCACAGCAGTTTGGAGCACGATGAAAATTAGCGATGAGAGCTGGCTTCAGCTTCAGGCTGCGCTTCAGGACCGAACAACAGATGGCTGCGTCTCTGTCTTTTGTACATCAGTGGTCAATCCTGCCACTGAGAATGAATGAGTGGAGGAACGGCTGCCAGCGGTTTGATGCATGGCACGCGTTGCTTACACATGTAGTATGAGGAGATCTCGCCTCATCATCATCCATCTCACTTTGTCCCTCTCTTTGTCTGTTAATCATTCTGCTGCTCTCTCTCTCTTGCTCTTTCGCTCTCTACTCCCCCCATTAACAGACTGGGGGATAGTGGCTGTTGTTCTAATTGGTGTGTATTGATGAGACTGCCGCTGGTGTTGCCACAGATTCAAGTCATTAATGTTACCCCCCGCCTGCCCCTCTAAGACAAACTGAAAGACACACACACACACACACACACACACTGACACACACACACTGACACACACACACATAAAGTGTCAGGTTCAAGTGTCTCCTGTAAGAACACAGAATAAGTTGCCATGGGAACTGCAGACATAAATGAATGAGATGTTCAAGAAGTTTCTCTTCAACTAAGAGATGTGATGTGATGTGTGTGTGTGTGTGTGTGTGTGTGTGTGTGTGTGTGTGTGTGTGTGTGTGTGTGTGTGCGTGCGTGTGTGTAATGGCTCGTCCTGAGGAAAATCAATAAGGGGACATGCTTTCAGATGCAATCCCAATCTCTTTACGTCTTTTGTCCTCCATCCATCACCACCCTCCATCCATCCTCTGTCTGCTGTCTCTTTCACCATCCCTCTCTCTCTCTCTCTCTCTCTCTATCTCTCACACTCTCTCACTCCCTCTCTCTCTCTCACACACACTCTCTCTCTCACTCTCTTTCCAACTCGCCGTCTCAGCGGTTATCAATTGCAGTAAAGCTATACCAACAGCCTGTCAAGGCACAATTTAATGTCTCAAAGTTTTATTACTACCTGACAGGAACAAACACACCAAACAGAGCAACACAGTGAACCACGATCACAGCGCACACTAATACAAAGATTTACTATAACAGATGACAAACTTATGGCTATAATTCTTCCCATTAAGTTAAACCAAAAAAAAAGTTATGTCGAGGAATATTAAAATGTAAATAGAGAACATGAAGGAATATCATTCTAATGTACAGTGGTTGCAGTTTAATCAGTTGCACTGTGGCAGCATAAGAAGGCATTCATTTAATTCCATAATTCAACACATCCATACCCTGATGTTTATTATTCAATATTTCAAAAGTAAACCTCATTAGGTCATTAAATATGTTACTATTTTGTATGCAAAATCCAAAAGATATCGAAGAACTTCAATAATAACCCATATACAGTTACAAATTAATGCTAGCAATCATTTTGTATGGGTCAGTTTAACGTTTTTCAGTCTCATTTTGGTATGAAAGTTACAAAAAAATCTGAAAAAAATCTGATTTCTTTCATACAGTATCTATTTTTCACATAAATTCCCTTACTCACACTGCACATAGATGTGAGTGCCGCCCTCTACCACACACCAGGACTCAGACCAGTTCAGGAGAGTCCAAGACCAAACAAGACTGGGATTCATCAAGACTGGGTTTCATCAGCTGAATCAAGTCCATGGCAAAAGTGGGTTTGAGTTCATTTCAAGAGCAGGAAAGGGTTAAACTGAGTCTTATTCCAGAGTAATGCCAAAATACTGGATAAAAAATGACATGTTAGTGCATCTCAGTAGTGGAGCTGAGTAATACAGACAGGAAGAAGAATGGAGCGAGTGCATCCTGTGGTTTGAGTGTAATTCTTTGAGATCATTTGCCTCAGGCAGAACTGCAGGCAGAATGAATATAAATGTCTGACACAAGACCAAGATTGAGACGAATTAGGACAGAAACCGAGACAGGACCAGACTTTCAAAAGGAGATTTTGAGACCGGACTCGTGACCAAGACCTGACTCGAGTGCCACAGCCAGCCCTCACACACACACACACACACACACACACTACAAAACATGACTGTAACAAGTTTTGATCTTGTATTAAGTCTTAAAATCGTTTCTTTTTTCTTAAAGCAAGAAAAAAATTTCAATTTACTTGTACAGTCTTACTGGATTTTTTTTCCACAATTTCACATGATTTTAAGACTTAATATGAGATGAAACTATTTATTTAATTGAAGTTTCTAATTCACATTTTTTTTGGCATTCTATTTTGCATTTTTTGATCATATAAACACACACGTTAACACTTAAACACTTGTTTTGGAGGAATTTGATGGCGAGGCTGGTGGTGAATAAAATGAGACACTGAGCTGGACGTTTTGACATGATATATGCTTTCCACAGTTACCGTAACATATAGACTATATGCTCCTGTAAAAAAAATGGCTCTGGTCATTATACCTTTACAATAATATATAGACTGTACAGTGTATTCCCATAAGAAAGGCTCCAGCTATTTCAATTTCTCCAGTCTTATTGTCACATGTAGTCTCTGTGTTCCTGTAATAAAAGCTCCAGTTATTACATTACTGTAATCTACAGACTAAATGGTCCTGAAAGAATGGCTTCAGTTAAAATTTTTGCACTTACTGCAACATATGGACTAAATGTACCAGTAAGAAAGGTCCAACAGTTACATTTATCCACTGTTGCCATAGTACAATATACATACACACACAATACAGCCCCTTAAAAATGGCTTCAGTCTATATGTTTCTGTAAGAAAGACTCCATTTCATTTTTCCATTGTTCCCGTAACATACAGACTATATGGTCCAGCGTTATCAGCCCTTCATGGTAGTGTTTCAGCAGAAGTCCTGCTGACAGCTGTGGCCTGGCTGGGGTCAAGCTGAGGTCACAGGTCACCACACCCGGCAAGACTCCGCCCCCCGGCTCATAGGTGATGAATCAGGACAGCTGAACACTTTGCGAAACTCTTCATAGTTACTCATCGCCCCGACAACCCTGCAGGGCAACAGTAAGGGCAAAGGTCAGGTAGCAGGAGCTCTGTGTGTATGCGGATCTGTGTGTGTGCGTGTGTGTGTGTGTGTGTGTGTGTGTTCACCTGTATTTCGGTGGACTGTGGGCTCCACTCTGAATCTGGTCCCTGGCTGCTTCTGGTCTGTATGCGTTACATCTCACCTGTAGAGTACAATTGCTTATCGTGTATCGTGTATACAGTGAATGTGCAGGTGCAGTCAGTTTTGCTGCTTTAAACAAATTTCATCAGTATAGGTTTCAGTGGAGAGTTTTAATGTCCCATGATCTAAATGCTGTTTCAGAGGCTTTTCCACTCTGCCAAGAATAAAACTCTGGGGGAAACGTATGTTTACGGCACTTTATGGATTTTGCCAAGTTACTAGTGGCCTCAACTCAGTATTAGCATTATAGGCTGAAAGTAGGAAAATGGCAACACACTCGGTGATTAAAGTAATCTACAGAAACACTCTGATTGGTTGCTCCAGCACGGCATAAACCAATACGAGTGTGTGTGTGTGTCCTTACATGTGCGTAGCTCAGGAAGAACAGTTGGTTGTTGTTCAGTCCAACTCCAGGGAGCAGAGGTTCCTCCACCCCGCCCCTGCTTTCAGCTACCCACCGCCTGTAGGCCTACACACACACACACACACACACACACATATGCAAATACAAAGTGAGAGAACGTGTTCTCATCTGGACTTCTTTCCATGGCAACCTGAAAAATTATCCACTCAAAGATGGCGAATAATTTACAATTTAAGTATGCAAAATCAAGAATTTGAATAATTTTTTTTAACCACCCAAAGATGAGAGAGAAGTAGAGACACACAGACAGACAGACAGAAAGAGAGATAAACACTCCAAAAGAGTGAGAGAGAAACAGAAAACAGGAAACAGATCGTACCCTAAAAGCTTCTCTTATTCCTCCATTGTCTGCAATGTTTTCTGACAGAGTCCTCTTCCCTCGCACCTGCAGAATAACATCCACAATACAGATCACCTTTTATTTGATAATAATAAGTTGATATATATTTCACCATATTTGCACACTGCCAATTGTCCAATGGACCTCCATGATGGCACCAGATGTGGCTGCTAATGTAGGAGATTTCACAACTGCAAAGCCTCTATTGGGGATCTGGGAATTTAAGCTGACTCTACTGTTGCGGTCCTTGTAAGTAAGTTCTGTCCATTCAGACTCTGTGGTTCTTACATTTAGCCCCGCCTCCTCCCAGCGGTAGCCATTGTACTGGTTGATCATGCACTGGGTCTTCTCATTGAAGGCCGCTATGGACGAGTTGCTCCACCACTGGTCGAGGTTGCCATTCTTGTCGTACTTGCGTCCTGCTCACACAAACAGAAACATCACACAGTCCAGCGGAGAACATGTTGGAAATGTCGTACATTATCAGAAATCTTAGCTGAGTTCATTGTTGGCCTTTGAGATTTACCATTATTGTCAAAGCCGTGCGTTAGCTCATGTCCAACTATAACCCCGATGGCACCATAACTCAGAGACCTGGAAACAAACACCAAGGTGATAAGGTTTGGTTAAGTGACGGCTTTTCTAAGTACCATGAGTTAGTCCAGTCATGCAATCCATTTCTATGACACAAGCAATTTACAAATACAAACAAGCTCTATTTTAGGTATTTTGATACTATTTGTTGTTATATTGATTGTATTAATACCAGCAAAATGTACAGAAGGTGTCACAAAGCATTTTGTTCCAAAATGAAATCTCCATTTGAAAAGACCTGTACAAAATGTTACGAAAATGATGGTACTTTATAGAGGATAGTGACTAACTGAAGTCTTTGCTTGACAAAATTATAATACTTTCTTCTACATTTCAGAAATAGACCTTTCCCCTCAAGTTAAATGTATCAGCATTTTGAATTCCTCAGTTTCTCAAGTGCTTGAGGCATATAGTGACTCCTGAGGATTACAACAAAAAGCTATTTTGTAAGTTATGATTGCAGCCTTTTGCTTAGATCTTCAATCTTTTGAAATATTCATGTTGGAGTGTTAGTAATGCCATGTTATACCATGTGATGGTGTGTCTATCTTATTGGTCATGCTAGGTGCTGTTTTGCTGTATTAGCATTCTAAGATTGGAAAGGATCCACTTCCCACAGTTTAATTTACTCAAGATAATTATAGACTTCATAACATGTCTAACATTGTATATTTCATACAAGTTGACACGTGTATTTGTGAGAACAGCGCTATAGCTTGCAGGGAGTTTTTAAAGTGACAGTTTTGCAGCAATCAGCAGTATAAGCAGATATGAAGTTAACCTAATTCCAAAATGAGCCTTACAAAATAATTGCTGGCATGAAAGCAAAACTCAGTATATAATATTATTGAAGTTACTAGCTATCTTTTATAATATAGTAACACTTTTTGAGGATTGGATCATCTGTATTTGTGAAATATTTAGTCATGGGTTTCAGACAACATGAATTTCAGACTTTTTCTTTTTAAACATTTACTTATTATTGGTCATTGGTCATAACCTATTCATGAACTGTGGAGTGTGAGGCCATCCAGAAGCCTCACCACTGCTATCTACTCACTTACAGCTCTTCTCTGTGGTTTACTTTTAGTGGGTTCATGTTTACTTCAGAGCTCCACCTTCCTCTTGACTAAAGCATGAGGTGATGTTTTCTGGCCTGTTAGTTATATTTCTTTAATCTCACCTTGGATACTCCCTTCCCCAAAAGAAGGGCTTTTGAAGCTCTCCAGCAGGGAATCCTGAATGGGGAGATCAAAAACAGTTAGGCCTACAACCTTGTTTTTTGTGTCTACTGCCCTGTGGAGACAGGATTCATTTTACAGGAGAAAGTCGGGTAATGCAGTTTTCATTATTTAATTTCGTGATTTCAGTTACGTTATTTGTGATTATCACAGACTGTGTGTCCCTGGGGGAGCAAAACAGATAACAAATTACCTGTTTTTCAGATAACTCCCACCTCCTCAAGTAATTTTTATTTCAGTCTGTTTTTGATGTAAATTACCAATAGTTTGTGCATTGTGTCTTTTAATACCTCCCATTTCAACTCTCAGTGTGGATTTGGAAGGAAAGCAATCAAATGTTTTTTTCCGCATCACAAATTTGTAGATGGAAGTAGTGTGTAACTAGTGTGCAGTATATGTTTGAAAATGAAATGCCTCCATGGTCATTTTGGGGAATATAACAGATTTATCCTGAGCAGATTGTCCATTGAAATCACTGATGTGTGATGTAAAGGATTACAGTCCTGTAATATTCACTCTGCCTGGACAGGCTTTAGAGCTCAGTAACATCTTAATGATGTCGCTGAACTGATGCCATGAACGGGCGTCTCAGCGATCAATCATACAGTATATCTTACTGATTTGATTGGTGGAGGAACTGTAGAAGGCGTTGACTGTCGTGGGGTTTGTGAACCACCTGGAACACACACACACACACACACACACACACACACACAGTATGGCATGACTATGAAGAAGTGAAACACATGACATGAAGTAACTTAAGGTAACAGATTTTGGTCCAGCCACTCACTCTGTACGCAGGACGCTCTTTCTGAGCCATGCGATATCAGATTGGGCGATGAACTGTAGCGTCTGCATCACATTCCCGAAGTAGTCCTTCTCACTGAACGATATCTAAAACATACACATACGTGCACGCACACACAAACACACACGCACACACACAATGTCATATACTGTACTTTTCAATGAGTAACCCAACACCTATTTTATGCAACTATCTTCATCTGGGTGAGACATTAACTTCTGCTTCAGAGGTCAACTAAATGTGATCTCTGTCCCCAACCAGTTTTCTGTATTATTTTCTGTTGACACAGAGGTTTGTGTGGGATTGCTATTTTCTTCTACTGCTGACTGCGTGATAGCAACCTTTTCGGTCACATTTTATTTGGATTTTATTTTATTTGGATATGCTGATACTCACTGTCACCCTATCAAGAGACTATAATGTGTCACTAAAAAGTCTACTGAGGTTTAAGTGATACTCATAACCGATACTCATAAACTCATTCCAGACAACTATCTTACAACAGTGCTATACAAACCTGTTGTAAGTCTTCATTGAGATAGGTGTCATTCAGAATGAACTCTGGGTAGCCCACTTTAGCCAGGACTGCATGAGCCTGAAGAGAGAGAGAGATAGCGCAGAGTAAAGGATGAGTAGAGATTTTCAGTTGCAACAGTAGAATGAGATAGATAAGACAACAAATACCTGTGTCCTTAGATTGGTTATGTATGATAGAGAAGTGTTAGATAAAGAAATAAGAGCCAGGTAAGAACAATGTGCTGATGTTGCTAAGAGACTGTAGGATTTTTATTTGGTCCTTGTTGCACTGTGCATGTCTAAAATGCCAATGAGGTATAGGTCGCTTTGCTTTTTTGGTTCTCTGTGTTCACCATACACATATCATATGATATTACTAAACTGGAGTGCAGAAAACATGAATCATGGCTGGTAGCAAGGCTGGTGGATGAGGAGGAAACTACTGTCTTTTAAGTTGTGATTATCTTTGGAGAGGTAAGGCACACTTAATCCTATACTGGTTGACAGTGTCACCAGTGTGAGAGTGACTACTCAATACCAAGAAGTAATGCCGCTTGATTCTGTGTTTCCTTTAGGGGGTAAAAATATCTTTCTATTTTACTTGATTTGATTCTTTTCATTTTGCTTGTTCTTTTATATTAATTTTATCTTTTTCACTTTGTCTCGATGCTTTTAATGTTTTCTGTAAAGCACTTTGAATTGCCTTGTTGCTGAAATGTGCTATATAAATAAACTTGCCTTGCCTTGCCTTACTGCACTTCTTGATGTAATGAATGAGGAACATTTCAAACGTCAACTGTCTACCACGCGCAAAAACATGAAAGCTTGCCTCCAGCTTTCTGTTAACATGAAGGACCGCACAGCACTGCTGCGTCAAAGTTAAAACAACTTCATCAAAAATACATGAGATCAAAATGAGATCAAGCCCAGTCCGCAGACATCAAAGACGAGGGCTTTTCACAATGAGTTGGACAGTATTCTGCTTGTGCCAATCCTACAGACGTTATACTGAAGGAACTGCAGTGTGAACAAAGAAGGAACTGAGACTCCCATCGGAGCTGAAGTGGACTAGAAACAGACTCCTCTTTCAAGTGACATGACAGTGTGAATTCAAAGAGAACCGAGTCCCTCTTCAGCTGGCCCATTTTTTTGGTCCATTTAAAGAAGACAGAGTTCGGTTTTAGATTGGGTAGGTTTGTTGGACTTCTTTCTAAACGGGGTAGATCTTCTGTTAAGGCTGCAACGTTACTGCACAGACAAGAAGTAAATACATGTGAGAAAATACAATTCAATAGTCAAAAATAAACATTGCGCTCAACCAGGCTCCTCTTGTCTGACTTCTCTTAGTAGGGTGTGTGTGTGTGACCAATAGGAAGAATTCTTCCAAGTTTGGTCTTCTTTTTTATTGTGAAAAGCACAGGGAAGGGAAAAAGATGGCACAAACGTTTCAGCCCAACAACTATCAGTTACAGCCAGTTGTTTTTTAAAGCCTACCACTAATGGATCTCAAATCACAACCAGGTGTGTAATTTGGAGATGGCAGTTCTTGAATCAACCTTAATTAATAGCCTGTCTCATCAGTATCAAAGAAATAAGGATTAGCCACAAAGAATAAAAATAAAACAACAAACAGGCATTAAAGAAATCTTCCATTTTAAAAAATATAATATTTAAAAACCCATTGCTGACTGTATCATTAGACATAGGACTGCAACTCTCAATATAAACCATCTTTTAAGCTAAATTTCTGCTTAGGCTTAAGACAAAGCTGAATTGATTGTAAGAGACAAAAAAAGGTGGAAATGTAAAGTTCCATCTGTGTTCAGAGTAGTTAAGCTTCAAGGTTCTCTCATCCTATAGCAGATTGCAAAACTAATATAACCATCTGTATCAAACTTCAGCAATATGTTAAGACCTGTTTGTTTTAGGGCTGCATTACTGTATATGAATAAATTAATTTTTGACTAAAATGTTAAATGGAACGTTATAATTCCAAGGTCATGGTGTGACACCAGGATGAGATAAATGTAGAGTAACATAGTAGCTCCACTTCCATTTCTGAGTTTGATCATTTAGCAGAGAGAGAAGAAAATGCCTTATTTTTAACAGCATTCAAAAAGCAAAAGTACACAAGCAACTGAACAACTGTAAAAACAATTATACATCCAACATAGCTTATATATTTCTCTACCATTGTCTCTATCCAAAAATATAACTATACAGGCAGTACATTATGTTGATATCATTGCTGATATCGTTTATTGAATGAAAATAGAAGGCAAAGGGTATGGGGGAATTTGATGTGTGTGTAGGTGTGTGAGCACAGATGAAAAGGTGCTCAGTTCCTTCGCTTGAAGAAGCTGAGAAATTTGCCAGAGTTCTGGTTGGAGGAGGTCTCCACCTTCTCCTTCTTCTGCTTCTCCTTCTTCTCTTTCTTCTGCTTCTCCTTCTTCTGCTTCTCCGTCTTTTGCTTCACCGTCTTTTGCTTCTCCTTACGAGCCGGAGTCAGGGCGTCGGCGATCCGTCGCAGCCAGCTGCGCTTCTTTGCCTTTTTTTGTGCAATCTCAGCCATTCCCCTCTCCAGGTCAGCAAGCTTGGCCATCATGCTTTGCTCTGTCGCGGCCCACGCTTGCTCCCTCTCCTCCAGGAGCTGCTGGGTCTCGTTTTGGGCCCTGAGGAGGCTGGTCTTCTCCTCCTCCCACTTGAGGAGGCAGCTTTGCAGCTGCTGCTCAGCCAGCTTGAGGGAGGCCATGGTCTCATCGTTTTTGGAGCTTCCCTCCTTGTCCTGAGCCTGCTGGGAGGCCTTTTCTTTCTCCATTAGAACAGTCTGCTGCTGTACTTCATTCTGAGCTTCCTGCAGCTCATCTTGGAGCTCTGGGATTGTTTCCAGCTTATCGCTGTTGGTCTTGAGGGCCGACACCTGCTCAGCAAGCTTGAGGGAGTCCATGATCTCATCTTTTTTGGAGCTTCCCTCCTTCTCCTGAGCCAGCTGGGAGGCCTTCTCTTCCTCCTGTCGGGGAGTCTGCTGCTGTACCTCATTTTGACTTTCCTGCAGCTCAACCTGGAGCTGTGGGATAGTTTCCAGCTCATCGCCGTTGGTCTTGACAGCTCGCTGCTCCAGCATCTTCTTACGGGCCCTCTGCAGCTGAAGGTTTTTCTCCTGGGCTTGGGCTCGGGCCCCGGCTCGGGCACGGGCAATCGCCACGGTCTCTGCGCCCACCTGGAACTGCCAGGCCCGGTGACGGCGAACCGTCGCGAGACGTTCCTCCTCCTCCAGGTCCATGTGAAGTCCCTGGCAGCAGAATATCTCCTTCACGACCCCATCCTGCCTCTCCACAGGGGCTTCCAGGAAAGCTGTGTTCCCTGTTGTACTGTGGCATACATTGGTATAATCCATCATTGTCTTCTTCCGGAAATCTCTCTCACTTTTCCACTCGCCTCTTTGGCTCCTATGCATGTGTGTTGCTTCCATTGCACAAAGAAATGAAATGTTTCTGTGGGATGCTGCACTCACTTCTACCTTGGAATTGTGACACGACTCTGCCTCACTGTGACAGCACACTGTGGAGCTCATGAGATTCCAAGTTCCCTTTGACTGACAGGGCCCTCTGTGTTTTAGATTTTAACACTGGTAAAATAAAAAAAATAAAAAGTATATTTTATGGGTTTAATTAATCTGCACAAGAAGAGTAATGTGATTAAAGATAATACCAGTTAGTAGAAACTGTTTGGAAAAAGTATTTTGATTATTTTGTAATTGTGTGAGTGTGGGAATGTGGGGAGGGTCACAAAATCATAAAAAAGAAAAATCAACAAGTATTATTAAAAGAATTTCAAATATACAAATGTTTATGGTTTTTGTAATAAATGCCTTTCCTTTTTTCCTCAACATGCCTAGTTTCTAGAAAGATCAATCTGTTTTTTTTTTTGGAAAGAAAAAAGGAATGAGAGGAAAAGGGACATCGCTTGGCTACATAATTTTTCACAAAGAAAGATGAGTTTACAGTGTATCTACTAGGCACTGTTAAGCGTATGTTAGCAGTAACATTAGCTGTTAAGTTGTAGAAGTGAGTTATTATTGGTGATTTGAATTTATTACATTATTTGTGAAGACGCTCACAGTTGGCAAGTAAGTCACTTGTCATTTTCAGTGCAAGTTGAAGACAAAGATATGGGAGCAGGGAATACAATTTAGAGGGGAGAGGAAGGCAAGGGGGGAAGAGAAGGTGTTTGAAATGAGTTTTCAGGTTATGACAGCAGCTCGGGACTCTGTACTGTCCTGACGGGCTGGACAGAGGAAATATAAACACTACTTTTAATGGAGAAAAAGTGACGTGACAGATAAAGAATGGATGTTCTTGCCTTCTCTGTGGCTCTCTTCTTCGTTGGTTCATCCATCCAGTCATTCTCTTTCTCCAGCATGTCAATGAATGCCCAGCGAACCCCCTTGATCAACTCCTCCATCTGACGAACACACACACACACACACACACACACACACAAGATTAAGCGTGTGATGTAATTTACAGGGGAAACACACACATTTTGATAAAACTAAAGTGTGTAATGTAAAATGTAACATAAACACACACACCCACACATATACAGTACATTTACAAAAATGTGTACATTATGCAGTGAGACAGTTGACAAAACATTAAGTGGGTGACATCATTCCCAGGTGACACACACACACTCAAAATACACACAATACTCGCACACACCCACATGCACGCCTAAACAGATACTGAGATAACAGATAAAAAATTGCACATGATGCAATGAAACACTTCACCAAAGTTTAAGTATGTGATGTAATTTCAAGAACACACACACACACACAGAAACACACACACACACACACACACACAGAAACACACGCACCATATGTTTCTTGTCCTCCTGGAAGTGTGTGTTGACAAAGAGGCGCCCGACAGCATAAATAAGCGTGTTCTCTACGTAGTTAACACACTTATCCCAGCGCGGGGTCAGAGAGGTCGTTCCCGTGGTTACCTGGTGGGGGTGAGAGAGAGAGAGGGAGAGACGCAAGGTGACATTACCTGTCTCCTCCTCCTCCGAGTGTGTGTGTGTGTGTGTTTGTGATGAAGTGTGGACTTGTATGACTAGAGTGTGTGCTACTATTACTACTTTCTATTATGTTAATACAACTTAAATAACTGTATGGTGAGGGATGAGGGGAGTTTTGGGACTTGGATTTGAAGATATTTTGGCTGGTCCACATTTTAAAATGGGCCGATTTTGGTATTAGTAGTTAAGTTTAGGGTTAGCTTTAAGGTTTGGTTAAAGATAAATGTGTATTAATGAGGTTTAGAGTTAGATTTAAGGTTTAGTTGAAGACAATTTGTGCATTAATGAGGTTTGCATTATATTTAGGGTTAGGTTAAAGTTGATCATTTATTGGTGAGGGTTAAGGTTAGAGTTAGGGAATTAATCTAAGTTGCTATGGTCTTAACAAGTATAGAAACAACAGTACATGAATACAGCGGTAGCTGCTGTTGAAGTCCCCCATTGTTTCTTGAATGGTATACAGTAGAATTATGTTAGTGTATTTTAAGCCAAATTCCAATGTTTGTCGACCAAACAGTTTCTAGACCCTTCCTTAAAACCTCCAGTGGCTGAAATGAGAGAAACCACCAGATTTTTCCAAACAGTTCCTCTGGGAATGGAGCGAAAAACGCATAAGTAGTCCTAGTATAAGTAGCAGGCAATAAACAGAGGGACTTCTTCAACGACTACATTTGCAAGATGCTTTATCTGTGTGTGCCGACCCGTGCAAAGTCCAGGTATCTGTAGAGGAAACGACGGCTGAGAGTGGTGATCCTGGAAAAAACTGTCCTCCACTGTACGTAGTTAGCTACCGTCCTGCGAGAGAGAGAGAGAGAGAGAGAGAAAGAGAGAGATAGAAAGAGAGAAACCCAGAGACAGATAGCGAGGAGGGACATTAATTAAGTGCCAGCATATAATCTCATTATACACTATAATGTACTCATAATGAGAGACAGGAGCCCTCAAGCCCCAATGTGTGCTCATGTGTCTGTGTGTGTTCTCTATCTAGTCGTGTGTGTGTGGGCTGTGTGTGTGTGTGTGTGTGTGTACCTGGGCTCTGTGGAGTTAATGAGCTTGAAAAGTTCCTTGAAGTACTGCGGCACTCGGACGATGACGGGCTCGGAGGAGGGGACGGACCGAGTCGGGTCGTCTTTCGACTCCACCACAGCTCTCACATAGCCCAGCCAGTCGAACTAGACAAGAGAAGTTCATTCTTTCTCTCTTATATAACATATTTTGGAATAAAAAAAATAAAAAAAATTTAAAAGTGCTATTTTGTCAACCAAGGACAAACCCAACTAACCAGCCAACCAAGGACGGTTCAACCAATATGTGTGTTTTTTTTATGCTGATAACTGCATATTTTGTGCTGGCATTCACTATCTTTAAGTTTGACTATTTTCATGCCAAAAGAATTCCAAAAAATTGCAAGTATTCAGTTTCTTCCATAATTTTATTCTTGGCGAGGTGGAAATGCCTCTGGAAACAACATTTAGACCATGGGATGCTGAAACCCACCATTGAAACCCAGTATAATAGTACTGTAACAGTAATGTCACATTGGAATCTATTCAGATTTAGGTTAAGTACTGATCAATTATAAAATAAATATATAATCAAACACACTTCATGCCAATTTATTAAAAATGGGATATCAGTGTCATCCACCTCTGATAACCCATTTTTAATGAATGGCCAATATCATCGGCCTAACCCTGCTTACTCTCCTTTAAAAAATACCATAATTTGTTTTAATTGTGTGCTGTCAATCATTTTGTGTAACCCATCATTTTATAATTTTGGAACAAATCCCTCCATTTGTGTGGGATTTTGTTTTTCTTTCTTACATGATATTTAAGGCTGCAATGTTGCAAATATATGGTACACACATCATTCCACTGTGCCACCATGGATGGATACCTACTGTATTACCATAGTGATAATATGTTTATGAAATTACAATGTGCAGAATACGTAGAAGGTATGCCTCTTTGTAAGGCTTCTGGCTGGGTGTCCTATAGGCTAACTCGCCAAAAATCCATGAGAAAGCATGGGAAAAGTTTTAATATAATCAAATATTATATAAGCAATAAAACCGGGAGATCGACATTTTTATGCACCTCATCCATCATGTGTGAGTTTGTGTGAGAGTGTACATATACTGGACATCTTAACCTATATTGGAAACTGTGTGTGTGTGTGTGTGTGTGTGTGTGTGTGTGTGTCTGTGTTTGCATGCATTTAAAGTACCTGAGGTATGGAGCGTTGCAGGCGGGACAGGCTGTATCTGTTGTACATGTTCTCACTGGTGCGGTTTTCATAGGGAATCAGGATCTATAGGCAGAGCAGAATGTGTAATCAAGAGTAATCAAGCAGATAGTAGGCAATCACAAGATAGAGACGTTATACTGTGATGATCTTCAGTGAGACAATCCAAAACTTTGTAGATAAAATGGTTTCTCTTTAGAGCTGATGAAATGATTCAAATTTTATATGTGACGGCTTCAAATGTCTTGTGCTTTCTGGCTCCAGGGCCTCAGAGCCCGTCAAACCGTTTCCATACATTAAGCGGTATTGTATTTATCTGACATGACGTCTTTACATGAGCCAGTTTGATCTCGAAGGCGAGAGCCTCTTCCATCTGGGTCAGCGCTGCCTTCTCTGGAGCCCCCAGCATGACGGCCACATCCACCATAAAGCTCAGCAAGGCGGCACGATACTACAGAGAGAGAGAGAGAGAGAGAGAGAGAGAGATAGGGAGACAGTGAAAGACCATTGTCAGCTTTTCTTTTGTTACTTTGAGCCATTGTCAATCATCAGAAACCATCAAAGAGCATCCAAGACTTAAAGGAAAAATCCACTCTCACACACTCTTACACTGCCGTTCAGTGCATTCCAGTAGCTACTTTGAGATGTGAAGTGTTATGATTTACTTTTTTGATGTACCCACTTTCCCTCAACGTGGCCCGTCGTAAGTGATCTCCTACAAATCCCCAGAATGTACTTTGACAACCCCCAGAGAATGGGCCTGAACTTGTTGCATTCAGCTGTGGGTTATGTATGTAGGTGGAGAGAGCGATAGCAATAGTGATAGTGTAGTAAGAGCAAGAGAGCGAGAATTTTTTCCAGTTAAGCAAAGTGACAGTCATTATATGTATAATCATTAAACCATTGCATTCTGGTCTATTGAGGCTACTGTTGATGGAGAAATTAGTCTCTCTGCCTCTTCTACAATGGATTTCTCCCTGTGTGATTGTTGAACGTCAATGCAAAATGCAGAACTTAGCTTTATGGCACTTACTCTCGTTGTTCTCTCCTGACTAGAACCTTGCTTGTGTTGTATTAAAATCTCATGTGTGCATCGCTTTGGATAAAAGCGTGTGCCAAATGGGAAATTGTAAATTGTAATTATAATTGGAATAAGAAAAATACACTGCCAAACAACAAAATGGGCCCAGGAATGCAAGGCACATCGCCAATAGCGATTTTCGGTTAGCAAGTGTTTTAGGGTGGATTTTTCCTTTGAGAAGAAATACTTTAATTAATTAATCAAAGCGAGAATGGCACAGTGAGCGCAAGGCAGGATCAGAGATGGAAGAGCAGGAAGAAATTTGTCACTTGAGCAGAGAGGAAATTGCTACGAGCGGATATTGCGGAAGACAAGTTGGAGGGGTGGAAGATGAAGGAGAGACTCACGGCCAGGGCAGAGGAAGAGTTGGTGATGTAGTTTTCTCTGGAGGACAGAGACAAGGAGGCCTGGTCCAGCTGCATACAGAGACAGAACACAGGTTAGGGTCTGCTGGGTCCAGTATTTCATACTGTATACAGTACATCTAGATATTATGTTTATACATACTTATAATTTTGTGTATACCAAGTGTCAATCCATATTTAAGTAAGCAATCAAGACAAGAAGTGTATGCAACTGTAAGTCAATCCATATATGGAAGTAATTCATACTCTTTCACATAGTTCCCACCCATACAGTCTAGTTTTTTATTGCTGCTTATTTTGTATTTTATTGTCGTGCTTCTTTTTATGCTTCTCCCTTGGTTTTAAGTTTATAGTTGTGTATGTATATCTGTATCTCTGTACAGCAACTTGGTACATTCTACTATTTATTCAATATGTTGCTTTGTAAAGAACTTTGGTACAAACTTTGCTTTGTTTTTAAAGCGCTATATAAATAAACTTAAACTTCTATTATTTTTTTTATCCTTGAATCCTGTTGAATCCTATTGTTTTTGCTGCTGCATTTCATTGTATTATCTTACACGCACACACACACACACACACACACACACACACACACACACACGGGGTAGGGTAATGGCAGCATGGTGGCCTGAAGGTTAGAGTCACCATCCCGTGACAGAAAGGTATCTCCTGTCCAAGTGTCATTGAGCAAGGCACTGAATCCCTGCCTACCTATAGTTAAATGCCTAAACATAAATACATGCACACACACACACACACACAGGCATAAACAATAACAACAGTGAACTGTGGACCTCTGACCTTGATGATGTAATGGGAGGAGTTTTTGTCGTCGGGGGAGACGTACAGTTGAATCAGGACGCTCTTGCTGTGCTGGTTCCTCATCTCAGCCAGCGTCTTCAGGAGGTTCCACTGCCCCGGGACCCACTGCCACGCCCCGCCAAGCCCCTCCCCCAGGACGGGCCACCGGAACTCGGGCTGCTTCAGCGTTTTCAGCATAGGTTTGGTGTCCATCTGCTCCAGTATAGCTACACACACACACACACAGTTTCCAATATAGGTTTAGACGTCCAGTATAAGTACACTCTCACACAAACTCACACACGATGGATGAGGTGCATAAAAATGTTGATCTCCCGGTTTTATTGCTTATATTATATTCGATTTTTGTGATTATATCCTTTTTTTTACTTGCTGCTGCAATGACCTAAATTCCCCACAGTGATCAGTAAAGGTTCATCTTATCTCATTCTATGTTATCTTAATTTGTGTGTGTGTGTGTGTGTGTGTGTGTGTGTGTGTGTGTGAGGGCATGAGGGCGCAACAACAGAGGCAACAGCAACACTGGACTCAGTTGAAACATCATGAGCAGAAAGCTGAAACCATGTCTCACATCCTGAATGGTTGCCATGCATACAGGGGGCTTGTAGGCATGACTAGTGCCCCATCGATTAATCGATTAATCAATGAATCGATTAGTTGTCAACTATTAAATTAATCGCCAACTATTTTGATAATCGATTAATCGGTTTGAGTAATTTTTTAAGAAAAATAAGTCAAAATTCTCTGATTCCAGCTTCTTAAATGTGAATATTTTCTGGTTTCTTTACTCCTCTATGACAGTAAACTGAATATCTTTGGGTTGTGGACAAAACAAGACATTTGAGGACGTCATCTTGGACTTTGGGAAACACTGATCCACATGTTTCACCATTTTCTGACATTTTATAGACCAAACAACTAATCGATTAATCGAGAAAATAATCGACAGATTAATCGACAATGAAAATAATCGTTAGTTGCAGCCCTAGGCATGACAGATATTGCATCTATTTTCAGGTCATCTATAATGCTTTATGCTTTTGTCATTCTACTGTGAAGCCGGGCGTGTTCAGTCTGTGTAGTGATGATTCAGACATGTTCTCTTATATTGCAGCCAACACCCCAGATGCTGTTGGTGTCCATGGAGGTCTTAGGGAGGTGTTCATTTTAGAGGTTGGCTGTACTTTTGACTACAGCCTAGAGGAAGCCTTTCTAACTAAGAAAAACGAACAGCTGGAGCAGACCATTTCACAGCTAGGCTACAAGTGTAAACTTTTAGTTTTCATATTTGGCAGCCTGGGTCATGTGCACAAAGCTAGCTGTGAGGGCCCTTCAGATGACTGGTCTCCCTAAGAGAAGGGCCAAGCAGTTAGCGAGGAATTGTTCAGTATCTGCTATCATTGGCAGCCGCTCAATATGGAGAAGGCGTTGCTTTTTATACCCATGAACTGGATACTATCTGTTATCCTGTGACCTGCCATTATTATCATCCTTGCAACAATGTGGTTGCCAATTAGGCACTTATGTAACTGACTGACTCCTAATATTTGACTGCATTTCTAATGTTTATGTCCTTTGTGCTTGTATTTATGTGGATATAAATAAATACTTTAAGTGTGTGTGTGTGTGTGTGTGTGTGTGTGTGTGTGTGTGTCTGACTCACTCTCATTCATGCAGGAGCGGTAGAGGATCTTGGCTTTGGTCACTGCCTCCAGTTCGTCCGTGTCCGAAGGAGCTTCCAGTAACTCTGACACAGAAGAACAGAATCTGTGTCGTAATCTCACACTGAATCAGTTATAGGCTCCAGTATCCACTTGTTTATCAACGATTGTTTTGTCGGGACAGGAAATAAACTTATAAACTCTTGCATACACATTTCCCTCTAATTCAGCATAACATGGTATCTTTGGAAACCTTGGGATCTTGACTAGAATTTATAATAAAGATCTACGGGGTTTGAACAAAGCTTGGCTGTGCAACATGCGTTTGTAATGATGGACCTATATGTACTGAATATTTTGTGTGAAAAAAAAGAAAAAAAAAAGAAAGTCTCATTGCAAAAGAGTACCTTCCAGTCACTACTTGGCTGTTTCATTTAATTTTTATCCCAGCTGGGAGAAAGGCGCAAAGAAACACACACACATAACACACACACACACACACACACACCTTTGAGTCGGATGTCGACGTGTTGTCGTAACCAGGGGTAGATGCCATAGGAGGAGGAGTCTTCAGGAATGGGGTTTTCCTTCAGCCAGCCCCCGCAAGAGAAAGCATAGAAGTCCTCACAAGGGGGGACGGACGGATCCATTTTACTCAGAATAGACCCCGCTATAGAGGGGGGGAGAGAGAGAGAGCAAAAAACAGTGACTCTGAAATAATGAGCGGTGAGCACCAGATATTTATACAATCACAAGAGAAATATCTTGTTCTCAAGATGCAAACAATAGTAGATGCTCAGGGCGCTGACACGTAAAGCTACTGGTTAATGGAAAAGTTGTAACTGTTGGAGCATTGCCAGCAGTTTGCCGCCACTTCTCACCTGCCTCAATGCATTCTGGGGTCAGGCAGAACTCCTCCTGATTGGTTCTCTGAGCAACTGAGGAAGACAGAGAGGGTTGATGATGAAGCCTGACAATTAAAATGTGACATCACAGTTTGGCTGTACAGCCTGTTACTAAAACAGTTGTTCTATTTTGTATTTTTTTTTTTTTAACCTTTAGGTTGCATGCATGCTCTTTTTCAGCACCACCCTGCTTCACATTCATACACACATCCCCCGCTCCAACTGCAAGACGAAAGGTGACCGTGCCTTTGCAGTTTTAGCCCCAACCCTCTGGAATCAACTTCCCCAATCTGTCAGATTTGCTGAATCTTTGGATTGTTTTAAGCGGCTTCTAAAAACTCATTTTATAGGCAAGCTTTTTTATAGATCTCTATCCCTGTCGTATGTTTTTTGTTTGTTTTATTTTGGTCTATTTCTCATTGTGCTGTGTTGTGCTGTGTCGTATGTTTTTGTTCGTTCTACTTTGGTCTGTTTCTCATTGTGCTGTGTTTTATATTGTAATTAATTTTGCTTTATTTATTTATTTGTTTATATTTTTCGTGTATGTGTGTGTGTGAAGCACTTTGTAACCAGTGGTGGAAGAAGTACTGAGATCTTTTACTTAAGTAAAAATAGCAATACAATGTAAAGATACTCCATTACAAGTAAAAGTCCTGCATTCAAAATCTTACTTAAGTACAGTACTTGAGTAAATGTACTTAGTTACTTTCTACCATGTGTGTTTTAAAAAGTGCCATATAAATAAAGCCTTACTTACTTACTTACTTATACAACCACAGTCTTCTACTGTTGACCACTGAGCAGCTCCATGGGAGGGGTTACAGGTTAATTGCTTTGCTCAGTGGCAACTCAACAGTAGTTGTTGAGCAAGGGGAGAGGGAGCAACACAATCAAAAAGTTGCTAGAAGTCCAATCACTTCCTATAAAGCTGAGCGACCAGGGACACGTCTGAACTTTTCACGGTCAACAGCCAATCAGATTCCCACACCACCTTGTTTCCCTACCGATGTGATTTTGTCTTTTATAGTTCCACATGGCAAGTGCAAAATGGAAAGACTACAGGACTAAATGTCTCAAAAAAGCATTCAAAAAAGTAATTGTATTGATTTTTTTCTGTTTATTTTTGATCACCTAATTAGCTAAGCTAGCATTAAAACACTGTAATGTTATAAAAGCCAATACCAAGGCACGGCTACCACACAAGTAGGTCAAAGGTCAAAGGGTCCAAGTCAACAGCATGTCCCAAGACCCAGTGAAGCAAGCCAGGTCAGGTTAACTTCAGTTTTACGCTATGAACATTTGCTTTTTCAGTGCAAGGTACACTGCTGAACAATATATTGAATTCAAACTGAGTATTATATGAAAGAATACAATATGTTTTTTTATCACAAATGTTGCAACATGGGCACTTATAATCCATTTTATAATACACACACTCAATGAGTGAAGTCGAGAGAATGGGAAGTGTCTGGAAAATACTATATAACAAGAGATTGGTTATCAGTGGGAAGTCCAATAAGAGACATTCCCACAATCTTCTATTTATTAAAATGGGACACATACAAGGTAGAGTTGATACTACTGGCTAGCACTCCGACACAGTAAGCAGTTTATGGACGCACAGATACACAACTACATCATCACCCATCCAAAGCCTGGGTGGCTGATCTCCATTTCCTACCGCCGGGGCGTAATCTAGTCTCAAGTAAAATCATCACCATTTCTCAGTAGCTTGTAGCTGTGTGAGGAAGTGAAAGAATCAAACAAAGCAGAATAAAATGAGCAAGAGCATGAGTCAAGTCTCAACTGATTTCCAAATGTCCCAAGTAAGCCATGCCATCAATTTTTTTTCCTAATTTTTTTTCATAATGACTTGAGTTCACACCTCTGATAGATGCAATCGGAAAATGCAAACGCGAGTTTTAAAATGAACAAATAAAACAGACACCTTCAATCAAAGCACCCTCAGCAACAGGTCAAGCCAAAAGAGTTTTTCCAATGCAAAACTTCAAGACAGTGTTTACTAAGTTACGGTTACAGTTATTGTTACAGTTACAGTTACTGTGTGTGTGTGTGTGTGTGTGTGTGTGTGAGTGTGTGTGTGTGGTATGACTTAAGTCACTTTCAGGGACACACACCAGACTTCAGACCAGTTGATTGGGTGCGGCTTGTGCAATTGGGGACAAAAAAAAGCCATGTCCCCAATTGGTAAAAAGCTGATTTTTGGGTCAGTGGTTAAGGTTAGAGTTAGGTTAAGATTAGGGTAAGGGTTAGGTTTAGGGAAGTAGTAGTTATGGTTACGGTTAGGGTAAGTCTCCAGGAAATTAATGTAAGTCTACATAAATACCCCAAAAGTGACTTAAGTATAACTCTGTGTGTGTGTGTGTGTGTGTGTGTGTGTGCGCAACGGGGAAGGGGTGGGCAATAGGAAGGAGAGGGGGACAAATGTAAAAAAAACAAACAAAAAAAACCCAGTAAATGTTGCTGTGAATGTGAATGTATAATGACTCAAATACATTTCCATATATTTCAATTCATGGTTCTTTGTGTTCTTTGTATTTATTGATAGTATACTAATTGAGATGTCATGGCAACTCATGTATTTTTGTGAGTTTTGGTCCCCGGTAAAAGCTGAAAAATTTGGGGAACCCCTGATCTAGTCTCAAGTAAAGCCATCACCACTTCTCAGGAGCTTGTAGCTGTGCTGCTGCTGTGGTGTTGGAAGGAAAACCTGCAGTCTCATCCTTCCATCAGGATCAGCCCAGTTGCTCGCAGTGTGAACTCACACTTACCCGTTCACTTTCTCTATCTAAAAAGGTAGGGGAAAGTCCAGTCACTAGCCTGCTCCTCTAACCTCTATAGCTAACTGCCAGCAGCTGTTATGTGATGTGTCTGTTGGATGAAACAAAGGTTGCACAAGCTGCGATACTCAAGCCTGTGAAAGAGGCGACAAATTTAGAAACCAAATCCCCATTGTGATCGGAGTGG